>NC_057713.1:87627460-87778083 GCF_004010195.1 Chiloscyllium plagiosum | reverse complement strand
ATAACACGTGTATCCTTGAATATTCATTTCCCAGGCCCTGTCCACTTGAAGCCACGTCTCAGTTATCCCCACAATATTGTATCTGCCAATTTCCAAAAGAGCCTCAAGCTCATCCATCTTATGTCTAATGCTTTGTGCATTCATGTATAGTATTTTTAATTTGTTACTGCTCTCGCCCTTCCCATCAACCCCTATTTAACAGCATGATCCCTTTCCGAGTTTTCTGCCTTATTGGTACAGTTGTCTTTCTTGACTTCTCTTGTTCTAACTTTCCCTTCAATTTCCTTTTTAAACATCCAGTTCGTCTTCTTTTCCCGCCCCCCCCCCTCCTGCTGCAGTAGAAAACCTGCCTGCCAGAATGCTGGTCCCTAACCTATTAAGATGCAATCCGTCTCTCTTGTAGAATTTATGTTTACCACAAAATATACCCCAGTGATCCAAGAACTTAAAAGATGTATTATAAAAGATGTATTGATTCTGCAAAAGCCAAAAAAAAACCTCCAAAATCAATGGATAGAGAAAAGAAAGAATGCAATTAAGCAGAGTTCCTAAAATGAATATAAATATTAGTAGCAGTTGCCAAACTCACAGCGGACAATAATGCTGCTCTGTCATCCAAGAGTAGAGAGTTTAACCCGAGTGTCATCACACTTCAGGTGAGGGGTGAGGTCAAAAATGTGGGACCTTCATGGTAACCTCAGCTGAAGTGAAATTGAACCCCACTTTCAGCAGTACTCTGCATCACAAACCAGCTGTCTAGCCAACTGGCTCTGGCTCTATATCACGAATGTGCAATGAAATGTAAATTCAGGGTATTCAGAACTTGTACTTTATGCACTCCCTGGTTCACACTAACAATTTGACTTCTAGTTTGATGTTTTAGCTTTATGTTTATGTTTTACCTTAATGCATTAATGCTTTCTCTTCCCATTAAATTGTTTCTCTCTTATATCTCTGATGTCCCCTTGTCACTAGATTATACTTTATATTTTATTGGTTCATGCTTTAATTCAGTTGTTCTTTTGAATTTTATTGCCATTTTGTTTTTGAATGAACTAAATTTATTTCCCAATGGTCCACTACATCATCGAATATTTATGTGAATGTAATAACAGCTGGGGCAGAGACAATGTTGCGCCAACTGAAGAGTGTAAAATATCTTTTTGGGAAAAAAATTCAGGACTGTGATTTCATGAAATCCATGCAATTTTTGAAAATTTTGAAATTCGCTTTCTTAATTATACTTGAAATCCTAGAATGAACAGCCTATAAATAGGCTGGTCTAATTTCCAAATCATTTAAGCCTAGTGAAATCAATCCATAAATTGATTACTCATACCTCAATATTTTGTCATAGTGGAACTGATTGTTACTGAAATATGTTGCTTTAATGGTGGAAGTAAAGAACTCTAGTCAGTAAATAAATAATTCTGTTAAGCTGCAAATAATTAGGAAACGTGGCTTATTTGTATTGTTCCTCTTGGCTTTCAGTCGGCGCTGAATCACAAAATGAGAGCCCTTCAGCCAATGAGATTGACGAAGATATTGCTGTGACCCAGAGCCAGAGAAATTTCATTTGCCCCATTACACAGGTACAGAACAGCATATTCCAAGAACTAGGTGTTCAGGTCCATTTTCCTTTGCAGTTAACTATCAGTGTTAGCTATTGAATATATTTTGAGTTCTCTCAATGCATTTAAATTAACTTGAAGACTTTGTCATTAGGTTTAGCTTGAAGCCTTGTAAGGTAAAGGAGTAGAATTCAATCATTTAGCCCATTGAGTGTGCTCCACCATTCGATCATGGCTGATAGTTTCTCAACCCTCTTCTCCCTACATTGTATGCTTTGAATATGATTCACCTTTCATTAAAATTGTGACTGGTTGTGGTTTCACCTTCATCTTCCTTTCTGCACTCTATAACCGTTGACTACTTAACTATTAAAAATGTATGTATCTCAGCCTCGAATGAATTTCAAGTCTCAGTCTCCATTGCCTTCTGTGTAAAATAATTCTGCGCTTTAACAACACTCCTGAGAGAAAAAAAACTCTCATCTCTGTCTTAAAAAGAAGACCTCTTATTGTTAAACCATGTCACCTAACTTTAGTTTCCTGCACACCCTTCCTGATATCCACCATATCCAATGCTTTCAAGATATTATGTGTTTCATTCATCTAAATTGTAGTTGGTATCGGCCTAACATGCTCAATCTTCCTTGATAAGATAAACTCTTCATTCCAGGAATGAGTCCTGTGGATGTCTGAATTACTTTCAAAGTAATCTTTTTACAAATAAGGAAACCAAAACTCTATACAGTACTCCAGATGTGATCTCACCAGCCCCATGTACAGTTGCATTGAAACTTACCTATTCTTGTATTTCATTCCCCTTGCTCAAAATGTAATTTGAAAGTTAGTATGCCTGTCAACTGTAATTCTTGAAAAAGATGGTCATGTGGTCCTGTTTGCAGCCTGTGAACAAAGACATCAGGATTTCCTTGTGGATGGGCAAGATACCTCTTTTTGCCCTGATTTCCAACGGATTTGGTTGATTAGGACCTGGTCATGAGCAGGATGATAGAAAACAAGAGCTGCTCCACAGCTTTTATTTTTACTACAGCTCAAAAAGGTTGATAACTACTACCAAGAATAATTCCTCTTTGCTAAGTTATATGAAACCCTCCCCAGTTAACACTTGTTTTTGTGCACCCCAAATATAACAATTTGGCATTTCTTAAATGTGAAAAAGAAAGGAAAGCATGAATATTGGTCCTGGCTTTGCAGCCTTATTTTAAAGGCAACCACAAACTCATCTTGAATCTCCATAATACTATGCCATGAGACCCCAACAGACATTCATTAAAATCTGCAACAAAACTATTGTATTGAATTGCATCACATTGCAGTGTTTTTTCAGATTTTCCTTCCCTTTTCAAAAAACAGCTGACTTTTTTCCACTCAACAATGTAATTACTTTTGCTTCTGAATGCATAGACAATTATTACCAGTATGTGACGATAAAATAAACTAGCTTGTAGACAGGGCATCTAACTTTTAGACATTCCGAGTAGTGCAGAATTAAACTGTTTGCCAATTCCTTTTGGAATGGAAGCTGCATATTTTGTACTCCCTTTGTAGAGGAGGGTGATAGTTCTTGACTTTGTACTCATGCAACTAAAATTGTGCAATTTATTTTTTGCAGTGAAGTTCTACATGTATTCATTTTTGTTTAAAAAAAAAGAAACTGACTCCAGAACTAGCACAGTTGTCGCACATTGTGCATAGTCCTGGTTGGTATAACCATTCGTTGTGAAAAGGGAAGAGTCATTAATTTATGTTTTAACTTTGGAATTTTCAGAGGGAAATGGAATGTCCTGTGAAGAATAAAGTTTGTGGTCACAGCTATGAAGAGGAAGCCATAATAAAAATAATTCAGAACAAGCACAAACAGAAGAAGAAAGCCAGGTAAAGGTGGAACAATCCCCAACTGCATCCTAACAAAGACTTCACTGTTATAAAAATTGTCATATTTCAATAAACCACAGTCCAGAGGCTTAAATGAATCTTGCTATTATTACAAGCATTGATGTACGATGTCTCCATATATCTCTTTTTAATATATAACTAATCGCAACAAATTAGTAGTCACAGTCACATATCATTGATTCTCAAAGCTAAGCCAAATAGGTCACAGAGCAGCATCTTATTTTAAAGATGGAAATGTCAGTTTGTTTGCAAACTAGCAGTTCAGTTCTCATTATGGTGCTGCTAATGTTTTGTCATATTACTTGCTTGCAACAAAAGAATCGACTGTGTCCACTATAACTCCAGGAGTAATTCTACAGAAGCGCATGTTCTTAAAATGATTGTGACAGTTCAAAACATATAGCTGAATGTCTTTAAACCTGACTGTTATTTACTCAGGATTGCATTTTCCCACCACTGATTACAAGAACATTCCAACAATGTTATGTTATAGTTGGAAAAACAAGATGTTTAAGCTTACAACCCAGAACAGTCTGATTTCCAGACATGTTCAACATTTTTAACGGATTGATCACAGAATTTAGGGAATATTGTAATACTGGCTTCATTACTGGAACTTACTTTCTTCCAAACACAATGCTTTCATACATTGCAATGCTTGTTCTATTTCTGTCTGATTTTGTTTTAATGAATTTTCCGTGTTAGTTTGTACTATTTCACTGGTTGGTTAAAGGAGTATATCATTTCTATTAAGAATGCAAAATCAGAAAGGTTTGATGTCTTGAGTTAATGCAGCAATACAACTCTGCTATTAAACATAAAACGTCTATTTATGTGAAGTGAAAGGAAAGTTAAAAATATAAAATCAGTCAGATACAAAGTTAATCTAGAACTATTTTGGTAACTGGATTAAAAATTGTTCATCTGATTACTTCAGCACTATAGGATCTACATTTGTTTCCTTCATTTTGATTGATGCATTTTGTTTCTGCAATAGGTGCCCTGTTGTTGGATGTGAAAATGGAGATATGAATCAATGTGATCTTTCAACGGACACAGCTCTGAGAAGAGCTATTGAAAATCACAAAAAACATCAAGTGAGATGATTATTTGTCACATGTTCAACAGGCAATTGTGAAGAAGAAGGTGTCAGATCCAAATATTTGGACGGATGTCTTGTGGAAGATTAGAGTTCTGGTTAATCACTAATAATTATATAGTTTGACTAAGATTGATATTGAGTTCTATTTGAATTCTGTGTGATCGATTTTGATGATAGCACGTGTACAATGTTTAAAATAGAAGTTGAGGTTAAAGTTACGAACAGAAATCCTTATTCCAACCTAAACATCGGTTATGCCACTGAAACGTATTCAGGGAAAATTGAAAATAATATTTTAAACTAAATATTTACTTTTCTCAGGGAACAGTATTGAACTATGAACTGTGTAGCAAAGGATTTCTTACCAAAATGTATATGTTGTCATTCAGTATTTTCTGCATCTTTCTTAAAATGCAAATAATGCTTTGATACACAACACAAAGCTCCCCAAGTAAATTTTTTTTAATCATTTATCACTACTGCTTGGGATTTCCCTTTATAATTATATTCCTTGTTTCATGCATCCATAATAAAATTGGCTTGTTTTCTAGTTTTCCTCGATAACTTAGGTTCAGAAAATCATACATTGCAAGCAAAGCATGTTGCAATACAATGCAAATGATCAATAATTATGAGTAGTTGATAGTACATATTTAGTAATGCAAAGGTTTGGGACCATAGAAATCAGCCGCAAGAATGATGAGGCACTCTACCTGAAGGTTTGTGTTCATCCCCTAACCAGAGTTCTCTTAATTGGATAGTTCTTTCACTCACAAATTGTGATAAAGTCACCAATGCTCCTTTAAGTTAAATCCTTCCTGTCTGTGACAATGGCTCAATGTTTGAGGAGCAGCAACTTTGACACTCTCAGAACTGCATTGAAGTATTAGGCTAAGTTATGTAATTAAACCTTGGAGTGAAACTGTGGCGGTCAGCCGACTGAATGAAAGACAAGATCGATACCAACCAGCTAACTTCAAGCTGGTAAAGTGGCCTTTTTTTTTGCAGGCAGCCCTTGCTTGTTTTTAAATTTGAAGTTATTTGAAGTTTGTAAATGTTTTTCTGTGTTTCACTTCTGTTCCTTTTTCTCCTCATCTGAAGATGACAACTTCAAGCCATAGAATGATGCAGTGCAGAGAGTGCCCTTTCTCCTCGTTTCTCTACAGCCATAATGAATATTGTAGAGCACACTTATTTAGTGTAGTGGCAGATTTATTTTGTATCTTGCCAAAATACTTCTCTTCATGGAGTTATCAAGACAACAGTCAATTCAAATGTAACTTGTAAAAACTGTCACAAATTGCTGGGATTGTGCTTAGTTACCAAACCCTGATCCTTTTGGCTCAAAATGGCTTAGTGTAGCAATTGGTGCAAGAATTTGGTACTTTTCTGGTCTGTGTCATAATATTTATTGTACTTATGCACACAGCTGTCAGAGAGAAGTGCTAATACTTGGAGGATTTTGCATTCCTTTGTGCTTTTTAATATTTCTGTTTGCAAACATTTCAAATAAACAGAAAATGACTTATGTTACTGTGGTTATAAATGCAATGATACTTTTTGTCTTGTTTGAACTGGAATAACACTTTATATCTGTTTGCATTAGCTTCGCAAGATACAGTAATACTGTATTGTAATTGTTTTAAATGCAATTTTCATTTATATTCAGCCCTGTGTCCAATAGCCTAAATCCTTTAGCAGAACTTAAGTTGAATTCCTGCTAAAAGCAGAATTTATGTTTTCTTTTCTATTTTTGAAAAATATTCAAGTAGACAGTGGATTATTAAAATACTTATGCAGTCACATGGGTTTGTTTAAATAATTAAGTCGCAGCCCCATCATTAGGCAACAGAGAAACAAAATTGTGTATTTAATTATTCAGCTTTCGTTATATTACTGAGTGACATTTGTTTTGAATGAAAACATTGAATAATAGAAATCTGATGCAGAGGAGAAAGGAGGTACCTTTACATCTTGTGTTATTTTTTGTCTAAGCTTGTGGCAGTAAGTTTTAAACGTAGGAACTTATAATTTTGTTTAGAAACTAATAACAGCGAATTAATTGCATTAAACTTTCATCATCATATCATGTGAGATCTGGCTGAAGCCAGATTCTTGGCTTATTGTTAGCCATTGTGTCATCTTGAGTTTTCTTGTTTTCTTGGTGATTGCCTTGGCTTCCATTTTCAGGCAGTAGGAGGAGACGGGTCCCAAGTCAATCTTGACTCAGAACAGTAATCAAACCAGCAGTATTTAGGATATTCTGAATCGCAACTGAGCCATTCGTTATGTCTGTAAAACAGACATGTCGAAATGGTCACACGCACCATCTGCAGCGTTTGTGGATTTGTACAGAACTGCATGATCTTAAGAACTCACATTTGCAATAAGAACAAATTAATCTGATGTCTAAGATAAAGATGTTTGAATCACCTGGGAGGTTAGAGTTAACAGAATATCCTTACCCAGATAGTAATCACAGCACTTCGGTTGTGATTTAGTTCTTGTTAGTGGTCAAGGACAGCATAATGCCACTGAGCATCAGGAGGCAAACGGACAACATTTGAAGTTTGGAGGATCTTAGCCTTTGTCATTTTGCAGAATCATGGCGTTGCAATAGATATGCCTGAGAAGAAAAGACGCAGGGAGACTTCATGATACAAGCGATCATTTGGGTGAGGAGTGTGGGATACTAAAGTATCATGGTATTAATAGTGAATGTTATAGTTGTGGAATAATTGTGCTCTGTGTATAAGAAAGTTCTGAAGACTGTGCTGTCTGCCTGTTAAGGATATCTTTGTGGCTGGAGGACAAAGTGAAAGAGAGAGAATGGGTCAGTTACTATAATCCATATAGGAGCCAACAACACACATACAACTGGGAAACAACTGAGAGAACCATAAATGTTCGGCTACAATTTAAAAAGCAAAATCTCAAGGATGATAATCTGTGGACTACTGCTTGAGCTATGCATAAATTGGCTTTGGAGTCAGCTTTATAAATGCATGGCTGAATTCATGAAGTATTCAAGGAGCAGGAGAATCGACGTTTCAGGCATGAGCCCTTCTTCAGGAATGAGGAAAGTGTGCCCAGCAGGCTAAGATAAAAGGTAGGGAGGAGGGACTTGGGGGAGGGGCGTTGGAAATGCGGTATGTGAAAGGAGGTTAAGGTGAGGGTGATAGGCCGGAGTAGGGGTGGGGGCGGAGAGGTCAGGAAGAAGATTGCGTGTTGAGCCACGGGGCGGTTGGGTTGGTTGGTCAGGGTGTCCCAGAGGTGTTCTCTGAAATGTTCCGCAAGTAGGCGGCCTGTCTCCCCAATATAGAGGAGAGCTATAATGTAATGAGATGAAGCATTATTTCCCCCCCACCCACAAAACTCTCCACCTTCCCACTCGTGCCCATTTTTCATTTGCAGTTTCTCTACATCACTGGCTTTCTCCAAACTGGCTCAAGAATGGGATACTGGTCAGTGACAGTATCAGATCAGCATGCCTCCAATCCCATTCCCATTCCCACCAGCCTTTAGACATGCTGCCCATATTTTGGAAAAAAACTTGGAATGGCCTCATAATAAATTACAAATAATTTATGTGGCCCTAACAGTGATCTTAGTATTTAACAGAGTATAAATCAGAAAATTAGAAGGGCAAGTATGAAGGGTCAGGCAATAATCCTGAGGGATTTTAATCTTAATTGGCAAGCTATATTGGCAAAAGTAGGACAAATTGAAGGAATTATTGAGAGACAGATTTATAGTGAGTCCCTGTTTTAAATCAGAACTTTAATCAGGACAATTTATCATTGGTCAGTTGTAATCCTTTTAAGCATTGAGTTTTGTTTTAAAGTTTTCACACTAGGTATAGGCCCACATGAGCCATTTGATACCATCTTGACGTTTGATTCTCTCAACATGTAGTTTGTGGCCTCTGCTGATCCTACCCCTCACTGCTAACCCTCTGGTTTATGGTCCTTGTGACTGTCTGACTCTAGTTTTTGCTGTCAACCTACAGCTCCTTGACCTCTGCCACTCGGTAATCCTCTATTCCACTGCAAATCCTCCAGTTTGCAATTTCTGCCACTCACTGAACTTCCCACTTGTTGCTGAGGACTTCCTGCATTGTGGCTTCTACCACTACTTAATTCTTTCTTCTACTGCTGACCTACCTGTGACCTTTCCCACTCCCTGACCCTCCCCCTTGCTGCTGACCCTCTGTTTCATACTCACTGCTGCTCCCCAATTGCTGAACCTCTGGCTTGCAGCATACCTTTTGCAAGTTTATGGAAGCTGCTCTTTCTGCCTTTCACCACTCATTTCCAGAGCCCTCATACATAGCAACAATTCAGTTCAGGAAAGGGAATTGGTCAATGGGGGGGAAGGAGAGAGAGAGAGAGAGAGAGATCCATAGTGGCAAGGGAAGGTTGGGGAATGGGAGATGCGGTGATATTGAAAGGTGGCATCAAGAGAGAGGGTCGGAGTAAAATTGGTTCAGTAATTTTGAAAATAAATTTTGATTGGCTGATTCTTTAAAAAACTTTCATGAGCATTTTAAATGTCAGCGTTCTATGGCTTATTGGTTGTGTACCTTATGCATGCTGGGTGAGGGGCTACAGAGGAAATAAAGATTAATACAATTGGGCAAATTTCCCAGTATCTAAGGTATGTCTTTGAACATGCAGATCTCGCTGCCATCCATCTCAATTGCTATGTCAGGCCTGCCTCAGGAGTTGACAATGCCAACTCCCTACTCCACCCCACTCCTAGAAACTAATTTAATTGGGTCAATGGGCTGCCTTTTCAAAGTCAGAGGCACAACATAGGGTAACAGCCTAACAGGCGTTTCATGAATTGAAGGCAAAACTCCAACTCAATATCAGGATGTGGGTTTGGCCATTTCAGGATAAAGGATTAACCATTTTGGACAAGGATTAGGAGAAATTTCTTCACTCGGTGGCTTGGAAGTCTTTGGGTTTTTTTTATCCAGCTTTGGAGGACCAACCAGTGAGCATGTTCACGGTTCAAATGGGTAGAGTTTTGGGCACTAACAGAATTGGGTACATGTGGATTAGGAGGAATTTAAAGTTGATATAAAAGTCTATTGAATGGCAGAACATGCTCGATGGCCTAAGACCTTTTCCTTCTCCTAATTCTTGTAATCTTATACAATCTTGCATCATTGTAGCAGATTATTTGATCCATTGTGCCTGTTGTAGCTCCTTGCAAGAGCTATCTAACTAGTCCCAACCTCTGCTGTTTCCCCATAACTCTGGTATCTTTTCAAGTAAATAATATTTGAAAGTTTCAATTGAATTGCTATCCATTACCCTTTGAAATAGCATCCCAGATTATAGCAACATGAGAGTAAGAGGTTTTAAAGAGGCGGAAATATTGGTGAGGCTAGGAGAATCAAACATAAAGTTTATGATAGGATTGAAGGCAGGTAAGATTAAATGATAAATACTGTTGCAAGACAAAATGAGATTATTATAGGACATATGAAGCAAGAGGATGAATCCAGAGGAAGTGTAACCAGGAGAACAAAACCATTATCATTCATGTGAAGGTCCCATGCGAAGGAGGGGAGGTGATTGAGGAGGGCAGAGTGCTGTAGAGCAAATACTCCATTCTGTCTGCTTGGAGGAGCAGGGGAAATGAAGGTGGAGGTTAAACTATTGAACATGAGGGCTGGTGGGACAAAAGGCTGAGACAAGGGGATTCCTATTTTGTTTCTGGAAGGGAGAGAAAGGTTTGAGCACAAAAGTACTGGAAATGGAATAATTGTGGTTGAGGGCTTATCGACCACAGTGGAAGGGACCTTTCAGTTGATGAAAAGGAAGCTATATAAGAAACACTGGTATGGAAGTTTACAGTGTCAGCTGTGACGGAGATTTAGAAACTGGGTGAATAGAAATAGTAATCTTACAGGCAGTGGGATAAGAAGAGCTGTTGTCAAGGTAGTTATAGGAGTCAGTGGGCTGATAATGGATATTAGATAATAACCTTGCCTCAGAAATGATTGGCTTGAAATAGGGAGGGGATTTTGGAGATAAAGCTGAAGATGTTTTTCCTTTCAGAGTGAAATACAGTCAAAGTACTGGGGGAAAAAAAAGTGAGCAGAACTGAAAAAAGGAATATTCCACATGCACTACAAAAAGGCATGGCTAACTAGAACTGATAAAGATTCCTTTAGCAACACCTTTTATTTGGTAGAAATAGGTGGAGTCAGAGAACAAATGGGAGGGGTCCAGGTAAACCAAGAATTCAGAAGACAGGAGAAAGGGTCCACACTGTGGGGACAAGACTTCTTCCCAAAGAAGTGTGGAAATAAAGGTAATGGGAAGAGATCAATATTGTGCTGAACTTGTTTCTCAGCTTCTCTAACGCCTGCACATGATGAAAATCCATTATCCCAGTACAATTTTAGTAAATATCTTCTTCAAGTCTTGAAATCCTGGTACTCAAAATTTGATATAATGCTCTAGTTAAAGTATGACCTGTCATTTACGATGTTTGGGCATAATTTCCTCACTTTCATACAACATTTTGTTGTAATGCCAGCCTTTAATTTAGCAAGACGGTGTTTTGTGAGGATGGTTCACTGTCATTCCCAATTCTGGAATCCCTTTGTGGCATGGCAGTCTTGGCTGCATTTGTTGCAGAAGAAGCTCGTACACAATTTACTAGTCTGTGTTTTCTCTGAGCCTTCTTCCCATTTCTGCATCTGCCTATTTTACCAGTCCTGAAGTCTGTTACTATCCTCCATACTATTCACCACATTTCCAAGTTTTCTGTTTAACTTTAAAATGATATCCAAATCCAGCTCAGTAATCTATACAAAAAAGTCAATATTTGTTAGTTGTGATTTTTGAATTGATGCATCTTTATGCTTAAAAATTAATTTTAGTTAATAAATTAACTAGTCATTTTTTAGTTTGCAAAAACACTATCTGGTTATTTTTCATGAAACATTTTAAATTGCTTCGATGGATCATCAATTCAAGTCTGAAAAGTAAGTTGTGAATAAATTATTTTCATTTGTTTCTGTACAAGTGGTTGTTTTAACAAAACTGTTGTTTATTCATGCATTTTTTAGCAGTCAGTGATCCCATTAAATAATTCTGGGTCAAATAGTTCTTAGATTGCCTGTGATTCAGAACTAAATTGCTTTTACATGTTCCGTGATGTGGAATTGTATTTATTTCCCATCAATATCGCCTTTTCACACTCACTGACATTGTGGTTTTTGAGTGACACCAAGGGGCTTGTAATTTCAGGGTAATATTTGTGTTCTATTGGGAATGGCATCATAAGGGCACAAACGCTAAAGAGAGGACATATATGTTTCATCTAACAAATGATGATAGCTATCAAAATTTGGCAAGCCGACATGGTTGTGACAAAAAGGCTCCACAGAACTTGAGTGTTGATTGAAGTAGGATGTTTAACATCAAATTGCTATGTTACTAAACTGCGTTACTCTCCTTACTATAAAGATGAAGCCAACACAGATCTGTTCAATAAAATCAGTATGCAGACATGTGATATTATCACTTGTATTTTCCAGAAATATTGAGGTGGTGAGATTTGCAGAAACAAATATTAGCATGCTCTTATCTGCAGCTGTCATTGACCTTAAACCATAGAAAGTAACAATGTTTATTACATGCCATAACCCAGTCATGAGAGAAAGTGAGGACTGCAGATGCTGGAGAGTCAGAATTGAAAAGTGTGGCTCTGGAAAAGGACAGAAGGTCAGGCAGCATCCAAGGAACAAGAGAGTTGACGTTTCAGGCATAAACCATTCATCAGGAATATTGTATTCCTGATGAAGTGCTTATGCCTGAAACATCGACCGTCTTGCTCCTCAGATGCTGCCTGACCTGCTGTGCTTTTCCAGCGCCACACTTTTCAACTGTAACCCAATATTGCTCTTTTAAATTACATAATTCTTGTGGTGTTTAAGCCATTTGAACCAAGGGTTAATGCCTTTGTAATTTTGTTACATATACAATTATGATAAATAGTGGCAGCATGGATGTTTGACCTGGAAGCATTACCAATTTTATGAATTTGAAGCGAAAGATCGTATTGAATTGTGTGAACTGATCTCTAGCTTTATTGCACACAACCTACTACAAGAAAATAGAGAACCATCAGTCCAGTGTCTCAAACTTTTAGATTTCTTAGTTGTCCTGTCTTGAATCTCCAATGTTATGTTAATTATCAATCCCAGTGTGATTCCAAAAAACTTTGATCTACTTCAAGCAAATAAGCAGGTTAAATGTAGCCTGCTTTTCAGGGTTTCCATTATTTAAATTGTGATATCAGCTGTAAACAACTGTATCCATTTAAATGTCAAAAATTAAGGAATTTTTTTAATGATATGAGAGTTTGGAAATTAAGAGGTTGATCAGAAAATTAGAGCCAATTTAATATTTATATAGCAAGACAATTTTGAAAGCAATTAATACAACACTATAGATAAACAATGAATGGCCATATTCGTCTTTGAGATTTATAATACAAAAGGTGTTGATCTGAATTATCAGCTGCATCTCTCTCATGGAACTTTGTTCAGCTGTGTCTCTCTAAAGCAGGACCTGAAGGTACACCCTGTCAGTATAAGCCATAAGATGGATAAGAGAATAAAAACGCTTTTCACTGAATGGTAAACAGTTGCCTGTGCGACACTAGAACTGCTTCATGGTAGTCGAGAGTGTGCTGCTGGAAAAGCACAGCAGGTCAGGCAGCATCCGAGGAGCAGGAAAATCGATGTTTCAGGCAAGAGCCCTTCATCAGGAATGAGGCAGTTCATGGCAAGCTCATAAAACTGAATATTCCATTTCCCAAACCAGACATCCTTTTAAACAGAGTAGCTGGAGGCAAACACTTCCCACAGTGAAGGTGTAGGCTGTGTAACTAGTAAGTCTGTTCTGTCATTCACCGAAGTCCTGCTGATGTGTGATCTAACTCCATATACCTAATTTTGCAGCAAATTCCTTCTTAAGGTTTACACAAATCCAACAATCTAATTTAAAATTAACAGTTATAACAAAGGGTCATTCTGCTGCTTGTGCAAGAAATTCCACGCTTCATTGATTCATTGCATATAAAATAATTTCCTAACTTCACTGTTTGATTTTTAGGCTAGGACTCAAGTCCCAGTCACCCCATTCAGCAGAAACTTATTCCCTATCAATTTCCCCTAATATCTTGAAAGTTTCAATCAAATTATTCTTAATCCTATAAATTCCAAAGAATGTGACCTTATTTTGTATAATCTCTCCTTATCGATTAACTCTTGAAATTCAAGTATGATTCTGGAAAATCTGTATTCCACTCTCTCAAATGCCAAATTTATCTTTTCTATGGTATGATATTCAGAACAGAACATGATTGTAGGTGTGACTTGACCAGGCTTTTAGCTATATATGGAGAATAGCTTGAGCAGGGCTCAAGAATATACCTGTCAAGTATCTGCATTAATATGGATAATTGACATTGTGAAGAGTTGAGTTCGCAGACACAAATCCACACCAATGGGGCTCTTCAGTATCACTTTCAGTTGAATAATTTCTGCCACTATGAATGATTTTGACCACTACAAGGAATTCCTGCCCAGTGGATGGAGTCATTTATTATGTAAATATGATTTAATCATCAATACCAAAGCGGCCCATCGAGTCTGTATCATGAAATATACACAATCTACATTCCACTTTCCAGCACAAGGCCATCGCCTTGAATATTGTGCTATTTTAAATAAGTTCAGTGCTGAGGAGAAGACAACAGGATGGATGTTATGATATTCTTTTGCAGACTGAAGAGATAACAAAACCATGAAAGTGTTTTGTAGACACAAATAGTTAGTGACACTTTGGAATTTGAAAGAAGGGATGAGTAAATGGCTTTTCCCTTGGTCAAGGCTTTTCTCCTAGGATGGTGCCTCAGTATTCTAATGATTCTATGTGAGAGTAAGCAGTGATATGCCTTTCTCAACTTTGGATTCCATTGTCAAGATAGCAGTTGTCTTCAGCTTTAATGTTTTGCTGCTCATATTTTGAAAGAGCTGACCACTTCGTCTGTATTGTTCAGAATGGTCTCCATATTCTGAACGTGGAGATTCTGGGTCTCGTGCTTTGTAGCACTGTGCATTAGCTCACTGGCAGACTGCTCAAAGCACAAGTGTGTCTAAGGCCCCAATTGGCCTTTTATCAGTAGGGTACTTGAAGCTTTATCTGAAGTCTCTGGAACAGAATACCTTGCACAATATCCGTTCGTGTGGCGCATACAAAGGCCACAGCACTACTGACCCTGACGGTCAACATGTTCTTCATGGCAAAATGATGTGCAGGTGGAATCAGCTTCCTCCATTAGCAGCATCTTGCCTCAGATGTCACAGAAAATGTTTTACTTGCTGAAAATTATGCAATATTCATGCTTCATAATTCCAAAAAACTGGAAATGTATGAAAATAAACAACAATTCCACGGTTAACTCCAAAGATTCTGTAGAAGATGTGGTGGTTTCCGTATTTGTATCCTTCTTCCGCTGTTTGTATTTTGTTTTCATGCTTTTTTTTTCCCCTCTAACGGGTGTAAAATGAATTATTCCAATCTCCATTTTAAATTCAGTGACCCCTGCTCCTTGAACGTTTAACTGCACCTTATAGCTCTTGAGCATTCACTGTCACTGCCCACGGAGTTGAACTACATCTCCTTATTTATACAATAGGCCTCTTATCATATTCCAGTCTTGGTGATCTTGTTTCTTGTGATCTCTCCAAGCAGTTGGCAGCCTAATCTTTCAGTCATTCTTTTATGTTTTGAAGAAATGTTTCACAGGTGGAATGACATTGGAAGCTATGAGTCTTCAGTCTGCGATACCCAAAGTCTGCTGAAATGTATTCTCAAGCTGTGTAAAGTGTAAATGTTAAATTAAACTTTTGTAAATTAGAGAGAAAAAAAAACTGTATCTTTGATATTTGGAAATTAAGCCAAATTATAAAGTAATTGTTGGCATTTCTCAGTATCAGTAACCGGATGATTTATTTTAAACTCACTCCCTCCTTTTCAGTATAAAGATCTGGTTTACATCTTCGATTATCTAACAAACAATTTGAAAAAAAGACTTCTTGAAACATAGTATCTGCTTCATGCTTCCAATTATTCTATGGGTGTCTTAAAAAGGCAAGTAACACTTCAGTCATACACCAGAAAAGAATATCCTAATGTCAGCGCCAAAGTCTGTTCCATGTAGGCAGATTGGCTTTTGCTAATTAGGGCAACATCTATAAATTAGTGAAGATTACGCAGTTCACAATGTGGTCTTGTAATGGCTGTTGCTGCGGGGTTGACTTTCTACTGAGTTGCGGCGAAAATCATGAAATGCATTCTCATATAAACTGCTGTTGTCATTTAGTATGGTATGTCACAGAAAAAGGTACTATTTAAAGATGATTTAGTGCACTGTTCTACAATTACTTACAAACCAATGACTAGAAAAGTAATTAATCTTGTTCTATAATATTTAAGTCAACATTTAAAAATATTTTCAGGAAAGAAGTTGCACGCTTTTTGTTGAGCTAAAATTCTGGTCATCCGTCTGGTGTTTCAGGATAGCAGCAGCAATACTCGCACTCCCCATCCAGTTCCCCCACCAGATTTCTCTTTTTGTGATGGTAATAACTGATGGTGAAGTACGATTTCGTGAACATTGGAATTTAACTTAGCAAAGTTGCTGATGTTTATGCATGATTTTATTTAAGGCCGAGACAGCTGACTTGGTAGAGGGGATTTTCCACACCTAAGTGTTCCTTTCCGGCCAGCATTCAGGCATCGATCCTTTCAATAGAGATGTCATTCAGGAAATAGATTATTGGCGTTTAATTCTCTCGGAGCGCACTTGTAGCCTCGCATCTGAAAATGAAATCGTCTGACTCTGCCAAGACCGGCTATTGAAACTAAACTCTGGAGCATATTTTGGCCAGGTACTCCACTGATCAGGGAGCCAACATTGGGATGAAATAGTGCTCCTTTAAATAGATTGCTCTTTACATCTTGTTTATTAAGGATTGCAACACTTCTACAGTAAGCCCCCCCCAAAAATCATTAACTGTTTTTAAATGCAATGAGAAAGATTAGGTTAGAATGACTTATTACTGGAACTATTTGGGGCAGACCTATTAATTACCAAAGCATTGCACAAACCTGCAACAACAGCAAACCTCTCCTGTAATGTGAATGTAGATCAACCAGTATTGTAAATGGTTTTGCATTCCCCATACCGTGAGAGTGAGCAGATACTGGGGTATGTTCATTGATGTAAACATGAGGATGGACTCTCTTGCGAAGACTTTTTTGACGTCAACCTATGTGGTCATCCTTATCTGTCATTGTACATGAAGCTACAACATGTCAAAGCCTCTACCCTCAGATTTATAAATGCCTCATTTGAAATGTAATGCCATTTTCAGTGAGCAATTGTAAACGTGTCTCACATCTCTTGTGCAATGGTAGTTTCCCTAACGCAGAAACAGGAGGCCCGGTTTGAAGTGTGCATAATAACATATTTGAACAGATATATTACAAAATATATAAGTATGTGCTTTGTGTTCTCCAGCTGCGCGAGGAAGAGCGGGTTTGTAAGTGACCAAATTTGCTGGATAAAAATGTTCATGGTTAGTTAAGTTGGTTGCTGTTGATCAAACTCAGCTCATCCCTCTCAGTCCCAGATTGTAAACAGGCCCAGCCAAGCATTTGATGCTCCTTTTCCGTTTCCACCAGAATTGGATTCCTTCGCTCCGCCAATGGTCCAAAAGTTAAAAGAGCAAAAAGGTTAGAAAGCAGACATTGTTTTTCGTGGTTGTCAGGCTGCAAGTAAACTTGCAACTACCCGTGGCACTTTGGGTTATCCATTTCAAACTTGCTGCCGAAAGAAAGCTCTTTGCAAACTGCCTGAAATGAGAGCTGAGCATATTAAAATGATTAAGTGGGGGCAGGATAGTTTAACTGTTTGTGTGCGTTAATGGATGTTTGGGAGCATTTAATACACTGCTTTTAAAACCAATCAAAAGAAATAGAGGGGAGGGAGAGGTGTGTTTACCCAGAAGCAAACTGCATCTCATTAACATTTATGCGTAAAGTTCTGGGTAGTCATTTTGGGCGTATGTGGATGTGGTGGGAGGTGTTGTTGGGGATGGCCGTTGGAGCCATTTTGTGGGGCTTTTGGGTGAATTTAGGAAGTGTTGATGCTACTGATCCGTTGCAGAACTGACTTTCCTCTGCGTTGTTTTAGTTCTGTCGCTGTAATAATTGTGGGAAATATCAAGACGTTACTTGGATAGCCATTGAAGCAGCCACACCCGCTGCAGTGACACTGCAGCACAGAAGTGGAGAAAGGAGGCCAAAGGCGCAAGAGACAGGGCGGGTTACAAAGCCTCTGGAGTAGAACTTCGTACCTGTAAGTGTCAAAATAGAGCGTTTCATGAGGAAGCTGCGCATCAACAGTCAGGGGGTCAATGACCCGAAACCAAAACATTGGAATCGTTAAGCTTGGTCAGACAACATCTGTGGAGGGAGAAAAACAAGAGTTAATGTTCCAGGTCAACGAGCTTACATCAGAACTGCGCAATGGCATCTGGTGCAGTAGGAATTTGTGCCAATGTCCAGTCACGCTCAGTATTATCTGTGGCTACAAAGCTGTTACGGGCCCTCAACCCGCACACGTGCACACAAACTTGGAGTAGGTTACTCAGCTCCATTCAATATAATCATGGCATCCCTCTACATTGCTGATAACCCACATAACCTTTCCCCACCTCACCTTGCTTATCAAAAATTTACCCACTCTGCCTTAAAAATGTTGAAAGACTCTGCTCCTGCCACCTTTTGAGGAAGAAGAGTTCCAGAACTGAGATGCCAGAGGCTCATTCTAAGCTGCAGCAGATACACTGTCTTTGTAGGAGGATATTGAGATGCCCCTGTAAAGGCTGCTGCTTGGGAAGGAAGCATTCACCCATTTCCCCAACCTGCCCAGTATAATATTGAGCACAAGGTATACTGTGCTGACTCTGTCAAGAATCCCCACAATCTATTTAAGAAGGAAAACCACTCCCTCACTATGCCACTGGCTAAGAGACCACAACTGGCAAGTAAATAAGGTTTCTGACTGGATGTAAGCATGATTGTTTTGTACTCCTTTCCAGAAGGAATGATAAATTGTCCAACAACATCTTTAAATCTTGCAGGAATGGAAAGACAGGTGCACAGATCATCAAAAGTTGCAGGACTATTAGAGAGCAGTAAGTAGTTGGCTTTATTTAAAGGACATAGAGTATTAGAGCAAGGAGGTGATATTGAATTGTATAAGACACTTATTAGACCTCAGTCGGAGTATTGTGTACAGTTGTGGATGCCACATAGTGGGAAAGATTTGCATTCATTGGAGAGAGTGCAGGAGTCGATCACAAGAATGGTTCTAGGAATGAGAATCTTCAGCTATGAAGATAAATTACAGAAGTTGGAACTGTTCCCTTCAGAGAGAAAAAGGCTAAGAGATCTGATAGAGGTTTTCAAAATCATGAGCAGGCTGGATAGTGTAGATAGGGAGAAACTGTTAACACTCACAAAAGGAACTAGATCAGGAGAGCATAGATTTAACATGATCTACAAAAGAAGCAATGGTGAAATGTGGTAAAGCTTTTTCTCTGAGCAAGTAGTTGGATTATGGAATGCACTGTTGCAAGTATGGAGGAGGCAGGTCCAATTGAGGCATTCAAGAGGGCAATAAATTATTATTTGGATACAAATAATGTGCAAAGGTATGGGGAAAAAGCAGGAGATTGACACTAGGTAATGATTCTCATTCAACGAGCTGCTAAAAACACAATGGGCCAAATGATCTCCTCTGCCCTATTACATTTTGGTGATTCTGTGATCTCAATGTTGACTTTAGTTTGAAATCATACAAGTCAGAAATCTGAGACCTAGATTAGAGTGGTGCTCGAAAAGCTTAGCAGGTCAGGCAGCATCCCAGAAAGACAAGTCATGGGGACAATGCTGAGCTGGAAGTTTGGAACTGGGGTGAGGTGGGGGAAGGGGAAATGAGGAAACTGGTGAAATCCACATTGATGCTATGGGGTTGAAGTGTTCCAAGGCGGTAGTTGAGGCGTTCTTCCTCCAGGCGTCACATGGTGAGGGAGCAGCGGTGGAGCAGGCCCAGCACCTGCATGTCCTTGGCAGAGTGGGAGGGGGAGTTGAAATGTTGGGCCACAGGGTAGTGGGGTTGATTGGTGCGGGTGTCCCGGAAATGTCCCCTAAAGCGCTCTACTAGGAGGCGTCCAGTCTCCCCAATGTAGAGGAAACCGCATCGGGAGCAACGGATACAATAAATGATATTGGTGGATGTGCAGGTAAAACTTTTATGGATGTGGAAGGCTCCTTTTTGGACTTGTATGGAGGTGAGGGAGGAGGTGTGGGCGCAGGTTTTGCAATTTCTGCAGTGGCAGGGGAGGGAGCCAGGACTTGGGAGTGGGTTGCCGAGGGGCGTGGACCTGACCAGGTAGTCACGGAGGGAACGGTCTTTGCGGAAGGTGGAAATGGGTGGTGGGGTCCGTTTGGAGGTGGCGGAAATGTCTTTGAATGATGTGGCTAATGCGAAGGTTGGTAGGATGGAAGGTGAGCACCAAAGGGGTCCTGTCCTTGTTACGGTTGGAGGGGTGGGGTTTGAGGGTGGAAGGGCGGGATGTGGACGAGATGCATTGGAGGGCATCTTTAACCTAATGGGAAGGGAAATTGCGGTCTCGAAAGAAGGAGGCCATCTGGTGTGTTCTGTGGTGGAACTGGTCCTCCTGGGAGTCGATACAGTGGAGGTGGAGTCGTCTACCATTTAACTTTTACTGGACTTCTAAAACCACTTATTCGCCCTCTCACTTTGTAACATATGTGTGTGTGTGTGTGTGTGTGTGTGTGTGTGGAGTATTTTAACTTGTTCGGGTCTTAAATGCAATACACATTATGCTTTTCTCCCAATTACATAGGGTGAACCTATGCATTTTACAGTCACTATTTAAACATAAAATATTCACTGAATGGTTGACTGTATTCATTAAAACAGCAACTATTATGGTCAGTCGTTCTGACAGTAAGGTTTCAAGGTTTTAATCTATGCACTCTGCAATAGAACTTGTCTGAAAACTGGCACTCTGGTAAGCTGCTTTCTCACCCATTCTATTCCAGAGAGCCCACGCTCCTGCACTTTAGTGCTTAGTGAATCTCCCAGTGCAGAACCGTAGCCTCTCGTGATTTCTGATGTTGCTGCTTTACAGGCCAAATGATGCTGTGTTTTTATTCATGCTACTCTTGCTCAGTTTTTGTCCCCAGTTGCTCTTTGTTTGGTTTACTGGAAGCTGTATTTCTTTGTGCATAGTGTAATGTGTGAAGGTGCTAATTCCCTGGGAAAGGTCGGAATGTAAAATGGTTGAAAAGTTTGCAACATGCATTTTCCAGTCTCACCACTCACAACACCACTGATGTATTCTTACAATCTGTTCAATCTGTAATATTCTCCTCCCATGAGAGAGGAGGTAAATGGATGCTCTCACCTTATTATCTTCAATTGATGGAGAAGCTGAGGACTGCAGATGCTCGAGAATCCGATAGTCAAAAAGCATAGTGCTGGAAAAGCACATCAGGTCAGACAGCATCTGATGAACAGGAGAGTCAACTTTTCGGGCTTAAGCCCTCCTTCAGGAATGTGGGGGAGGCAGGGGACTGAGAGATAAATAGGAAGGTGGGGGCTCAGGCTGGGGAGAAGGTAGCTGGGAAGGCAATAGGTAAATGCAGATGTTCGGTGATTGTAATAGGTTGGTGGGGAGGGTGGAGCACATGGGTGGGAAGGATGATGAACAGGTAGGCCAGGTCAAGATGGCAGTGCCAAGTTGGGGGGTTGGATCTGGGATGAGGTGGGGGGAAGGGAGATTTGGAAGCTGGTGAAGTTGATGTTAATGCCATGTAGTTGAAGGGTCTCAAAGCAGAAGATGAGGCGTTCTTCCTCCAAATGTCAGGTGGCTTGGATTTGGTGGTGGAGCAGGCCCAGTACTTGCATGCCCTTGGGGGAGTAGGAGGGGGAGTTGAAGTGGTCAGCCACAGGGCGGTGGAGTGTTTTGGTGCATCTGTCCCAGAGATGTTCCCTGAAATGCTCTGCGAGTTGGCATCCTGTCTTCCTGATGTGGAAGAGACCACATCGAGAGCAACGAATCAAGTAGATGAGATGGGTGGATCTGCAAATCCAAAGCCTTCAGAAACCGTTCTCCCTCCGGATCCACCTCTCCATTGTTGCAGCCATGCATTGGCAACTACTCTCCCTGCAACCAGCCCTGCCCCAGCTCAGGGCAACACCCTCCCAGACCTGCAAAGGAACCGGCGATTCTCCATCCACAGCCTCCAACCTCCTTGTTGCGCAATCCTGCACCACCCAATTCTATCTCTGACCCAAAATGTACAAACCTGACTGCCCCAATTGACCTATTGTCTCCGCCTGCTTCTGTGCAGTGAACTTCTCTCTTCATATCTTGATTCTGTCCTGGCCCCCTTGGTCGAGGAACTCTCTGCCTACATTTGGGACACTACCCACGTGGTCTACCTCCTCCATGACTTTCATTTCCCTGGCTCCCAACACCTCATCTTCACCATGGACATCCATTCCTTGTGCGTGTCCATCCATCACGGCCATGGCCTCCAAGCTCTCTCTTTTTTTCCTCTTCTGCCAACCCAACCAGTACCCCTCCACCGACACACTCGTTTGATTCATGGAACTTGTCATCACCCTCAACAACTTCTCCTTCGAATCCTCCCACTTCCTTCAGACCACATGGGCTCCAGCTATGCCTGCCTCTTCGGAAGGACACGTGAAATAGTCCATCTTCCTCGGTTACACTGGCACCATGCCCCATCTTTTCCTCTGCAACGTGGATGACTGTATCAGCGCCACCTTGTGCTCCTGCGAGGAGGTTGAACAATTCATCAACTTCACCAATGCCTTCTATCTTGACCTGAAGTTCACCTGGACCATCTCCGATATCTCACCCCCCTTTCTGGATCACTCCGACGACCAACTCAACACAGACATCTATTTCAAACCCACCGACTCCCACAGCTACTTGGACCACATCTCCTCCAGCACCACCTCCTCCAACACCACCCCCTCCTGTAAAAGTGTGATCCCTTACTCCCAATTCCTCCACCTCCACCGTATCTGCTCCCAGGAGGAGCAATTCCATTCCAGGACATCACAGCCTCCTATTTCAAGGATGACAATTTCCCCCTCCCATGTGATCAACAATACCCTCCAGTGCATTTCCTCCACTTGCCGCACCTCTACCCTTGAACCCCACCCCTCCAACTGCAACAAGGATAAAACCCCCTGGTCCTCACCTTCCACCCGACTAATCTCCGGATACAGTGCATTATCATCTGCCATTTCTGCCGTCTAGAATCAGATTCCACCATCAGAGATATATTTTCCTCCCTACCTCTATCAACATTCTGCAGAAGCCATTCCCTCCACAACTCCCTTGTTAGGTCCACGGCTCCCACACCTGACACCTTCCCTTGCCATTGCAAGAAGTGTAAAACCTGCACCCACACCTCCCCCCTCACCTCCGTCCAAGGCCCCAAAGGATCTTTTCACATCCAGCAGCGATTTTCCTGCACATCCACCCACCTCATCTGCTGTATCCATTGCTCTCGATGTGATCTCCTCCACATCGGGGAGACAGGACACCAACTCGCAGAGCATTTCAGCAAACATCTCTGGGACACACGCACCAAACAACCCCACCGCCCTGAGGCCAACCACTTCAACTCCCCCTTCCACACCACCAAGGACGTGCAAGTCCTGGATGTCCTCCACTGCCAAATCCAAGCCATCCGACAACTGGAGGAAGAACCTTGGGACCCTTCAACCACATGGCATTAAATCGACTTCACTAGTTTTCAAATCTCCCTTTCCCCCCCCATCTCATCCCTGATCCAACTCGGCATTGCCCTCTTGAACTGTCCTACCTGTCCATCTTCCTTCCCAATTATCTGCTCCACCTTCCCCGTTGGCCTATCACAATCACCACCCACCTATCGCCTTCTCAGCCACCTCTCCCCCACACCCTCCCCGCCCCATTCCCACCCTCCTATTTATCTCTCAGCCCTCTTCCCGCCAATATTCCTGATGAAGGGCATATGCCCAAAATGTCAATTCTCCTGCTCCTCGGATGCTGCCTGACCTGCTGTTCTTTTCCAGTGTCACACTTTGCGACTGTCTTCAATTGATTCATATTAACAATTGCCAGTTTGTGTTAGTGTTGAAGTGTTAGTGGGATTTTTTTAAGGATGAAACAGTCAAGTCTAAGTTGTGGTTTCAGCACATAAAGAGTAGTACAGGTGTAAGGACCTGAAGTCAGCAATAATGAGAAAATTAATAGGTGGAGAATGTGGCTTTAGGAGCCAAGGAGACTGGAATGAAGCATGTCTTAGTGATTGCAGGGGAGTGTCAGTAATCAGGACAGGGCAATATTATGGGTGCTATATCAAAAGGTATTGTGAGGTTAAGTAGAGATCAATAAATCTGTTAAGAAATATTACCTTAGCAATCCTCATGTCTTTAAACTACTTCTGGCCTTGCAGCCAGACCTGTAGTATGAGCCTCCTGTCAATGACCTGTTCGGCTGTCTTTGCCCACTGCTGGTTATTTCAAGTTATGTACTTTGGAGCTAATTCTAAAAAATTGG
This sequence comes from Chiloscyllium plagiosum, assembly GCF_004010195.1. Classification (NCBI taxonomy): domain Eukaryota; kingdom Metazoa; phylum Chordata; class Chondrichthyes; order Orectolobiformes; family Hemiscylliidae; genus Chiloscyllium; species Chiloscyllium plagiosum. The sequence goes on along the minus strand of NC_057713.1, from coordinate 87,753,716 downwards.
TGTAGTTGGCTGAAAATTCACTTAAAGCTTTGAATTCCAGCCAGTCAAAAACAATAACATTGACAAAGTTGCATCATTGACATGACCAGACCAAAATTGTAGGTGGAATATGTCAAACTGGGAGGGAGCTGTGCCAAAATCTCCATGGTGAAAGGAACCTAGGGTCAGACAGTGCCCAAGTTTCATCAGTATAAACATTTCATCCATTCGTCTAAAACAGACAACCAACGAATCTTGACTGATTGTTCATTGCCAGTATAAAACTATAAATAATTCAAGATAAATTAGGGGGATTAAAAGGCTGAATTTTCCTGGTCCAAAGAGTTGGGTTTGGAAACATGATGAGGAGCTAAGTCAAAGAATATCTCTGATGCCATCAAGCTTTCAAGGAATCATCTTGGAGAAGGGCATTAACTGGTACCAGTTATGTGCCTGGCAGTAACAAGTAGTTAATTAGGGATCAATTAAATTCCTACTTGAGGGTAAATTGTCACTGCCACCAGGAACCTTCCCACTTTTGGGTGGTCAGCACACTGAGGCCTGATGAAGGGCTCCAGCCCGAAACATCGATTCTCCTGCTCCTCAGATGCTGCTGAGGAGATGCACTGCTGTGTTTTTCCAGCAACACACTCTCGACACTGAGGCCAAAGCCCATCCAAAACCAGGCGTTTGCCTCCAAGCAACAAATCATGAGGTCAATGAGAATTTTGTTAAGCTTCCCCACCTCTGTAACATGGGTATCAAAAGACCACAGCCATGTCAACAGGCTATCCTGAGAAAAGGATTCCCCCTCGACAATGAAGGAGCAGTTAGGGCCACACAGCTTTAGTAATTTTTCAGAACACACTGGCATCTTGGAGTGCCCTCCCATTTGATTACCTATATTGGTAACTCCCACCTCTCCTACTGGGGCTGCTGACTGGACATCATGGTGGACCTCTGATCCAGCCTCTTTGGTTTTCTGGTCTCTCAATGTCCTTAGTTGAATGGGGCTAATTTAAAAGGCACCTTTTAAATTGGCCATCTCCGAAAAACATCACAACTGATATCCCAACCAAATTAGAAATGAGGCCAGCATTGGGATCGGGAACCAAGCAGAAAAACTTAGCCCATTGAGAATCAATTAGTTTTTTCACCATGAAGGGTTTCAAAGCCAATATCAATACCAACCTTTTTTTCATAACCATTTAAGTATGAATTTGAGCAAGATTATAATTTTATAACCCATTCACTGTATACCTGACATGGAATGTATATTGAAAATATCAAGAATTTTGAAATTGTATTCAGACACACAGCACATCATACTGGATGGAGAAAGCGTGAATTCTATTGCACTTTTTATAATATTTAATTTGAAATGTTTTGCCCTCAGGCTGCATGCCAGACATGGAATTTATTTTGTAAATCTCAAGGGTAATGCAATTATAATGATACACTTCAGAGTGCTGTATGGAGAACAGTTGAATGTTGTCTCATTTTCTGTTCTATACGGTTTCAAAGGTTTTGTGCTGTACCTCTACAAATTTCAGAAATAAAGTATATTTTTGGAAGAAAAAAATTACTTTATTTAGCTTGAGCTTTGAGGTCAATTTCACATCCTCAATTATTTGTTTTAAATTACGTTACATTTTAAACAGTAATCACAGAAATAGCATCCTGCGTTTGTACAGCAGTTTTAATATAACAAGACCAAAGTGCTTAAAACATTGTCACATTGTTTATGTTGCTTTAATGTTTGAAGTATCTTGGTTGAAAGGTAAAGCCATTGCAGTCTTTATTTGATCATTTTATTGTGGGTAAAAAAAAATGACCTATGATATGCCCTAGATTATATTCTGTTCTTCATGCTGTTATCATGAGACTATACTGTATTTAATGTCAATCATTTTCTTGGGAATGACTGAGCTGGAAAAGGTCCAGGTTTCCATGACCAACATACATTAATTTGAGATGATAAGCACTATTTTGTTTTTTATTCATTCATTCACAGGACGAGGGTGTCATTGGCTTGGCCAACATTTATTTCCCATCTCTAATTGCTCAGAGGACAATTAAGAGTGAACCACATTGCTGTGGTCTGGAGTCACATGTAGGCAAAACCAGGTAAGAATGACATTTTCCTTCCCTAAAGGACATTAGTGAACTGGCTGGATTTTTCCGACAATCAACAATGAATTCATACTCATCATGAGACTCTTCATTCCATTTTTCAAAAATTGAATCCAAACCCATTACATGGGTCTCTGGACTAATAGTCCAGCAACAATGTCACTAGGCCATTGCCTCCCCCCAGAGGAGGTTATATTGAAAGTTTCAGTTTTATTTTGCTTCCTGTTTTTCCTCCCCTGTTAAAAAATGGAAAAATGTGCACGAAGTACTGACCCCACCAGGACACCCAGAAAACTCCATGATAAAATGATTCAAAAATTTGAATCTAATCATAAGGAAAGTGATTCTACTTTTGGAGCAGAAGTTTGTTTAGGCTAAGTAAAGCCACAACTCAGTGATAATTTAAATTCCATTGCATTGATACAGTTTGGTTAATTTATATCTTTTACATATAAATTACCACCTACAAATCATAGGTCTGTCTTGTGAAGTCATTATAACTCAGAGACTGTCTGTATTCTAACATAGAAACATATGAGCATGATTAGGTCACTCAGCTGTTCAGGCCAGCTCTACCATTCAATATGATTGTGGCTGATTATCCAAATCAGTAACCTTTTCCTCCTTTCTCCCCACACCCTTTGATCCCTTTACCCCTAAGAACTACATCCAACTCCCTCTTGAAAACATTCAGTGTTTTGGCAGCAATCGCGTTCTGTAGCAGAGAATTCCATTGGCCCACCATTCTCTGAATGAAAGAATTTCTCCTCATCTCAGTCCTAAATGGACCACTTGGATTCTTAAACTGTGACTCTTGGTTTTCGACTGCCCAGCAATCAGGGACATCCTTCCAATGTTTACCATTTCTAATTCTGTGAGCATTTTATATTTTTTATGAGATTTTCCCCACCCCCAACTATTTCTTTAAATTCCAGTGAATATAGATTAAAGATTAGGTTCCCTACAGTGTGGATACAGGCCCTTCGGCCCAACAAGTCCACACCGACCCTCCGTAGAGTAACCCACCCAGACCCATTTCCCTCTGACTAATGCACCTAACACTATGGCACCTCTTTCCACCTATCACATTTCCGACGCCCCTCCCAGTCCATCCTCCCTACCTTTTATCTTAGCCTGCTGGACAAACTTTCCTCATTCCTGAAGAAGGGCTTATGCCCGAAACGTCGATTCTCCTGTTCCCTGGATGCTGCCTGACCTGCTGCGCTTTTCCAGCAACACATTTCCAGCTCTGATCTCCAGCATCTGCAGACCTCACTTTCTCCACCTAACACTATGGGGCAATTTGGCATGGCTAATTCACCTGGCCTGCCCATCTTTGGATTGTGGGAGGAAACCGGAGCACCCAGAGGAAACCCACGCGGACACAAAATGTGCAAACTCCACACAGACAGTCGTCCGAGGCTTGAATTGAACCTGGGACCCTGATGCTGTGAGGCAGCAGTGCTAACCACTGAGCCACTGTGCCGTGCCCTGAAAATGAAAGAAGGTATGAATATAGTCCTAACTGATCCAGTCTCTCTTCATATGTCTATCTTGCCATCCCAGAAATCAGTCTGGTAGACCTTCATTGCATTAATTCAATAGCCAAAACATCCTTCCTCAGATAAGGAGTCAAAAACTGCACACAGTATTCCAGGTGTGGTCCCACCAAGGCCCTGCATAATTGCAGCAAGATGTCCCTGCTCCTGTACTTAAATCCTCTCACTATGAAGGCCAATATAACATTTACTTCTTTCACCGGCTGCTGCACTTGTATGCTTACTCTGTGATTGGCATACAAGGATACCCAGGTCTTATCGTGACTCTCCCTTTTCCAATCTGTCATAATTAAGCTAATAATGTGTTCCTGTTTTTGCCTACAAAGTGGATACTCTCACATTATACACATTATACTTTATCTGCAATACATTTACCCAGTCACTCAAGTTGTCCAAATTATTCTGAACCCCCTCTGTCTGGAACCTTTTCTCAATCATCTGATGTCTTCCTGTTTGCCTCTGTTCTAGTTCTCAACTTTTTGCTTTTTTGCCCCTTTCTCTCTTGTTTTACTTTTCCAGCTTTCTTTCATAGTTGTCTTCCTTGGAGAGGAGCAGGCTGAAGGCAGATATCCTACAACTTTTCAAAATCGTGAGAAGTTGAATGATGTAAATAGAGAGAAACATTTTCCCCTTGTGAAAGGATTGACAACCAGAGGGGGCAGTTATAAAGTTTGTTATAAAAAAGCAACTGTCAAATGAAAAAAATGTTTTCACAGAGCCAGTGGTTCAAGTCTGGAATGCACTGCCTGGAAGTGTGGTGGAGAGAGATTTTATTGAGAGATTATTTAAATGTAAACAGTGTGTAGGGCAATGGGGAAAAATCAGGAATTTGACCCTAAGTCAAGATACTCAGAGAAGCTGTACAGACACTCATACATATTTATAGCGCAGAAGGAGACCATTTGGTCCATCATGTCCACACCAAGCAACATCGATCTGACTGCACTGATCCTGTTTCCCAGCTATTGGCTTGCAGCCCTGGAGGCTATGGTACACAACTGAATATCAAAATGCTGCTTAAATATTGTGAGAGTTTCTGACTAGACCATTCTTTCAGGTAATGAGCCCTGGACTCTTCATCACCTTCTGGAAAAAGTGTATTCTCAATTCTCTCTCATTTAACTTAAATCAATACTCTCTGGTTGTTGACCCCCTCCACCAATTGTAAATGTGCCTTCCAGTCCATCATAATTTTGCCTCTCATAATCTTATGCACCTATGCCAGGTCCCCTCTCAAACTTTGCAGTTCTAGGGAAAGCAATTCCAGCCTATCCAATCTTCCCTAATAGCTCATACACTCCAGCCCAGGCAATATCCTAGTATATCTCCTCTGCCCCTTCTCTAATGCAATCTCATCCTTCCTCTAATCTGGTGACCAGAACTGAATGCAGTATGCAGTGTGGCCTAATCAGCATTTTATGTAGTTCTAGTTATACCCTCTCTGCTCTTGTATTCTATGTCTCAGCTAATGAAGGCAACTACCCCATGTGCCTTTGATGGGCCAAATGATCTCCTTATGCAATGTAACAATACCTCTCTGTCTCTTAGGTGGGAACATTAATGGGTACATGGGAGTTAATGCTCAAAATGTTTGGATGTCCAAAGATGTGTAGGTTAGGTGGATTGTCCATGCTCAATTACCCGATGGTGTGCAGGCTAGATATTAAATGTGGAGTTATAGAGATCATCTGGTGGACTGGGTCTGGTTTGGATGCTCTTCAGAGTGTTAGTGCAGACTTGATGGGCCAGATGGCCTCTTTCTGCACTTTTGGGGTTCTGTGATCCTATTTTTAAAAGAGTTTGAATTTCTGGAAGGTGTTGCCCAAAAACTGGTGAAGAGCACACTGGAAACATTGAGTATGAGTAACAAATATGACCACGAGACCACTGCAATAGCAGTGAGAATAAAATAAAGGTAAATAAGAAGTAAAGCCTGGTGATATAACAGTGTAAGGACTAACCTTCAGGTTGAGATCAAACTGGACGCCCAAGGTGATACAACATTGTTTTCCATCTGAGCTAATAGCTGGGAAATGTGGGGTGGTCTAAGATTTAAAACCAACATCAAAGTCATGAGTCTGGCAGGAGATAAACTGTATGACTTTAATTGTGTTAGTGTTCGATTGGAGAAAATTGTAGCTCATCCATAACTTGACAGTCATATAACACAGCAGTGACTATTGCCTCAAAGCTAGTGAATGAGTGGTAGAGCAGGGAATTATTAGTTATGTAAAGACTGAAGTGACATCTATAGATTATGTCACTGACAGATAACATGTAGGCCAGAGGGAGCCAATGATAGAAGATTATAGTATTTGTAACATGACCTTTTTGGATAATGATGTGAGAGTGGGAAAAGAAGCCACTTGTCAACATATTCTGACAGTGTTGCCATGGAAAAGCAGGACATTTACAATTATTTATGCCATTTCCCCGATCACCCACTGGACAACCCTACAAATATATGGACTGTTGGAATGTTCCAAACTCTGAGCTTGTCTGGATAACCTAACAAGCACTAAATAGTGAGTGACACAATTATAATGTTGTTGGTAGTGCTTCCATAGTAGAATACATTCTTTCCCAAGTTATTTATTGCCTTCCACTAAGCAGAGATGTTCACCATCCATTTACTTCCTTCTTTTCAAGACCTAAACAGAACCTTGGTCCGACTATTATCAATGGTTGTAGAATTACATACCATTTGACAGAACAAAGAAGATGATCAAGGATGAGAGAAGATTTACAAGGATGTTGGCAGGTTTCGAGGATTTGAGCTGTAGAGAGAGGCTGAATAGGCTGGGGCTATTTTCTCTAGAACATCAGAGGCTGAGGGGTGACCTTACAGAGGTTTATAAAATCATGAGGGGCATGAAAAGGATGAATATTCAAGATCTTTTCCCTAGGGTACGGGAGTCCAAAACCAGAGGGCATAGGTTTAAGGTGAGAGGGGAAAGATCCATAGGGACCAAAGGGTAACTTTTTCATGCAGATGGTGGTGCGTGTATGAAATGAACTGTCAGAAGAAGTGGTGGAGGCTGGTACAATTATGACACTTAAAAGGCATCTGGATGGGTATACGAATAGGAGAGATTTGGAGGGATATGGTCCAAATGCTGGCAAATGGGACTAGATTTAATTAGGATATCTGGTTGGCATAGACAAGTTGGACCAAAGGGTTTGTACATCTCTATGACTCCAAATCCAGATGCCTGTTTTTCAGGAACAGAAATTATTCATCAAAAAATTGCTTGCATTGATAGCATGAACTGGCTGAATCCATTTGTTCAAATATTAGAATGACTAGAATACGAACAACTTTTAAATGAAATTTTTATCCATCCTTTCTGAAAAGGTTTGGACTCCTCCAAGAATTCCAGTCCTTCGATACTTCCAATTTGTTTTTGTACAAAGATGTCATTACAAATTTCTGGAGAAGGCCAGACTTGAACCTGGACCTTCTGGCTAAGAGCTAGGGAATATACCATATTGGTTAATTATAAAATTCACTTGATAAATCCATGAACTGTTTAATATCATTGTTATGCTTCTTGTTCCATAATATTTTTTATGTTTAGTTGAAAGCAATTTCCAACATACTTAATAAAACATATTTAAGTGACAATGTATAAAAATCACTTGTAACTGCACTTTGTTGCTGCTTTAATCTATAATTTCATACACAGCTACAGAAGCTCTGAAATATGCTGCTGAAACCTACGCCGTTAATATGCTGCTTAAAATCTCTTTGACCTAGACTTTTGGCCACCTGTCCTGATATCTCCTTGCTGGTTGGCAATTTTATTAGATAATAAATGCAAGATTGAGTAGAAATTATAAACAAAAGATTCCTAATACTTAAAAGGGTTTTGGTCACATCAAATGCAAACGGCTACAGCAGGTTGTGCATGAATGTATTTTGTTTGTTCTTGGCCGAAAAGCGATTGTGTTGATTTCACGGTGTTGTCACTACAAGCCTCGTAGGGAAGGGGAAGGGGGTGAAGTGTCCGCGAGTCCCTGTTGAAGTGACCTGAGGGAGGCGCTGATTGAGCGTGGTTCCCACGTCAAGAGAGCCTGCCCAAACTGGCTCCTTGCGTCATTCAGGGCAACCCATGTGATGGTCATGAATTGTGTTTAGAAACAGGATCGAATTAATCTACCGTAATATGTGAAAGGTTAAATGTGCATCTGCAAAGCACTCAAATTAAAACCTCCGATGAAACGCGGATATTTTTAGTAATACTTCATGACCATCGCATGTTTTCCTTCAATCGTCATTATTTAGGGCCGCTATTCCTAAAACCTGAACTGATCAATTCTGGTCGAACTGTGAACTGCTGAAATGTAGACTCGCCTTTCATGTGGTGGGGTGCACAGTAAGGGTTTGTTTCGTTTTGAGACAGAGAGGACCGAGTGAAGGCGGTGTCGATAAGCTGCTTGCACAGGCTGTGGGTTTGCGGGCGGTGCCAGATTGCGTCAATGTGGCAGGGCGACCTTGTGTGGCGGTGCAGGTGAAACACTCTGCCTCTCTCCTGCAGCTAGGGCGACTCACTCGCTGAGTGATGTTGCAATCTCCCAGACTGTTATATTCAGCCACATTGTGACCCAGCCTGCATTCCACCGAGACACAGCACCGCACACACACTCTCTCTCTACCAGTTACTGCAACTTTTTTTTTGCCAAACAGGGCCAACTTGTCCTTCCAAGCTTCGCCTACATCCCATTGTCACCCCAAGGGGCACTCCGGGCTAAAGTTTGCAATGCACCCGTTCGCTTGGACCGTATCGGTGCGCCCGTGAGCACCTCTGCTGAGCTGAGCCGAGCTGGGATCTTCTCCAGGACTCGCCGCCTTCATTCTGGGATCTGGGGGAACTCAGTGAGGGAAGTGCAGAAGTAGGGGGATAGAGCCCCCTCCTACCACCCTCCCCATTTCATCGCAGAGCCGCCACAAAGCTCCGAAGTTGGTGGAGACGGATGGTTTGGACTTGCGCGAACTCATTCTCTGGCCGTCTGTTCGAATGAGGAATGTAAAGGCTGGTTAACGCTCTGGATATTGGAGTCTTCCCCTGCTCTGGAAGAAGAAAGAACTTTTCCCCCCACCCCCTTTGCTGTTTGGAATCTTCTCCCCCACCCCCACCCCAATTCCCTCTTGGTTCTCAGACCGAGCGGCTTTATTTGTTTTTAATGAGTTTAAACGTGCAGAGGGCGAGCCCCATCCCGATCCTCCGCAGCGGCCGATGGAGGCAGAAGCGGCTGGAAGCCGACGAGCCGGCCGCCAAGTGCCCGCGGCTCAGTGACTCTCCCCCGGACAGCGGATACCTCCCATCCCCGTGCTCCCCGAGCCCCACCGAGAGCTGCCCGTGCCTCTCTCCGGCCTCGGCTCGGATCGGTAACTACATCCTGCTGCAAAACCTGCAAGACAAAGACAATGTGTTCAGGGCCATCGAGAGCCACACCGGAGAGGAATTCGTGTGCAAGGTGCGGAAAATGCAATCGTGTTGGTGCGAATTATATCGGGGTGGGCGCTGCGTGTTTTTATTTTGTAATTTTGTGCTGAGACTTCTGTACGCGGTGCATGCACGCATTTTCCACAACCTCGGAGGGCAGTTTGTCGAGATGTGACTCTGGGGAATGTGTTGAGAGAGGCTGGGAGTTTGTGCAACTTGTGAGGTTTTTGATTTTTTTCCCCCCCCCAGTTTAGTTGAATGCAGTGGTAGGATTGCACAGTCAGACTAGTGCTGCCACTGTGTGGCCATCAAAGTGTGCAGCCGCTTACTTTTCTCAAGATAAATCAGGAAATAACCTCTCCACCCACCTTCAAAATGTCAATGCTCAATAGATGGGCGAAATCTACTTTTATATGTTTGCACCATGTTGAGTTCAGACTGATAGAGGTCACTGTATTAAAAATAGTATTGGTGAAATTCGGCTCTACTGGCAGTACCTGTGGTGAAAGAAACAAACTAAATGCTTCGACTCCAGCCCTTCTACCAGAGCTTTCTTTGCTTTTATTAAACTTCTATTGCTGCTTTTGAGCGGGTTTAGTTTGAGTCTGCATGTCGTATCCAATACCGCTATTAAAACGGGAGCTAACTTGTTAAGAGGTTGGTATTCAGTGTGTCTGTCCCTGCCAGGTTTTTGACATTCGGCGCTACAGGGATGAAATCGGACCATATCTGCAAATCCCAGCCCACGAGAACATCACGGCAATCGAGGAGATTCTCTTGGGGGAGCGGAGCTGCTATGTGTTTCTGCAAAAGGGCTATGGGGACATGCACCTGTACATGAGGAGCTGCAAACGGCTGGGCGAGGAGGAGGCAGCTCGGCTCTTCCAGCAGATTGTCTCCTCAGTCGCTCATTGCCATGATTCGGGCATAGTCCTTCGAGACCTCAAGCTCAGGAAATTCGTCTTCGCTGATGAACAGAGGTGGGTTTAGAGAGAGGGCAGTGCCAGCGGTACTTCAGCGCGTTGCAAAGCAGTGGGGTGATGCCCTTTAAAGGAGCCCTGCATCTCGCTAGAATAATGCCCAAAAAGCAAATTTGAATTGAAACTAAAGCTGCAGTGATTCACTAGGATTCGTGAGTGTGTTCTGTCAATGGGCCATGCTATATATGTCATGTCATCTGTACACGTTCAATGGGACAGCTTTGTCCTGTTTCCTGTTCAAAAGATTTTAATGCCGTTTTAATTTCTGTTCACAGAACTTGACCGAGAAATCCGTTGACATAGTTCCGTAGCTGCTTATTCATGTTCTAAGTCCAAAGAATTTTAATTCATAAAAGCCACATTAAAAAGGAATAATTTATTATGCGCGTGACATCTTTGTTCTAATTCTGTTCATTACATTGGCAACTTAATTCAGTTGAACTTGTCAACATATTTGGAAAATGCATTGCTACTCTTTTTTTTGGGGGGGGGCGAGGGATGTTGAATCATGTAAAATAGTGCGACTTCATTTCCGAATTCGATGCAAAATGGTAGTTTAATGCGCGTTTCAAAACAATTGTTTATTGCAGCTGAATAGAGCATATTGCACAAGGTTATCAAACATTTATAGAGTGGAGTTGGGCAAGTGCAGGTTTACTGAAATGGCACTATCGGCAAACTTTTAAATAAGTAAATTATTAATAGCAATATTAAACTTTTAAAATTGCAGCAGAGATCTGAAGTGAACAGCTCCCTATTTTGAGCACCCGCTCTGATTATTAGCTTTACGTTAGTACGGGTTTTCTTGTTTCCACCCGAGATCTCTCTCTGCTGGCTCCTGAAGCGTTTTAAAATCAAATGGCCTCGTTTAACCTGCATATTAAACAGTCTAACCCAGGGAATTAACCCGAGATTAGGCGAGACGAGCTGCCAAAGTGATTCCCTGAAGTGTAATTCTACTTTTCCTTTCCACTCGTTTTGCACGGTTCTGGCGTAAATGACTAGCACACGCTGGGGCAAACAGCGTTAGTACAATAAACGGAGGAGCTTGAGGGGAACACAAGACTTCGCTGATGAAGGGATGGGAAGAGGGCTTCCTGGAGAGCTAACACTAACGCCGATCCTGTGCTGCAAATTTCCGCATGATTTCAAAATCTAAGATTATGTCTTTGACGGGAGGCAGAATATTCTTTCATATCACACCTTGGCTGATCGGTGCGAGTTGGCAGTGAATTTGCAGCTCTGCTTGTCTCTTGTGCATGTTTGCAGCTGGCTTTGAACCGACTTTCTTTTCTGTTCATCATGTGCTGCAGATTTGGCAACACGGGGCGGTTTTGCAATTGAAGGGACTGTGTGTCAAAGCAGGTGTTGATTGATTCCGTGTCGTAAGGGACTATAATACACACACAGCAGGCTGCATGAGTCATGTTTTCCATTTACAAAACAGGAGAGCTGCAGGGTTCTGCCCTTTTCACGGCTGACGGGTTCAGATATAACGCAGAGTAAATCGCCGCTATCGATTTACCCTCCTTCAAGAGGTAGCCCGTAAATAAGAGGGGGGGGGGGGGGGTGTATTCAGATAATTATCTGCAAATCAACCCATTTCATTGGGAGTAGTCGCAATGAGATGAAAAGCCGCTTCTAAACGCTTCAAAACTTTGAAACAAAAAGGTGTTTGCAGTTGGGACATCAGCAGGGAGGTGTGAATTGTGAACTGTCTTTCCAGTTTCGGCTGCACATTAAAACCGAATATAAATCAGAATGGAGCTGTCTCCCTTCCCCCCCATAATAGTTCAGATTTTTAAAAAAGAGGAATGAGGGTATTTTAATTAAAGTTTGGGTCAGCGGGTTTTGACCTTGTGTTCACTGTCTGTGTGTGTATTTGGGGGGGGGGGGGACATTGTCCGCAGTTTCCTCCTGAGGGTTCCCCACCCCCGCTCCCAGCAGCAGCGGCTGATGAACTGTGTGTCTCCTTTCCCCACAGGACCAGGCTGAGGCTGGAGAGCCTGGAGGATGCTCACATCCTGAGAGGAATGGACGATTCCCTGTCCGATAAGCACGGATGTCCGGCCTACGTGAGCCCGGAGATCCTGAACACCAGCGGCTGTTACTCGGGCAAGGCGGCAGATGTCTGGAGCCTGGGTGTCATGCTGTACACGCTGCTGGTGGGACGCTACCCTTTCCATGACTCGGACCCTGGCGCCTTGTTCAGTAAAATCCGGCGCGGTCACTTCTGCATCCCGGACAGTGTGTCGCCCAAAGCCAAGTGCCTGATCCGCAGTTTGCTGAGACGGGAGCCCCCGGAGAGACTGGCCGCCGCTGATATCTTGCTGCACCCCTGGTTCCGAGCCGCCGCCTCCTCCTCCTCCTGCTCCTCCTCCCAGCAGCTGCAGACCGAGCAGGAAGGTCAGAACTCCGACCAGACCGTCCCCCAGCTGGAGAGCGACCCACAGCAAGGCAGCCCCTTCCTCTGCTGACCGCCCTGCAAGACTCGCGAAACTTCTGTTTTTCAACCAAACAAATCCCAACCATCCCGAAGAAAAGACCGAGCTCCCGCTCCCCCTCTTCCACAGAAGGATCTTTCCCAGACCAATTTGGACTGGTCTGAAATGGGCATTGAAATCCTTCCTTCGGGTAGAAGTTTATTTTTCCCAGCAACATGAGACGCTCACCTTCACACACCATCCCCACCCCCCAATTTAAGACCAGTTCAGATGAGACACAGCCAACAACCTCAGTTTTGTGTTCTGGAGTTTTTCGTTTAAAATTCACCACATCATCCCTCTGATCTATTTATTGATTTGAAGATTTATTTAAAAGGAAGCAAGTGCAGTCACTTTAACTTATTATATTTGTGAAACATTGAAATTGTTATGAATTTTGCTAATTTCTATATAATTGGTTGTCTTTTTAAAAAAGCACGACTTCCCTCTTGAGTCCAGGTTCTTTGCAAACATGAGATGGTCTGTAGGCTTCTGTTGCCCTTTGGGCCTCTGTAGGTGAGCTGGTGATTGAGCTGATCTTACTACAGCTCTAGGCCATCTATTCCCAGTGAAGGAACTTCATTACTGAACAACAGCGACGCTGGAATCTTTGGGGTAGTTAACAAGCATCGAACCACAGCCCTTACCATTAAGCTCTATTGCTGACTCAAAGCACAGTGCCCAACCAATGTCAATAATATAACTTGGCAATGTGCAGGGGTACCCTGCCTCTGGAGGATGCTTTCTAGCTATGCATTATACAGCAACCATTACTATATTGTGTTAACCTATTTAATAAATGACAGGATGTCCGTTCAAGGCAGCTACACAAATAGCCAGGAATCAGATGACATGGGTATAGCATTTGAGCTGTGCCTTTTGGCTTTCTGATGTTGTCTGGCCCCACTGATTTTACTGTCTTGGTTAACTATTCCATGATCCATACAAGATCATTCATTATAACACAATAAAAGATTGCATTATTTTTCAGTGAAGCACTTTCTTTTGTCAGCCCATATGATTGCATTAAATGTCAGAATATTGTAAACTTCCTTCTTGTCAAATAACTCAAACAGCTAATCTTATTGGTCAAGATGACAAAAAATTATTTGGGAATAATTGGCACCTGGTAAACATCAGATGGTAATATTTACCAATGGAAATGTAAGGGTTGCTCAGATGCATTAGAAAAAAAGTTAACATTGTTTAGGGGATATGTTTGAGGATGTAATGTACTTTCAGAATTTGGATTCTTGGCCCAGTGTGGCACAGCCTTTTAACGCACTCCCAATTATCTGTTATTAACTGTAATCGTGACATTGTACTAGAGTATGGTGGTTTACACCACAGGTATTCAGGTAAACCCTGAACTCGAGTAATCTTTTCTGATCTACAGACCAGACAAATATTACTTTCAGGCTTGGAGCTATGTTATAGTCAAAAAAGTACAGGCATCACACAAATGAAGCTAACATTTGTGAAAACAGCCAAAATGTTGCCTTGTCCATTGCTTTTTTAGATGTTGCTTACCACTTCAAAAAGTGATGGAGCTGCTGTGAGCCCCTGTACAGTTAATGATACCACAAATGACTTCCCTGATATTGCCACGTCCCTGCAGAAACCTTCAAAGTAGGACTTTTTAAATGCTAGCCTGTTAAAAGGCACATTTGTCAAACCAATAAGGAGGCACATGTTTAAAAAGTGCAGATTAAAAAGCACTGGTGTTATGCACTCATTACCCATGACCACTTTAAAACGTTGTCAAACTAACAATACCTTGACTGTATTTTCACTGTTGTGAAGCATCGCAGAAGCACCCAAGTTATGCCTGAATATGTTACACACTTGATCCTCAGTTAAAAGGTGACCGTTGTTATTATTGATATGTCTCCTTTTTTGTGTTTGTAGAGTAATTTTGAAGATATTGTTTTCTAAATGTGCATCCATTAAAGAACTCATTAATTAGTTTTTCAGATTTTCAAATGAGGTCACCAACTGCAGGGGTGAAGCCAGAGGTAACAGCAGGAAGATCACGCTTGAGTTAGATGTTGCATTTTTTCATTAACTACTGTGTATGTTTTGTTAATACCTCATGTAAAGTGGACAGGTAATCTGTGTCTTGTCTTGCATTTTTTTTCAGACAATATTGTATTGCTGTTGTGTTAAAGATCAGTGTAAATGTGAATTATTACAAGCAATATTATAAGAAAATCATGAGGTTTAAGGGACAGTGACATTTTTCTGTTGCACTGATGCTCTCATGGTTGGTAAGCTTATAGTATCTATGATACAAGTTTAGAAAGATAAAACTACTGGGAAATGCAACCCAAACTGGCAGCAATGTCCTGCTGAAGAATATGAAACACTATTTTAGAAATGTAAATATGTGAAAACGTACAGATGTAAATGATCTTACAGCAATAAAAGCAAAAATATCTGAACCAATAACGGTTTCTGCTGTGTGCTCCATTAATCAAAGTGCAGTAAGAGTTTGATGAATTAAAGTTCTCTTTTACAGCTGAATTGTTTTGGAAGATTGAATTGGACCACGCTGTTGTCATTGACAGTGATCGGCAGGAGATGACTTATGAAGAACTTACACTTGCGTTATGACTGCGAAGTTCATGCTATATGGTGTTACTGGAGATGCTATAAAGCTTGCAAATGTTGAGCAGATTTACCTGTGGAACAATTGAGGAATAGGAGCAGGTCTTTCAGCCTTTCATACCTATTTTGCCGAGTTGGTTGAAATGAGCCAGAGTGATGTACCAAACCTTTCTGGACTTGATTGCTTTTGCAAGTTTCCAATGGGTCACTTAGCACGGAGGATGCTTTGATGAAATCTCACAGGTTTGATGCATCTTGTAGCAATGATACCTGATGTACATTCAGAAAAATGTGCAGGAGATAGGGGAGCCCAGTATGAGTTTTGTGTTTAACCTGCTGTGTGCATTTGGCTCTTGAGTTCACATACTTGTGTGCACACACTAATTGTGCATGATTAATATCTTGGTTTCGCCTTATGACTAAGCTTTTAAAGGAGGAGGCAGACCTTTCTATTTTGTAGAAAAGGAATTACAAAAGGGAGGTCAGAGACATTCATTTATATGCTGGCAGATAAGGTGCCATCACTAGTGTGACAGCAGTGACATTGCAACTCAATTCAGAATCTGATCAAAAACCTCTTTGTTTATCCACTCAGTGTAGCTCTTTATATCTATGTTGGCAAGAAAGGAGTGAAGCAAATAATGCTAAGCTGTTGAAGGCAATATGGCTGCACAAGGAATCTGGGATGTTGCAGTAGTTTATTCTGCAATAATTTCTGTACTCCTGAGCACGTTGACACCTTCCTTGAGAGTGGTCCATGGACACGGATTGTTCTTAAGTTTTTTGCGAAAGACACCAGTATCACTTCAGGAGCTCAGATTGTGTGCTGGCAGATATTTTAACTACAGGGGAATCGCATTTCAACTCAATTCCATTTTCCCATCAATGACTTTACAGGGGTCATTCAACAGTAATCAGGAGCAGAAAATTTAATCAATTTTTCACTCTAGTTGGTCAAGATTGTCCATAATGCAATCCTGGTTACAATCAGCTAACTGGGTGTAGATCGTAGAGGGAGCAGTTCTTATGATGCAGTGATAGTTTCCGTACCTTTGAGCCAGTATGGCCAGGTTCAATCCCACATACTCTAGAAGTGTGTCATAAAACGCACAAACAGGTTGATTGGAAAATATCTAAGAGAAAGTGAAGACTGCAGATGCTGGAGATCAGAGTCAAGAGTGTGGTGCTGGAAAAGCACTAAGGACAGGCAACATCTGAGGAGCAGGAGAATTGGCGTTTCCTTCATTCCTGATGAAGGGCTTTTGCCCAAAATGTCGATTCTCCTGCTCCTCGGATGCTGTCTGACCTGCTGTGCTTTTCCAGCATCACACTTTCGATCTAGAAAATATCTAGATCAACAATGGACCTGCCTGGAACTAGGTGCCAGTTACTCAGTGGCCAAACTCACCATGTGTTTGGTAAAGCTTATTGTCAGACATTTAATTCTTAATTGGTTTGTTGATAACATTTGACCTGAAAGTGGTTATTGTAAGTGCAGAGTGTTAATGTTTATTTTTCAATTCATCAGCTCAAGGTAACAGCCTTCCATGATTTAGGGAAAGGTGGAAAAGTTATCTAAAATAAATTTGTCATAATACAGGTTATCGTATATCGTATCCTAAATATCGTTACAACAAATTTTGCCACTTGAGGCTACTATCGCTAATACCAAAATTGCAGATGGTTAAACCTGACGGTAACTGATGAATGCTGTATTTGCTGGTCCAGAAGTGCTGGCTGCTGTTTGTGTTGAGCTGGCCCAGTTATTGCGCATGTATTGTTATGACCAGGTCCTGGGGTGATGTTCCCCAATTCTTTACAGTTCCAGATAGGATACTCCAAATTGTTATGCTCCCAGGTGAGGAACTGGCTCTTCTTAATTCACCTACCCCCATTGTTGGTTTCAGTGAGGTTAACTTTCAAGGATCCCCTCCTTTTGTGGATACATTTCTCCGAGACCCAAAATGAACTTTTTACACTCAGTTCTTCAAATACTTAAACTTTAACATGGTCAGGTACAACTTCAAATGTTTCAAATAGTTGCTTATTGGTATAGAAGTACAATATTGCAAAAAAAAAGGCAGGCTCTTGAAGCATTTTCTTGTATGCATCAGGGCACACAGAAGAAATTAAAATTTCAAAGGTAACAACGCTTTATATTTCATGAGAAAAGAGTGTTAATTGGCTGGCACATTGACTGTCATTGGTTAAGATTTTGCCACAGAGAATGCTCCAGTGAATTATTGTCCCCACATGTATTGGTGCAATGTCACCAATGTAGGCCATAAGTCACAATAGTTGGTAAACCCTATCAAGCAGAATATTCCTTGAGCTGTGGACAATAGGCAGAATACTGACCAGTCTGTTTGCAAAATTCAGAACATAATGTTGAAGATTAACACTTGCTGAACAAACCCAATTATGTTAAGAATTATACAAGTAACCCTTTCTGTAAGGTTGTCAGTTGGGTTTGCAATGTGGCTCACTTACCAGCTACAAGTATACACATAAAGGGATCGATCTCTGTAAAAATGCCCAGGCATTTCACCTTTTCCAATTAAGCAAATATGTGACAATAGTTCCCTGGTGCATTCTCCATGGCAGGGCCTTGTCCAATTAGAGTTGACTTACCAACCAATCAGCACCCATTACTCATGCAGTGCAAACTGTTGTTCTCTTTGAAATTTGACATTATTGCATCTGTCTTGATGAGTGCAGATGAAAAGCGTTGATAAAGTGTCTCTTTTTCCAGCAGCATTCAAATGTTTGCACTAGTTCAGCTAGTTCATCCATTTACTAATGTACTGATTTCAAAATCCTTGTCTTTGTTTATCAATCTTTTGCTAGTTTGAACCACCCAATCTCTGAAATCCCTTTTATCCTCTGTCTCAAGACTATTCTTACCATTCCCGTCTACTACCCACCTCTTTCTTCTATTGTTTCAACATCAATGGAAAAATCTGTAGGCATCATAACACTGCCCTCTGGTATTCCTTTCCTTAACCTTCCACTCTGCCACATTGCGGAATCCTAGAGAGTGAACTTGTTCAAGGTGTGGACAGGACAAGATCTGCAGTTGAAACTAAAGATTTAGTATCATGAGAACTGAGAGAAAGTAAAAACAAATATAATGAATGGGGATTAGGGTGCCATGTGTTTGAGATTGTAAGCTGTGTCCTGGATGACTTGAAGTTAATGAGAGTGTAAATGGGTAGACTACATTCTTTCCATATATGGGGCCAAAACAAGGAGTGCTTTGCTGAGTTTCAGACTTGAAATGATCAACTGCCAGGGGACAGAGATGATGATAGACCAAGATGAACAAAGGTGGTCAGGCAAATGGATCAGATATGGGGCAGAAAGTTGAGTTTGGGACACAAAAGTTCATCAAGCTCGTTTCATTCCCATTCTCAGCATGGAGCAGGTGCATGGACGTGAGGTTGGAGTCACATAGCAGTCATGGGAGGGGATCAATAACCCTGTCACCCAAAGGCGAGTGGCTTGCTAGGCTTATCAGCCAGCTTACTATGGACCTGAAATCACAGGGAGGCCAGACTAGGTAAGGATGATAGTCATCAGATGGGATTTTACAATCATTACTAATTACTAGCTTTCATTTCCAGACTTATTAACTTGAACTTAAATTTCATAAGCTGCTCTGGCAGTATTTGAACCTCAGTCTCCAGAGTATTAGCCAGGATGGATTGCCCTATGACATTGCCATTCATCACCATCTTCTCATACTTTTGCAATATTTCAGTTGCAATGCAATGTCATGCATTGAACATGAATTATTTGATTGTAACACTGTGTATTTTCATCCTGAGGGGAAACTTGTACTGAAAATGCAAGAATCAAGAATTACAGAAATTTACACTTTTGTCCTTTAATCCCTCTTCGAGTTTATTATTTGTTCCATTCTCAAAACACATTTAAACCCAGGGCCATCAGATTTATTGTTGTAGACTTTTTTTGATGTGTCAGTGTAAATTGTGATACCCTTGAATGAATTAACAATTTTTTTTTCTCCCTACTGTGAGGCAGTCCCTTCAACTCAAAAGGGAGAGCTAAAAAAAGGTGGAAGAACATTAAGAGCTTGTGTTTGACATCAGTATAATATTCAAAAAGACCCATCATGTTCTCAAGGACAAGTAAGAGTTGAGCAATAAATGGTAGCAACACCTACATTCTGATATTGAATTTCTTTGCAAAAGAAGAATTTGAACAGGAGATGGGTGGTAGGGAGTTCTTCTGTTATATTGTGAACAGTAGAGGTTAAGTTCGTCTTAAAGAATTTTACATCGAAATGATGGGAGCTTGGAAATCTCTTCTGCCCACCTGAAAATAATCTGGGTTTTATCAAAGGATTTTCATACTGGTGGGCAACCTAGAGGGAGAGAGAGGATGTGGATTCATTTCTGTTTACAGTTGTGACCTGTGAATTTTTTTATTTGTTTGACTGTACTACTGAGACAGCTGCATCTTTGTTTCATTTCATGCCAACTGTTTGCAAAAGGGCTTCACAAAGATTCACAGGATACTTTCATCACTAATTATAAACAATAACTGTGAATAAAGTGGCAAGGTACACACCCACAAGCAAGGACTACTGAGTGAAGACAGTTGCTCACCTGGGACTAATATTGGTTATAGAATACAATCAGAGGTCACCTTAAAGTCATTTCCACAAAACCGATTTAATACAGCACAAACCATAATTACTTTCAGTTTTATTGTACTGATCCCGATTATATATTAATGACTTTCAGGATTTGTCTCACTTCACTATTAGTTCACGAAGATTCTATGAAGGCAGATTTCACAAATCAAACCATCAGTATTTATTGATTAACAGATATTCTATATGTACAGGCAGGAGAAAAAGAATACTGATGATCTGATTCTAATTTTTAAAAAAATAAACACCAAATTTATACCAAACTTCTTTCTGTGTTTTGGAACTATATGTGAATTATCTGTGTAATGAGTCACTAATTAAGTATTTATTGTGTTAAGTAGTCTCTTACTTGCCAATGAAAGATTTTGGTTTTAGCTAAAATCCTATTTATCCTATTTCAGATTTTGAGCCACCATCACTGACTTATATGAAAACCAAGAAGATAGAAAGCTGAATTGTAAAGGTGGAAGTCTGTTATTAAAGTAAGGGCAATTTTAGCTTAACCTGCCCGTTGGAAGCATAGCAGGCTGGCAGAGTTAAATGCTGTTCACCATTTACTGTCTTGTTCACTCTGCACAACTATTTTTATAGGGGCCTTCCTGTGGTAGTTTAGGTGCATGCTTAAATCAAGGCCCCTCTTTACAATATGAGAATTGGTGTCAAGTCATAATTAGAGAGACAATTGGGCAGAACAAGTATTATGCACTGTGTGCTAAGTTGGAAGTGGTAAGGCAGAAGAGGTCCATATTGTGGGAACCAGAAAGGGCAGGTGTGCTTCTCAGAGCTGCACAATATTAATCTGCATTTTGTTTACTTATGTTTGCCATTGGCCATGGGCAGGATTGACCTCCCCTGTCCCTCAATCTAGCTGCCAGTTGGGATATCTATTTCGTGTATACAGACCAACAGGAACAGGTAACGAGAAAGACTAACGAGAGCAGGCCAGTTCCATACTTGGAGTTACAATCTACTTAAAGGGTCTGAGTCCTTGTTTTGGAAATATTTGCTTAAGGGAACATTGAGATTCCTTTTGTTTCATGATGCCCTGGAGTGCTGCACTCCTGTGATTGTCTCTTGGCCTTTAATTTCCTTCTATATTCTGATGTTTCATTCAGTTCTTCATTGTGAATAATTGATGAACATTTGTGAGATACAAGTTTCACACCATTGTTTAAAATATAGAATGTAAGGACCATTGATAAGATGGTCATCTTCTTCAATGTACATAATACTCTCAAACTGCTCCTGTGGACTTAATGCTTGCTATGTCCCTGTTATTGCCCGTTCCTCTTTGCATCAACATTAGATTGAAATTTCAAACTCTGATATCTTAAGATTAGCTTTCACTATTTCTTTTGACTTTATGTGAGTCGAGTGGAAGGAGCTGACCACTTGTCCTGACACGTACCACTCAAAGATATAGGGGAATATTTTACACTGCATTGCTGCCTTTGTGATGTAATGTACTCAGCACTCACGAACAAAGTAACACAATACAATAGTTTTTACAACTACAGCTGAAGGAGTATAAAGCTTACTCATTCTTATACAAATATAGAAACATAGAAAATAGCTGCAGGAGTAAGTCATTTTTCAGTCTTTCGAGCCTGCACCACCATTTAATATGAGCATGGCTGATCATGCAATCTCAGTCTCCCACTCCTGCCTTCTCTCCATACCATCTTAATCCCTATAGCTGCAAGGGCCATGTCCAGCTCCCTCTTGAATGTACTAACAAACTGGCCCCAAAGGTTTTCTGTGGTAGAGAATTCTACAGGTTCACAACTCTCTTAGTGAAGAAATTCTTCTTCATCTTAGTCCTGAATGGCTTACGCTTTATTTTCAGTCTGTGACCCCTAGTTCTGGACTTCCCCGACATTGGAAACATTCTTCCTGCATCTAGTCTGTCCAGTCCCATCGGGATTTTATATGTTCCTATGAGATCCTGCCTCATTCTTCTAAATTCCAGGAGTACAAGCCCAGTCAATCCAGTCTTTCCTCATTTTGTCAGTCCTGCCACCCAGGAATCTGTCTGGTAAACTTTCACTGGACTCCCTCAATAACAAGAATGTTCTTCCTCAGATTAGGGACCAAAATTGCATACAATACTCAAGGTGTGGCCTCACCTAGGTCCTGTATAACTACAGCAAGATTAAGACTGATCTGGGAAGAACAGCAAAACAGTTGAGTTCTTTGGAGGTGTTAAGGAAAGGAAATATTAAGGAATAATTAACAAGGTCATTCCATTTACTGGAGTTTCTAGCAAAGGGTAAACTAAGTCTTGTTGTGACAGGGTAGCATTTTATTTCAAGAAAGTAAATGAGTTTGGTCACGTTTCAGATGTATAGTGAGGGTTTTCCCTTATAGCATCGAGACGTGTCTGGTTTGGGCTGGCCGTCTACTGGGACATTGGTGTGGGAGTGGTTGGAGGATCTAATGCAAATTTGGGCACAATTCACCCATAGTTATGAATCCATTAATATAATGGATGGAAACTATTGCATAACTTGTGGCCTGAATTTGCAGTAAGCTTTCTGCCTTATACTTGAAGGAGGAAATTTTATGGGATTATACTTTCTTCTGTGAGAGGATATAAATCATTGCAAACTTAATGAAGCAGAAGAATGTTACAGGGGCCAAAATTAGGAAATCTGGGGCTGAATGTTTTTGAATTTGCACAAACATGTCTGAAAACGGAGATTGCCACCATCACCACCATGCCCTCCCTCAAAACCCCTTTGGATAGCAAGACCTTGAGGCTGAATCATTGTGATAGCAGTCAATTAAGAAGATAAGAATCCCCAGCAACACATGCTACCAAGAGATAAGAGCACTGTGTTAGGGGTACATCCATCATGCCTCCTCTCCACTGAGTTGATATTGATTGATGAGCCTGTGTGGACTTTCCAATGGCCATCCTTCTATACTCCACAATATATATGGAGAAAGGGTAGCAAAGGCAGGAAACTAAGAGAATGACAGAAGATAGTCACGTATTCTCTGTTATCCTTCTTCTCTGTGCAAATATACAGGCAGCACAATTCATACCAAGGCTTGGTAGAGTAGCCATGTGTTCAGGGGACTCTGCTTCTCAAATGTTGCCTGTAGTTCATTGGTAGTGGTCTTGTTCTTGAATCAGCTGATTGTCAATTCGTGCCCCATTCAGAAACAAGGGTACAAAATATAGGCTGATACTTCCAACATAGCACAATGTAATGCAATGCTGGGAGAATGCTGCAGTGTCAGAGGTGTTGCCCTTCCGATGGTGCTTCTGCCATGGTTCTCCATGTGAGTGAATAGATGGGATTTTCTTCCCACAAAGCATTTAGAGCAGGACTTCCCACATGATGGATGGTCCAGAATGTGTGATTCGCTTCTTTTGTTTGCCCCCTCTGCTGCCCTCTGTCATCATTTAGATATTTGAATTCAAAGCAGAATTGATCATGATAGATAAGCTGTTGTCATTTTTAACAAATAGTAGCTAGCTCCTCTGAGTCATCAATGTCAATGCTGCCATTCTTCAAGGAGAAATTCAGAGTTTCTTCAAGGCTTTTTCCTTATCCCACTTTGGAATGTTGGACATTGAATGTTTAGAAAACAGGATATGGAAAGGGAGTTTGTTTATGTTCAAACAGACAGTGTCCAGTCCGTCATAGTTTATTTTACAGGAAACTAGCCTGTAAGTTTGTGGATCTTCATGAATGGCGAGATTAAATATGTATACCTTCTCAGTATATGTTTCTCTAGGGTCTGCATAGTTAAGTGTTTTTCGGGATAACCACCTTGTGGTCCAACTAGAAGAGTCTCTCGTGGTAAACAAGGTATAGTTTACTGTATCTCTGCAACTATTTGCACATGAGAAGGATATGGTATACATTCTTACACAGACTATTAGGCGGACCTGGTCTTAAGTTTGACTCTTTTAATATCCTTAGTTACTCTTCCTATAAGTCCTCATGACATCATCACAGCGAGAGGTGCTTATGATGCTCAATGTTAACCATTTCAGACCCATATACAACAGACCTAGCTAGTATTTGCTTGACCATTCTCCCATTGAATCCAGAGAATGTAGAGTTCACTTACATGTTATTGACACAATTTTGGGTTGCACTGCAGTGGAGGAGTGTGTTGATGTGGTCTATACACTAAGATTGCAGAAGTCTTTCTTGTGCCATAGCTAACAGAAAGCTGACTGGCGCAGTATTGGATCCCCTTGTTAATTTTATAGAAAATAGATTACCAGATTATGGACACTCCAAAGTTTCTTTTTGAGTATATTTAGAAGGTAAAATATGTAGCTGATCAAATGCTTTGCCAAAATTTAAGGACAAATCAAGTCTCTTTTATGCAAAATTGAAGAGATTGGGATTGGTTTGCAAATCAGGGTTGAATGGGCAAAGACACTGTAGAATATATATATCTAGGATATTCAGTTTAGATTTAGTAGAGGGTGATGGAGGTTAAAGGGTTCTTTATTTAGGTGTTCCTTAATTCTCATTCTAGAGGGCTGTTGCAGTTGGATGAGGTGACTAGCCACTATCAGTCAACTTTGCTTGGTGCTTGTCTGAGTATGGAATGCATCTGTTTCAGATCACGCACTCAAGACATTGCAGTCACATCATTGTGAAGCAGTATCAAATTGTGATGAAACTTCGTGGGCATCCAAATCTCTGGAGAACAACCACAGAGTCTCATGATTTACTGAGCCAAATGCTTTAGATGAATCAATGAGTGCAATGAAAAGTTCCTGTTGTTGTTCATAATATTTTCTTCGATTTGTTGGCCAACAAAGATCATGTCAAAGGTTTCTCTAGGAAGTCTAAAGCCAGATTGTGCATCTGGTAGAATTTTCTCAGCTATGAGAAATAAGTGATTCAGAAGGACGCATTTCAGGATTTTCCCTGCTGTGGTCAAAATGGAATTTGAAAACAAAGGGAACAAAGAATAGTTCCAATTGATGCTGTTCAAAAGTCAGGGTGGGAATGTTTTTTCTTCCCAAATCCACTGGAAGGATATGTGATGACTTGATTTGAATTAAAGTCTTCCAGCTATGAAGATCTCAGTTGGAATAACATCAGGCCTCAGGCTTTGTTGTATTTTATTCATTGCTTTTGCAGCTCTCACATTGGTGGTGGTTCACCCATAGGTTCGAACGCATGGTAGTCGGGAACAGCTGGAGTGTAACAATTGCCATCAGGGCGTCATGGTTGAAGAGTTGCTGAAAATATTCCTTCCAGCATTGATGAATGGCATTGATATCCTTAGGAAAATAAACAATATTCTGTGTGTGAAGAGGGTTTTGTTGATTTGATATTATTGGATCTCTGAGGCTTGTGCTTCTAACCACCTGTATTTTATCCTCTCAATTTCGTCTTAGTTGACAGTCTTGTGCTATTGGAATGCTACCTTTTAAACTCTGAGCTTGCATTATCCTGCCAGGTACAAAGACTTCTTCTTTGTATTCTACCAGGTCAAATGTTTCAGTTATCAATGCATCCTTGCAATGGTCATACGCTCAGACTCAATGCTCTGGGCTCAGGTGACTAGTGTGGCAGACATGATTTGAGCTCTGGAGTAGATGGATGTATAAAAACTTTCCAGATTAGGAATGAGCTGCACTTGGAATTCCTCTCTTCCAAGAGGCTGCTTTAGGGTGGAGTCATCAATCTACTTGTTCTTGAAGGTCTAGTTCTTACAATGTCTTTGTGGTAAGTGCATGTTCAACACTGATCAAATAGGTTTATGGCCCGATAAGTACTCTGCATCGGTCAAGTGAAGGGCACATCACTTAGATCTTTGACCCTGGAAATGATATAATCCAGGAGGTGCCAATGCTTTGATCTCGGATGTCTCCACATTGTTTCATATTTGTCATTCTGGTTGAAGAAGGTGTTTGTTACAATGAGGACAGTTTCTCAGCAGAAGAATGGTCATACACGAGTGTACATTCATAGTTTATTCAGTTACAGCATCAGACACTTAATTTCCAAGTCCAGGATTCAAGTCCCAGTTTGCTTTAATTA
Organism: Chiloscyllium plagiosum; assembly: GCF_004010195.1. NCBI lineage: Eukaryota > Metazoa > Chordata > Chondrichthyes > Orectolobiformes > Hemiscylliidae > Chiloscyllium > Chiloscyllium plagiosum. The sequence continues at coordinate 87,727,824 of NC_057713.1, read as the reverse complement.
CATTGAGTCATAGATTGTTATTGCAGAGCAAAAGTCCTTTTGGCCCATTGTGTCTACTTAGGTCCCAAGCACATATCTCCTCTGATGCAATTTTCCAGCACTTGGTCTGTAGCCTTGTATGCTATGGCATTCCAAGTAATCATCTAAACATTATGTAATGTCATGAAGGCTCCAACCTTGACCATCCTTTTGGGCAGTGAGTTCTAGAAACCACAATCCTCTGGATGAATAAAACCTTTCCTCTGAATCCCTCTAAATCTCCTCCTTCTCACCTTAAAACTGTACCCCCGGTTATTAATGCCTCTACGAAGAGGCAAGCTTCTCCCTGTCTGCACAGTCTCGACATAGCATTTATGAAATTCATGTCATTCCTAAAACAAGATTGAATTACACTAGTGAGAATAATAATGTTTTCGGAAAGCTCATCATATGATTTTTGCAGCTGGTTGGAGCCTGAGCTAATGGCGAGTAATTTTATGAAGCTTGCAGTCAATGTCACTGAAGATATGTCATTATTGCAAGAGAAGATAATGCTTATTGTCTTGAGCATTGAAGACCATGAGTCAGAGATGTTATAGCATCTGTGGGAAAATGAAATGCTAGTTTGAGAACTTGCTGATAGTGAGAAATGAATAGGTTTTTCAGACATAGCCAGAAAGAAATCCATTACTTTCTGTTCACCTCCCTCTTCTAAATGTATAATGCAGAAAGTATAATGCAGAACTTATATTTGTTCTTATCAAATGCATTGCTTTTTGATTAGAACTGATCTGATCCTGAATTCCTACAATGGGCTTTTGATCTTAGAATCTTCGCTATGTTTTGGGGCCCCGTAGTCTGATTCCAATCTGTCGAATGCTCAGTTTCGGCCTTTTGAGCCAATTGCTTGCAGGAAGTACAGGCCCAATGCCACACATTCTGGAAACTGTTGAATCTTATGAGTTTGTGCATGGAGGCAGGAATCCAATGTAATGTTATGGGCCATCTCAGTTCTTCATTGCTTCACCTAAGGACTGAGGGTTTAGTTCCTGATGTTAGTTTCAGTTAATATGGGGAATAAAAATGTAAAACACCATTGAGGAAGAACTGTGACTAATTTGATACTTGTTTTTCCAAAGAGTTAACACAGGATATGGGCCTAATTACCTTGTACAGTGCTGTATGAATTTCTGAATTGGATACGTGACAAGAGTTTTGGATTGAACGACTTTGAAAATACAATGTTGTACATGATTAATGGGAATCTCACTTCCTCCATGGTATTCAGATCACTAATCAGAACCAAAACCTAAAACACGATTCCGAAGTTTGGTCTGTAAATCTCTGATATCACATCTGATAAAACAATCCTAATTAATGATAAATTGCCTTTCATGCTTATCATCCAGCATCTGATAATGCTCTGGTCAATTATAATGAATTTGTTTCACAAACAAACCCCCTGTGTCACGATTCCTTTCCCTAGTCTCAATGACACTTGGTTTTAATGACTCCAGTTTGAAATTAGGTAAGAAAGGGCAATCAATTTTATTGTGGAACAGGACTGAGTACATAAAGTTCTACCAGTGCCATGCCTCAGGGAGAGTAAATTCAATGTTTTAGCATAGGTGTTTATCGGAAAATATCCATTGGGCTGCAACCAGAATTTTCTCATCAGGCACAAAATGTGGGAGATACAGGCAGGAGCTTTTGTGGTACTGTGATAGTATTGCTACTTTTAAGCCAAAAAGGTCCACGTTCAAGTCTCATCTGCTCCAAAGATATTTTGAATTTGAACAGGACAACTTGAAACAAATTCTAGGATGCATCAGGATATGAGATTCACCAGCTTGCACGCCTTTCAGTTATATCATGCCTGACCATTCCATTTATCTGCCTTTTGGGTCTTAGGACAGCAGTACATTTCAATAGCCAGGGAGTAATGGCATTGCAAATTTGGTAAAGGGTTAAGAATAGACAGCCCCCATGTTGATATAAACTTCAACTCAAGGGCCAGTGCAATATTTAGCTGTCTTACCAGAAACACCACCACACCAAAAGTAATTAATAGCAATGATTTGCCAATGATATTGATCACTCAGCATCGCTTTGCCATTCAAGTGTAGGTGAAAAAGTTACACTCACCATTCATTCAAGCTGTGGACCAGAATTGATCAGAGAAGAAAGTTTAAACTTCAAGGAAACAGAAAGGAGTTTCCTTATGTACCATATGTCTTTATTCTGCCAATCCCTTCTTCAACACAGAACCTCTTTGGACAAATCTGTCCATTGATGGCATCATAAAATAATTACAGTGCAGAAAGAGGCCATTTGGTCAATCATAGTTCTGTTTACTCTCTACAATAGCAACTCAACAAATAACTCCACTCTTCTGGCCTTTTCCACATTGGCCTGAAAATAATTTTATTTTCAAATTAATTTTGAAATTAACAGAAGAGGATAATGGATGGAGAAAGTAAAGACTGAGGTTGCAGTGGCTGAAGAGGAGGGGAAGATAAGGAGATACAGAAAGGGACAGGAGAACGATAAAGAAGATATTTAAATCACATTTCTCCAACATGGGGCGGCACGGTGGCTAGCACTGCTGCCTCACAGCACTAGGGACCCGATTCCAGCCTTGGGTGACTGCCTGTGTGGAGTTTGCACATTCTACCTGTGTCTCCTGTGGGTGCTCTGGTTTCCTCCCACAATCCAAAGATGTGCAGGTTAGGTGAATTGGCCATGCTAAATTACCCATGATGTGTAGGCTAGGTGCACTAGCCAGGGATGAAAATAGGGTAGAGGAATGGGTCTGGATGGGTTACTCTTTGGAGGGACAGTGTGGACTTGTTGGGTCAAAGGGCCTGTTTCTACACTGTAGGGATTCTAATTCTAATATGAGAAACGTTTCCCTGAACACCTACCATTTTCTTCATTGCCCTCCTCCTCCACTCTGTTTCTTTCCCTCTTTCAGCCTGTTTTTCCTCATCATGCTGCCCACTCTGTTGCCTTCTGTCTCCCGCCCCTTCCTTCATCCCTCTCATCTTCTCTAGAGCACCATCCTCTTTCCTCCATCTTCCTTCCTTGATAGCTTTATTTTGTGAATAGCACTATTAACTTTATAATAAAATGTACCGCACTGCCAGAGGAAGTGGTGGAGGCTGCTACAATTGCAGCATTTAAAAGGCATCCTGATGGGTATATGAATAGGAGGGTTTAGAGAGATATGGGCCAAGTGCTGGCAAATGGGACTAGATTAGGTTAGGATATCTGGTGGGCATGGATGAGTTGGACTGAAGGGTTTGTTTTCGTGCTGTACTTCTCTATGACTATGACTCTATGTGAAAATTGCAAAGTAAGCAGTTTAACTAGATTAGCATCTTTTAAAATTCCCTGTTTCATCATGCAATCCAGATCAGTATTTTTCATAAATACCTACCCAGTTCTGTAATTAAATCACATCAGAAGTATTGTATGTCTCCTCGTAAGTAGATATCTGTAAAACCAAAACTCAGTATAAATCAATGGGAGACATTAAACACCACTTCCAATTTGAATTAGACAACACATATTAGCACTCCTCCCAGAACAGCAAGCTGATCACTGCTTGCTCCATTCACATCAGATCCACCCTCTAATAATTGCTTTAATTGGGGTTTTGGTTAAATGTCTGTTCTATTCCAACCGTATTTAGACTCTACGTGGAGAGTCACTATAATTATCCTCATTGTTGGATCAGTGATGACATACTGCAATAAGTTCCAATTATACAATAACGGGAACTCACACCGGCAGGCTATAGTGTTTACTATTTCTCATTGGTATTAAACAATATCTATGAGTATCTGAAGTGTGCCTCTTGAGGGCAAATGTCTGTCAGCCCTATGCTAAATAGATATTCTTCCCGCCCCTTCAGACTACGGATCACACTACATGAAAGTTGGAATTCATTCTTTGCAAAAATAAATGCTGTTTACATTTTGGAAAAGCACTATAAATCAATGCAAACTGCATTGGTTGAGGTTGAAACACTGAGCTTTTTTGTTGAGATTATTGAGTCTGATGTGCTTCTTATGCAACCTGTGGATCAGTAAAGGATCAGTAATAGCAGAAGCAGTGCTATTGAAGCTTTAGAGACAATGCTGGGTAGCTGCCAAAGAAAGTTGCATGCAAATAAAAAAAAACTGAGATTGCATAATGTGGCCAGATTTGGCCCAGGGAAAATTTCAGAAAACATATTCCATCATCTAAGATTTCAAAGATGATATCCAAAAAGCTGTTTCCTTGTCCTTGGAAGTTTCATCCTGTTCATGTCCCACAGAGACTGTCAAACTCAAGTAAAAGTAGGTTTGGAGTTTCTTCTGAAAATGTCTGTCATTCAGTTTTGCTGATACGGTAGTGTTACATAAACAAACTGTGGAGCACAGAAACTTCCGACCAACACAGTTTTGACAAGGTGGTTTTTTTTCAAAGATTTTGGAAGCAAATTGGTCAACAGGAGTATACCTGATCCCAGTCTGACAATGGATATCCTTTGTGGCTCTGCACAGTCAGTAGTGGAGACATAATCTTCGGGTTTCCTGCATTCCTTGGCATCTCAGTTGGCAAGAGTACCATGTGTGCCAAACTACCAAAGAAGACAAAAGCTGGTGTCAGAGCCAACATGCCCTGAACAAAACCACCTGCAATTTGTCAATCATGTAACTATGTCCACCTTACTAAGGAATGTCAAGGTGCCAGGCACAGCCAAGGTATGGTATTGGGGTTTGGAGTAATTTTTGCAAACAACATTGAAATGTTCCATGGCCATCATAATTTTCATAGGAACAGGAATAGCCCTTTCAGCCCTTTGAGTTTATTTCATCATTTATTTACCATCCTTTCATCCCTAATCCTTCATGTCCTGTGCTGAATCTTACGATCTTTTGGTGATGTGTGTGTTGCTTGAGTTTTACAGAGGGCTGCTCGCCCTGAGGCCCAGCAAGATTTCTTGCCATATCTTACCAGATTGGCTTCAATAATTATCTACCCTGCCTCTGTTGTGTCCCTCATGTTCAATTCTATCCCAATCTTACCATCTGCTATTCTTGGAACAACTCACCATTTAGTGGATATCCATCTCAAGACTGGCATTCCTGGCCATATTTAAAAGGCCACCATGCACCCGGATGAACACTGGCTTTCGAAAGCTGGTCTGCTCAATGGAGGTGAAATGCTTTTCCAATAGGGAGCTGGAGATTCTGGTGGAAGGTTGGTGAAAAGAAAGACATTTTCCTCCTGGAGTTCTGGCAGAAGAGGCCACACCAGCACAATGCAGACTCAGTGGTCCAGAGAGATGGCCAGTAGGGCTGTAGGAAGGTCAATTACTTTCTCTGCTCTGTCAGGATACACATATTCTTCTTTCTGCTACCTCACACTCTCTCTGTTATCTCACATTCTCTCTGCCACTGCACCCATCTCCCACCAAGGCTCATGCTCTGCCACCCTCACCCTCATTCCCCCAACACCCAACTCCACTAATCCTGCATAGTATCTCACTATCTTGGAAAACCTCAGCACCTTTCTTCCACCTGCTCCAGATATAAGAGATGTGCACCACCCCCTTTCAATGAACTGAATCCTCCTCTTTTTGTGATTCTGGGAGAAGAGAGCCTGTGATAGGGCAGAGAAGGCCCAGATGAATGGAGGATGCCCAACGTTCAAGTCCTCAGCCCTTGTGAGGAAACAATCCTGCCTTTGCTGGAGAAGACTGGGACTGCTCCTGCCAAACAAGTAAGCACCACTGTTCACAGAGGATTAGAGTCAGACAGCACAAGAAAGGCCCCTTGGCTCATTGAGTTTGCATTGACCTATCTAGACTAATCCCACTTTCCAGCACTTGGCCTATAGTCTTGAATGTTATGACATTTTAACTGCTCATCCAAATACTTCTTTAAAGTTTGTGAGGTTTCTCACCTCTATTAACCTCCCAGACAATTCCAGATTCCCACCACCCTCTTGGTGACAAATGTTTTTTTCCTTAAACACCCTCTAAACCTCTTGGCCTGCAACTAAATATTATGCTCCCTCATTACTGACCCTTCAACTAAGGTGAAGAGCTTCTTACTCTCCACTAGTCCATGACCCTCTTAATTCTATACACCTCAATCAACTCCCCCTTCCCCCAGCCTTCTCTGCTCTAAGAAAAATAACCCAAGTCTAGAAGCCTCTCTTCATAGCTAAACTGCTCTATCCCTTGCAATATTGTGGTGATCTCCTCTGCAACTCCATCCAGTGCAATCATATCCTTCCTATTGTGCAAAGATCAGAACTGCACACCGTACTCTAGCTGTGGCCAAACCAAGGTTCAGTATAGCTCCAACATAACCTCCCTGCTCTTAAAATCCATGCCATGACTGATAAAAGCAAGTGTCCTATATACCATCTTAACTACTCTATTAACCTGTCCTGCTGCCTCAGGGCTTGGTAGACAAGCATCCCAAGATCCTCCAGTTCTTCTGAGCTACACAGTGTCCTGCCATTCATTGAGTATTCTTCAGACCTCTGTAACTCTCACAGTAACCCTGCACACTTCTTCTAACCACTGGCTGCAATGTCTTCTCTCTCAACGATAGCAGTGGAACGTCCATGACCTCTGTGGAGAACTAGGCTCTGAAGCTTCTCCAGAAGCCACCTCATACAGAGCTGATGCTGGGAGTCTGGAGGACTCTGGCAAAGCTGATTCTTGCATCCCAAACCAACCTAGATTCTGACACCTCAGCAACAACGATAGCATTGGAAAGTTCAGATGCACAATTGGGCAAGTCCTCACTGTGTCAGCTCGTCTCTGCAGGGGTCTGAGGAAGAAAGACCCCAGTTCACTGGCACTCGGAGGAGACCAGGCACCTGCTTGGCTCCACACCGGAGAGGAATCTGTGGCGGAAATCAGAGACTTTGTCCATGTTCAGAGGGAGGAACTGGAGTGACAGACAACTATGTGGTATGCAATGGCCCACATTGCTGTAGCACTACAGTGAGTCATGTGGCTGCTATGGAGATCCAGACCGAGCACCCTATGAGTGATGGGTGCATCCATGGCTCCTTGTTTGCTGTACACTTGGTGTGGTTGCTATAAAAGTTGCTGACAGGTGTGAGATTGATGGAGCACACTACTGCACAGCACAGTTAAACATCTCTGGTGGAACTGGGAGCCACTGTAAAAGGGTTCTCATTGTCTATCAGTCATTTTATTCTGTTGGAGCTCTAAATGATCAGGTTGGTGGGCATGTGACCAGATTTTGGTGAGGAAGTTGAATGGCCTGCCATGTACTACATTCTGCCCACACAATATTATGGAGAAAATTTTTGATTCCCATTACCCTTTGTGTGAAAAGGAAGTATTTCCTTTTTTCTCACTGTAGAATGGTCAAGCTCTAATTTTAAGATTATGTCCCTTATTCTGGATCCCTCCCTCCAGTGAAATTTATTACTATGTATCGAACCACTTATCTTTTGTTGGATGGAAAGCAGATGATTACAAACTTCTTTGTTTTGAATTTCATTTACTGTTCTGCCCACTGACTTAATCTGATTATGTCCTTTTGTAACATCCTTTTCCTGGTGTTCCTTCCAACTTGGTGCCATCTACAACCTTGGACACACAACTCTCTTCCTTCATCCAAACAGTTGATATAATTGGTGAAAAGCTGAAGACTCAATGTGGATTCCTGCGGAACATTACTTGTCATGCCATGCAAGTTGGAGCACACTCCTTTTCTCCATGTCTCCTACCTCGCAGCCAATTAGGAGTACAATGTCAACATTTAAAAAGCACCCAGATGGACATCTGAATAGAAAAGGTTTAGAGGGATATGGGTTAAATGCTGGCAATGGGGCTAGATCAGATCAGGATATCTGGTCAGCGTGGATGTGTTGTACTGAAGGGTCTGTTTCTGTGCTGAATGATTCTGACTCTAAGTGATGTGTGTTAACCATATAAATCCATGTCATGTCACATTCCACAGGGAAAGGGTTGAATGTAACTCCCTGTAGTACAAACCCCCACCAATTGCATTTAAATCAAAGAAGCATTTCCAGTATTGAGTTCAGGGTGGCTGTGTCCTGACAATCCTGCTTATACATGCCATTCTATAGATCTTTATCAAATGATCAAAATCACTCCAGCAGTGAAATAGATATTTTATGTTCAGTCCCAGTAAACTGAGGTTTAAGACAATGCTGTTCCTTTTATTTCTCTTTTTGGAGTTTGAATTTCGAATGTGGTTAAAGGACCTTCATGGGTTTGCCTCACTTAAAAACTAATTCACCCATTGTGCAATACTTTGAGGATTTGAAAGGAGTCATGTAAATTCAGGTTAATTCTTTTTTTCATAGGTACGTGGATGTATATCATTGTTTTGATTCTGCAAATTATCTCAGATGAAGGGGAGATTTGCGCTGCAAATTTTATCATGAGACTCAAATCTGTGTTACATTTGAAGTCGGAACTTATCCTACTGAATTAAAATGTAGGTTTGCAAAATTCTGAGACACACAAACTAGTGTTCTCACTGTGGGATACCAGCAATAAGAGAACATCACCTGTCTAACTGATTGAATCCTGACTTTATTAAAAATTCTCATTGCCAACCAATTTAAGCTAACTTGTGGAGACCCTCCACTGTCACATTTAACTTTGGTTTTCTCTGTTAATTCTGTACCAAATGCAATTATTTTAACAATGGATGAATAAGGATTGAGGAAGCAGAAAATCTGAGATATTTAACACAGTGCAATGCATATATCACTCTGATTGCAATGAAGCATGATGTGGGAGGGAGGGGAGGTGAAATTGAAAATTGGTAGCGGGTAGCAAGCAAACTGCCAGTATAACAGTTACGTGGTACATTCAGTAAATGGATACTGCCTAAACCTAAGGCTATTTTCAATTCAAAACTAGATTCATGGCCTCATCAGATCGCTAAAGGTAAATGTGATAGCCAGAGTAGCATTAATGGATGTTTTGTACTTTTCAGTCTACCCATGTTTACCCAAAATGCACACGTCAAAAATCTGCACTAATGATTAGTGGTCAACTTCACAAAGGGAAGATAAACCAAATGCATACAGCACTCTGAAGTGCATGCGTGTCAGTTCCTACCTTTGATTTTATATAGATGAGAATTCTCAAAAGGTTGCCAAATTCAATGCTGAGTGACAGATATTAACAAACACTCTTTTGTCTTCTAGGAAAAGATTGTGCAAATTTCCTGAAAAGGATGGGTTGCAAAACCAAGAACAAGAGGAGAAGTAAATCTTGGGAACTCACAGAGCTGATGCTGTAGGGATGGATACTTGGCAAACAGTATATGTTGCCCAATAGCTAAAAAACTGAAGTACCTTTCCTTTGTTAAACTTTAAACTCCAGGATAACCCTAACAAGAGTTTAACAGGAAGGAAAATGTAAAAAACAGGAAACTCATTCAATTTCATACTTTTTCTTTTTTTCTCTACAAAAGCCAGAAGCAAGAAAGATTGCTTAGAAAGAGCTATAGAGAGATTAGGAACAGTTGGCAGGATGGCCATGCACCCCCATACATTCACTGCATTAGCACAGGTAGCTTAATATGGGTAGTACAGCATCCAGTTGAAGAATTGGGTGATAGATTATTTTTAAGGAAATCAAAGCATGAGGCACTGAACTGTCAAGGGATGTTTCTGGATGAAGGCTTGAATATGCAAATTTTTGACTGTTGATCACTTCGAGCATTATCTTAGCGGTCAGAGCATCAGACAATATACAAACACCACCATGGATGTTAGAGTTCAGTACCATTGTTTGTCATAGTTTCATGGAAAGCTTTTTATTGATGCATTCTACTCTGGAGTGATTTCAGTTCCAGGTACTTCAACAGATATCCTTCAGAAAACAAAATCCTTCAGGCATGTACATTGAGGATTGATTTTCTAAGTCGAGAACAAGAAAGTCTTGAGGGCAATTTCAAATTAAACTAGGACCTTCAAATTAAACTTCAACTATATAAAAGAAGACACATTGAAAAACGAAGTTATGAGCTTCTGGACTAAATGGGATCTTTGAGTTGGTGCTTGGTAAAAAAGATACTTAATGTTTCAGTTTGTGTAGAGGGCCTAAATTATCCTTTATTGGAGAGACCAAATCTCCGTTGCTGCTCTTCCACTGTTGGAACACCTAGGAAGGTAGAAAATGAAGAAAAATATGCAAGGGTGGATGAACAGTAAACATCTACAAATATTTGAGCACAAGATACAGCCCTGAGAATTCACTTTTATTGTGATGATAATTGTGTTTGCATCCTGAAGGATATTAAGAGACATGGGAAGGTGAATCATAAGCCTAAACTACAGCTGACACATTTTTCAACCTTGCCTGTCTCCTATATGCCTAGTCTGAAGTTTAAGGGTTACCTCCCTGTAACAGGCTAGCAGTTGAAGTTACCACTACTTGTGGCTGATCTCTTATTACTTGACAAAGTGCTTAATGTAAAGATTCTCTACTGCCTCTCATGTTGGTTGTAGCATGAATATTAGTAAACATTCTAATATGGAGTCTACAGGTGCATGAAATGATCATATATGTGCAATATGAAGCTGTTGTCACTTAGCCTCATGTTAAGTTGACTGAAGGTACACTTACAAGGGGTATAGAGGTTTGTATAGCATTTCATGGAATGTTATACTCATGTTGAAAAATATGGTGCTGGAAAAACACAGCAAGCCAGGCAGCATCCGACGAGCAGGAGAATCGACGTTTCGGGCATAAGCCCTTCTTCAGGAATGAGGCTGGTGTGCCAAGCAGGCTGAGATAAAAGGTAGGCGGGAGGGAATTTGGGGGAGGGGCGCTGGGAATACAATAGGTGGAAGGAGGTGAGGGTGAGGGTAATAGGCTGGAGAGGGGGTGGGGGTGGAGAGGTCGGGAAGAAGATTGCAGGTCAAGTGGGCGGTGCTGAATCCGGGGGTTGGGACTGTGATAAGGTGGGGGGAGGGGAAATGAGGAAGCTGGAGAAATCTACATTCATCCCATGTGGTTGGAGGGTTCCTAGGCGGAAGATGAGGCGCTCTTCCTCCAGGCGTCGTGTGGTCAGGGTCTGGCGAATTCGATTTTCCTGCTCCTCGGATGCTGCCTGGCCTGCTGTGTTTTTCCAGCACCACATTTTTCAACTCTGGTCTCCAGCATCTGCAGTCCTCACTTTCTCCAATGTTATACTCATCTCTGGTAAGCCGTAACTATTGTTTAAATAACAATAGTTATTTAAATAACTATTTAATATGTTATTATTGTTTAAATAACAATAATGTAAGGGCAAAATGTCTACAAGTGTAAAAATGCTTTTCTGTGAATGCATTAGGAGTCATTTTCATCTCATCTGTTTTGTTGCGAGAATCTTGAGATCAGAAGCAATACTAGTTTTGTGCCCTGTTGGATTTTACTCTTCAACTGAAGTGAATGGAAAGTGGAACAGTAGGCAGGGTATAAAACCCAAGTTCCATACAATCCCATAGGTTTCTTCCCACGTGGCTGAGGTCACAATGAACAAATTATTTTTAAAAACTACCATTTTTGCCAGGTGAGGACTTTATGCTTCAATACTGGGCTGCTGAGTCGGGCTATTTAGGAGGCATGCCACTCCCTTTCGTGGCACCAAGACTATCCCTCAGTGCTAAATAACTGCTCCCTCCTGTTTTCGCTTTGTCGGATGAGATATCCACAAGGGAGTCAATATCCAAAATGCTTAAGGCCTTAAGATGTTATTGTTTCCAATTTTGAAGAGCTGACCTATCCATTTAAGTCTCTGTGGCCAACTGAACAAAGTAGGAGCATTCATTTCCTGCCTGATTTGGAGTCAAATTTATAAGAATGAGTGCTGAATATGGAAATGAAGCTGAAGAAGGAATATAGGATGGAGTCAGGATGAGATTGTACCTGTGGCTGATATATCTCTGGTGCAAATTCTACCAGGTAGGAAAATCTAAATAGCAAAGGCAATAGGATAATCGATCACTGTCTGTGCTGTAATTTCAGTTATTCTATCTTTCATGTTTAGGCTTGGTCATTGTGACTGCTTTATCATAACAAATTGAAGAGGTTTATTTATGTTTCCCTCAATTTCTATGGTTTTAACTAATTGTGACTGTGGATGTTCTCACTGTTCCTGACACTCTGTGTATAATCTCTCAATCTCTGGTTGGAATAATGCCAGGAGACTAAGAAAACCTCTTTTGGCTTTCAACATTTTTTTTTCTCATTAATTATCCCATCCCTACTTCCCAATAGCTTCAACACATTCAGTTATGCTGACCTCATATGACTGCACTCACATGATTTTCTATCCTTATCCTTCACTTTTCTGTTTAACTCTGCAGATTGAAATATGCCCAGTAAAAGTATTTTTGATAGAATCTCAAGGGAGTTAACTGGCTCTCCCAGAAAGCACGTTTTATGTAACGGAAAGAGATAAGTCTTCTCCACACAAGACTCAGTAAACAGCATCTACTTTGTGTCAGTTCAGGATGTTCTGTCTCCAGCTTATGTTTCTCATCTTAAATTTACTAGTCAGGAGAATGTCAAAGGGTCTCCAGACATCCATAGTTAAATCCTGTGCCGCTGGTGTGACATCTGTTTTCCATTCAGGGAAAGATTCCCATGACCTTCACTTCATTCTCAGGGCATCCTTTGTGACTCACCCTCCATATCCTTAGAATGACAGCCCGTAGAATGCAATTCCTCATCTATTTTATTGACTTCCTTTCACATAACCTATTTTCAGTGTTAGGAATGCAGTTTGTCAATTAAGTTAAGTTGAATTGGAATTGAATGAAAACAAAACATGATCTTGAACTGTGTTTTTAAGAAAGCATCCAATAATGCCTCGGCAGATGACTGACATAGTGCATTTATGCAACAGAAATAATAAGTTATTACTCTTTGACTCTGGTGCCAGCTGCAATTGATATACAATGATAAAATCTGCTGATTCTCAGTGAAGAGTGCAATATTGTAAATTGGATGGGATTAAGGAACAGTATGGGTGGGACTAAAAGATTGTCAGCTGCCATGAGGCTGATAGAATGGTAATGTTATCTACCTGCAATGTGTCGGGAGGCCAAAATGGCTCTTGGATTTGGACATAGTTGGGTATAAATGGACATCAAACATCCACCTCTTTTTCAGCTCACTTGTTGTGTGATAGCAGGAAACTGTATGACTCCCATCCTGAAGCTGGGAGGCTGGTTAGACTGTAGTGTGGCTTAGGAATAGTAACGACAGGCCTGGAATGGATTTCACTTCTTTTGTGAGACCAAGTGGAGTCAGCAACATTTATGGCCACATAAATTTACACAAGCAGCATCGATAGGCAGAAGTCCCTTTACTAATTTGTGCTAAGGGATTAACTCATGTTTCAGCTGCTGTTTGATTTGCCTGTCTCAGTACAGCATCAGTGCAATCCTGGCTAGTAATAAGTACATGTGTCCACCTGCCATATTAAAAAGCTTGAGCAGACAAGGAGCAGGCAAGGTGTTGTACATTTTGAACTCATATATATTTGTTCCAAAGTGCTTTGGATGTGCTCAGCACGAATACCAATATTATGGAATTACAAGTGGGCTGGACCCTGTGTCAAAGCGACAGTACTTGTCAATGGTGAGTTGGCTAAAGTACCTTCAGTTTCCAAACTTGGATATTCTCAACCAGGGACGCTGTGGCCTCCTAAATGTCCACAAATAAGTTTCAAGGGACCTACCAATATATCGGCTAAATTAATACCTTTCTTGACATGATGAAATATGACAGCAACCGTTCTCAAATTAGCATCATACAAGTGGTATCAAAAAATCTCTGAAAAGTACATGGCAATTGGAAGTCGTCAACAGCAGCAACTCAATGTCTTAAAAAGATGAGCCATTATGATGCAGTGCACAGAGTTGAAGAATGTACTTGGACAGAGATAGTGACATTTGGGGATAGTTCTAGTAATTAACCAATGAAAAATATTACCACAACTTATAGGTATATCCAATTCTCCTCTGAAATGGGGGTTGTGAGGAGTAGTGAGCAATTAATCAGGCTAACTGGATGAGTAGCACCCTGGCCTTTTCACTAACTCTTGTGGAACCAGCTTCTATCATTGAATTTGATTTTCCCTGTCCACACTTCAGCTGAACTGGGGTCACTATTTAAGGCAGCCACTCCAATAAGTTATGAGGCAGGAGGCTGCATCCAGCAACTCTTTGTTGCTCTTCAGACTTGCAGTTAATATGAGATGGGGTATCAAATCATTCACTTTATATTAAGACCATAAAGAAAAGTTGCTGCATTATAAAACACCAGGTGAATCAACAGGAAAAGCAGTTAACGTTTCTTCAGAAGGTGTCAGAGTATCTGCTTCCATGTTCACTTGTGCATCTGATGCATTGTTTATCCTTTAAGTGTATGGTCAACTATTTGAGGTTGAGATATTATAAATTACTCACAATTCTATTGAGGACTGGAATATTTTTAATGACACTTTAATTCAACATTGGTGATGCAATATTCTCTCTTTTTAATATAAGATACAACAGAGCTATCTCAGTGGAGCAAGATGAATTTCAAGAAAAAATGTAAATGCAGGGAATAGATTTAAAAAGAAAGGATATTTTTGTTCATCAAATAACTTATGGAGCGATGATGAAAGAACTTCCTCCATCAAGTACAGCCCCAAATTGCTGAAGAATACTGAGGTGGTACAGGTGAGGGTCAAAAACATTAAGCAAGGTTATTCAAGCCCAAAGACAGTTCCTTTGATTTCATTTGTACTGGAAGAGGAGATATTCCTCAATATTACAGTGTAACTGGTGTGCATATACAGTCCAAAGAAACTTTGAAAGACAACAATATTCATCTTTGTCATTGCAGAAATAGTTTATATGCAGAACCAATACCTTGTATTATGTTACAGAGAAATTTTGTACCACAGCAAGGGGTCTCAGAATTTAGAGGGTTAAGAATTTTGCTCTAACTAAAGTTTCAGAGGCAGCAATTTATCACTAATCACAAAGCTAACTAATCTCACCTTGCACCCTAAAAATCCTACATTTATGGATCCTCTGAATGATCTAAGTAAAACATTTCATCTTTTTACCATCTACAAATTGACAGAATGAATCCATGTGTGAAAGGAAGTTATGCACATGATTCAACTGCATATCAGCCCTCATCAGTTTGAATTAATCATGTTTTCCTCAACCAGGATTTGTCCTTTGGACTGTTCCAGAACGTGCCTGTTGTTTTAGAAGAGGTGGTGTCATTCAGTAGTCTAAGGTTACTTGGTTTTGCATGGGCATTGAATACAGCTTTCAGCACAGAAGTCAGCAGAAGCTCATTTAACACAGTGATGCTCTGACAGAACTGGTAACAATGGATGATGCTGTAAGGGAACTGAGACTGGGATTGAGTACGTGTTGCTGCAATCCAAGAAACAAATGACATGGGCTATATCTGTCTTCACTTCTATATGAAAGGGCACCTCTGACTGGAAATTGTGAAAAAAGGCAATTTGGCAGATATGGGTTTAATACTTCCAGACTCATAAAAGGAGTTTGAGTCAGTCATCTTCAAATGGCAACTGACCAAGGCCAAAAGCTCCATTTGATGAATAAAGGGAAATGCTTGTCAGTTTCCGACATACTACTCCCACTTCCACCACTCCTGTATGTAAGTACCAAACAATTCGAGAGGAGCAATTGGGAGGAAACTTTATGGATCAAATAATGTGGTTTGAAAAACACAATTTCGCCGCAAAGGATGTAATACAATGATTCTTGGGCATGTGCCAGCATTTTCACAGTACTCAAAACATCGTGCAAAGCATGTGTCTTTTATGTTGCCAGCTAATGTTTGTCTCTTCTACTGGAACTCTTGCGGAGGTGGTGGCTGTAAATTCAGGATGATCCCACCTCAGTCAGCTTGATAAGTCACAACCAGATTTCCTGGTTGTTCGGCAGTTAACTGCCTGAGGTCCTGACTTCACACACATGTGGTCACACATGATTGAAGGAACTCTGGCATCAGGACTAGGAAAAGTGGGAACTGTAGCCATTAAGAGAGCTACTGGCCAATCAGAAGGCTGACAGGTCAGCAGTCCCAGTAGTGCCCCTGGGAGCTGTGGCTCCTGCTGGGATTGCAGTCACTTCCTGACAAGGAGCTGTGAAGGAATCCAGCCAACAGCAGTGAAAACTGCTGTGTTTTCTCTAGACAATGTCAGACAGCCCCTGGCAGAAAGAAAAGCAGGTTTTTGAGGGAAGCTAATTCAGAAGGCAGATGGGAGCCTCCTTTCCCATTGGGAGCACCAGCATTGGGCTGAAGGAGCCTGAACAGGAGTAAATTCCCCACATCCGCGGCAGGCGACGAGGAGTTGGCTGATATCCTCACCACATTGTGTGAGCAGAAGCTTGTCCCTTGTACTTTACTAGTGGCTGCAGGAAGAATCTCATAAATAGCTGTAATTCTCCATGCTGCTTATTTTAAGTCCTGGCATAAAATTTTGAATGTCATCTGATTTTTTCCTTTTTTCAGAAAATACAACTGCATATTGTTTCTTTTGCCATGTAACAACTGTTTGCACTTTTGTTTCCTAGTTTTCTGTATAGTGTGGATAGGGTCACATTTTGGAGATTCGGGGCACAATTCAATCAATCCCACCATGTTAGCTCTGAAGGCAGAAACCAGAGGAAAGTACAACATGAGGGCATACATTTCATGGACCAGTGTGTTCAGAGTTTCAGCTCCCACTGGTGGAGTAAAACCAGCCGTGGAAATCCATCAGATAGTGATAGGCTCGTGGGAGCTGGAGTAAATATTCAACCTCTCAAATCAGTTCCAACATTCAGTATTATTCTGATTGATCTGATTGTGGTTGTAACTTTACTTTCCTGCCTGTCCCCACATAACCTTTGACTTCCACATTGATCAAACATCTAATTCAGAATGTATTCAATTACCAAATCTCCACTGCTCTCTGGGGAAGAGAATTCCACAGATTAAGAAAACTGAGAGAATAATTCTCTCCTTATCTTTATCCTGAATGGGAGAACCCCCTTAGTTTTAAACTGTGCCCCCAATTCGGTTCACCCCCAAGAGGAAAAATCTTTTCAGCATTTACTGTGTTAAGCCCCTTTCAGAATCTTATATGTTTTCATAAGATCAGCAAGAACAACAAATAAACAGAGCAGGAGTTGGTCAGTCAATCCTTTGGCCTTCTTTGACATCAATGAGATCCTGGCTGATCTTACTGTGGCTCTACCCCCAGTTTCTGCCTGTCCTCCCATAACCATTGACTCTCTTCTTGATTGAAAATCCATCTGAAACAACCTCGAGTATATTCAATGACTGAGCCTCCACTTCTCTTTCTGGAGGAAAATTCCACAGATTAATAACTTTCTGAGAGAATAAATTCCTTTTCTCAGCATTCATTGGATGACTTCGAATTTTTCAACTGCTCTTCCTCCCACTGCAAACTTCAATGAGTATCAGCCCAACTCAATCAGCCTTCCCTGGTGATCTGAAATTTTAAGGGCCCTGCATGTTCCCACTTTTGCCCCGCAGCTGTTGATCCCTTTAGCCCTAAGACCTACATCTAACTCCTTGAAGACACTGAATATGTTGGCCTCAACCACTTGCTGTGGCAGAGAATTCCATAAGTTCACCACACTCTGTTGAAGATAAAGCCAAATACATCAAAGACTTGGATCTGAAGTTCAGAAATGGTCAGAAGACATTGATTTTGACAGCAAGGACACTGGCATTAGGACCAGGAAACTTGGGAGCTGTGACATTAAGATAGGTGCACTTGAACCTCCTGGGACCAGTATCCTGGTAATTCTCAGAACAGTGCTTTGTTAGAGCTTAAAATGAAAAGAAAAGATAGTGCAAGGTGAGTTCAAGTGAGGTTAAGTTTATAAATTTAAAGAGAAAAGTCTAGACCATTGAGCATTGTAACAATTTGGTTTAAGTTAAACTGAGTGTGATAGGTAAGTACAGAGTGTTCAAAGGTAATGTTGCATCAGTGAATAGGTCAAATCAGGAAAAAAATTCATTCTATTTGAGTGCATGAAGCATCCATAAAGTGATGGGTGAATTAATGGCGCAAATAAAAAGAAATGGATTTGATCTAATAGATATTTCAAAAAAGTTGATACATGGTGACTGTGAACTTAATATTTGAATGTAATTGACTTTCAAACAAATTAGGGAAAATAGTAAAGGAGAGGGAGAGTAGCCATGATAATAGTGAGGAAGGTTCTTGGCTTAGAAAGGCAAGAAACAGAATGACATGGATAAAGATAAGAAATAACAAGAGGTAGAAAACACTGATGGGAGTAATTTATAGCTCTCGAGCATTAGGTATACCAGAGGACAGAGTATCAAACAAGAAATAAGAGAAGCTTGTAACAAAGGCACTACAGTAATCATGGGGATCTTTCACACCATTTATTTTGACTGAACCAAGCAAGTTGGCAAAAGTAGTTTTGAGGATATAGTGGAGAGTTGCATTCAAGCCAGTTTCCTTGATCATTCCATTGTAACAGTGCCTACATTTCCACACTGAGTTTGAGAGAGATGCACTTGAACTGAAAACTAGAACAGTAAGGCTAATTCTATATGTGTAAGGTGAAATTTCAGAAAGGGGTTGTGGTGAATTAAATCACGGCAGATAAGCAACAGCAACCAGCGAAAGAAATATTTCATAATTCTTGACTAATATACACTCTATTGAGATATAAGACTTCCATGGACAATTCATAATCAACTAGGGAGAGATTAAAGATAGTTTTAGATTAAAAGCAGAGTACCACTCCAGTTGGCACTACTGGTACCAGAGAGCTGCCAATGGCAAAAAGTAATGGAGCTGGGACTTCCTCCGTGATGTGGATAATAAGGTCACCTCCAGTCAATTGTTCTCATCTGTTAACTTGCTTCAGGATGAGCCAACCAAGCCAGAGATGGTGCTGGTCCAACTTTTATGGTGGAGAGGAAAATGGCGTAGACCATGTACTCTGCATAAAATTCAGCCTGTAGTTATGACAGATGGAAATTAAGTTTAACTACTTTACTAAGAGATACTTGAAAGACTGTTGAGCAATATAGATAAAAGGTAACTTCTGGATCAATTATATTTGGATCGTTAAAACTCATGTAAAAATATGCCTCATATAGGGACAAGATAAGGCCCATTGTTTTGGGAAATGTTTTAGCATGGATAGAGGACTGGCTCCAAAAACAGGAAATTGTGAGCAGGAATCAGAGTCATTTCCAAATTGGCAGGATAGTATTAAAGGCTTGCTATTAGAACAAATATTGGTTCAGCTATTTGGAAAGCAATAATGACTTATATCAAGATGTTTCTCATCTGAATAACTTATTGAAAAGCATAATTGCCTAATGTAAAAATTAATGGAAATGGAAATTCAGTGTTTCTAAACTGATTCTTAGAAATATTATACATTGCAAAATATGTGTATGTAAAAGTCACAAACTGTATTCATTAAATCTTTGCATCAATAGCAAAAAAACTGAAAATAAGAAGTCATCACTTTGAATTATCACATGTTTTGGCTCTTTAATTATTCTAATTTTGTCAGTAAT
This sequence comes from Chiloscyllium plagiosum, assembly GCF_004010195.1. Classification (NCBI taxonomy): domain Eukaryota; kingdom Metazoa; phylum Chordata; class Chondrichthyes; order Orectolobiformes; family Hemiscylliidae; genus Chiloscyllium; species Chiloscyllium plagiosum. The sequence continues at coordinate 87,708,203 of NC_057713.1, read as the reverse complement.
GTAATCTCTTAGATTCAAGAGATTTCAGATTACCTTCTTGCAATTAATTCTTGTCGTTGTCAAAATGCTTCAAACAGCATATTCACAATATTTTGATGTCTCGGCCATATTAGGAACATTACTAGCTGTATCCATAAAACCTGGTCCTAAACCAATGACATTATTCATAACCATGGTATAGATATGCCAATCATTGAAATTTGTCAAATGTTCATTAGCGAATAGCCTTCAGTCGCCATTATAAAAACACAACTCAGAATTCTCTTGGCAGATTTACTTTTAAGTTTTTATTGTGTTAATAAGATCCAAAGGGAAAATGTTGGAAGCCAGAAATGAGATGATGAAGAGTTGCATATGGGAGGTTACAGATCCCAGACTTAGATGAAAGGACCAAGCGTAATGTTTGCTGAAGATGCAAAGCTATTTAGAATCCCTACAGTGTGGAAACAGGCCATTTGGCCAAACAAGTCCACACCGACTCTCCAAAGAACAGGCCTCCCTTCTATCCTGTATTGAGTGACTTTTAACTTAATCTAACCTACACATCCCTTGACACTATGGGCAATTTAGCATGGCCAATCCACCAAACTGCACATCTTTGGACTGTGGGAGGAAACCCATACAGACACAGGGAGAATGTGCAAACTCCACATAGATAGTCACCTGAGGCTTGAATTGAACCTGGACCCTGGTGCTGTGATGCAGCAGTGCCACCCACTGAGCCACCATGCCACCAAGTTAACGTGCAGATGACACAAAACACTAGCTTTTAACCTACCTGTCTGGCTAAGACACTAGAATCCAGAATTACTGTTCCCTTCATGGTATGGTTTTGGCTTCCTTTTGGGCTGGTAATAGTTGGGCTGGTAGGAGCTATTGATGGAAGGGGGTATGAGGCAAGCCAGAGAATTGAGTGAATTGGGGGGGGTGTGTACAAATTTGTTACAGTCATCTGTTTATTGCAAATTTACCAATCAAGCCCACAGGAGTAGTAAAACAATAAAATGTGTGTGTATGTGCGTGTCTGCGTGTAGTTGATGATAATATTTGTTGCCCAAGAAGACAGACCAAGTTCAATGGTGAAAGTGTGTGTGTAAAGTGCCAACCTCCTGTTTGGAGTGGGTTAGTTGCCTGCCTACTGTCTTGCCTCAGTTAATGGCAAAGATTGATGGGTTTGAAATGAATTTGTGTTGGGATTCAACTTGTTAATACTTTAACCTTCCAGCTGCCCAAAACTTGTCAGTTACTTGAGATTAAAATCACCCTCAGGTATATCCATACAGATATATAGATAGGTTAAGTAAGTAAAGAGGTATACAGGTAAAATCGGGTAAGGTGAGGCTTTCCATTTTGTTAGGGAGAATTCATAAAAGAACGTAAACAGTGAGAAACTAGTACATGTTGATGTTCATAGGGATTTGTCAGTCCTTGTGGACAAAATTTGGAAAGTTAACAAGCTGTTCAAGAAGGCAACTCACCACCATTTTCTCAAGAGCAATTCGGGATGGGGAATGGATGTTGGCCAAGTCCTAAAAGCATATTCAGTGAGTGAATACATTTTTAAAAAGGCACAGCAAGCAGTTCAGGAAGCAAATGTAATGATGGCCAATATTTATCAGTTGAATAGTCCTGGAAATTTAAATGTAAACTGATTTTTTCATCTTCATGGATACTTCTAGATCTGCTGAGCGTTCTCTGTTTTCTCTTCAGATTTCCAGTATTTTCAGTTTTTGACTTTTGCATCACTAGATTGATTTCTCTGGTAAACAAGTTTGTTCTATGAGGGAAGATTGAGTAGAACGGAGTATTATTTTCTGGAGTGTAAAAGAATGAAGGGTGATCAGATTGAAATGTCTAAGTTGATGAGTTGGATTGGGGGAAAAGATCACAACACAATTAACACAAAATTAGATGAAAAAGCAACTTGAGAAAGTGATACAGTTTACAGAGAGATATTGATAGGATAAGTAAGTGGGAAAAAGTTAGCAAATAGAGCACAGCAAACTTTATTAAACTGCATCTGGTGACCAGCAGTGTACCAACCAATCAAGAGGTATGTCAATCCATGTAAAAATACACACTAAATAATAGAAATGTAACGCAGGGCATCTTAACATCACTATTATACTTTAATTACAGCATAGATCACTTAAATAATGATGATCCGACTTTGCCTTGAATAAAGCTTACCGGCAGAGAGCCTTCTCACTCGTACCCTCATCTCAGACATCGTGGAGATCATGATAATACAATAAACTTCCAGTTTTTCAGCTATTTCGTTTTTTTTTTATTGAGAGTGCCAGTTCATAAGATGCCGGTTAAAACAAAGTTGTTCATGTGGACAGGAGAACAAAAGAACAGAATATTATTTTAATGGAGAAAAACTGCAGAAAGCTGCAACACAAAGGGACTTGTGCATTAAACACAGAAAGCTAGAGCACACGTGCACTGGGTAATCTGGAAGGCCAATGGAATGCTGACTCTTATTTCAAGGAAGTTGGTATATGAAAATAGTGACGTCTTACAGCAACTGTACAAGGTGCTGGTGAGAGCACATCTGTAGTACTCTGTGCAGTTTTGGTCACCTCATTTAAGGAAAGATGTCATTTAATTGGGAGCAGTTCAGAGAAGGTTCACTAGGATGATCCTTGGTATGGAGGGATTGTCTTATAGGTAAAGGCTATGTATATTGGGACCCTATTAATGGAATTTTGGAGAAGAAGAAATGATCCTATTGAAACATATAGGATTCTTAAGGAACATGACAGGGTCAATGCCGAGAGGATATTCTCCCCATAGGAGAGTCTAGGACCAGAGGGCAAATGCTCAGAATAAATTTAAGACAACAATGAGGAGGAATTTCTTCTTCTAGAGATTTGTGAATTTTTGGAGCTCCTTGCCACAGAGAGTTGTGGGGCCAAATGTTTTCTGTATATTTAAGGCTGGGATAGACATATTCTTGTTTAGAAGGAGAGTCAAGGATTATGGTGAATATGCAGGAAAGTTGAAATGAAAAGACAGGAAAGTGGATATGAGGAGTGTGGGATCAGCTATAATTCTACTGAAGAGTGAGTAGGCTCAAGGGAGCCAAACTGCCTATTCCTGTTCCTATTTCTTTTGGTCGATGGTCTGAAATACCAAAATGTAGATTCCCCTGGCTGAAAAATCTAGAATAGGGAGCACAATAACATGAGGAGCAGGTGACCAAGTAGGACTGCTATAGGAAAGATGTTGTGAAACTTGAAAGGGTTCAGAAAAGGTTTACAAGGATGTTGCCTGGGTTGGACAGTCTGAGCTATGGGGAGAGGCTGAATATGTTGAGGCTTTTCTCCCTGCAATGTTGGAGGCCGAGGGATGATCTTACAGAGGTTTATAAAATCAGGAGGGGCATAGATAAGGTGAATAGACAAGGCCTTTTCCTTGGGGTGGGGTGTCCAAAACTAGAGAGCATAGGTTTAAAGTGAGAGGGGAAATATTTAAAAGGGACCTAAGGGTTAACGTTTTCACACAGAGGGTGGTGCGTGTATGGAACAAGCTGCCAGAGGAAGTGGAGTCTGCTACAATTACAACATTTAAAAGGCAGCTGGATGGCTATATGAATAGGAAAGGTTCAGAGGGGTATGGACCAAAAGCTGGCAAATGGGACGAGACCAATTTAGGATACCTGGTCAACATGGACGAGTTGGACCGAAGGGTCTGTTTCCAAGCTGTACAGTTCTATGACTCTTTGACTGAGGCGAGCAAATGTTTTTTTAATCGAGAAGGTTGTGAGACATTGGAATTGCATACCCCCCAAGGGCTCTGGATGTTCGTGTGTTGAATAAATTCAAGGCTGTCAGTGATATGTTTTTGGACTCTAAGGGAAGTAAGGAAAATGTGAACTGGGCAGATAAGTGGAGCTGAGGTTGATGGTCAGCCATGACCTTATTGAATGACAAAGACATTGAGAGACCATAAAGCCTTTCCTATGTTCTTACATTAGGACATGGCTAAATGTCATCTGGATTCCTATTTTTAGTGTGTTGAGTATTCACTTCATATCACCCTTTGCAGTGACCTCACGTGAAAATGGTGACTCCATTAGTTTGGTCCATGGCCCAAAACCTGCCCATGCTGTTAGTGCCAGGAAAGTGGCTTTTAAAGGGGCAGTGTCTGGATGAAACAGAGAAAAGCCAGTTTCATGAGGAATAAGTGGTCTGTCTTCTTTTCACCACAATGAATCTTATATTGTAGGCAGCTGATGTACTTCATTTCTACATAATTTATGCTTGGAAACAAGAAAAATGTTGTATCACGTTTATTTTTACATAAAGACCTGAACCTCTCTTAAGTGATAAAAATGTGGATCTTTACAAAGAAATTCTTTAAACAGTCTTTGAGTTAGTGCTGCATAACATAAACCTGGTTGCCTTAGCTTTTAACTTGGATGATGTTACAAATATATTACAGTCAGGGTTGGCTTGGTTGTGTAATCTTGTGCTTTTATGATAGATGAGGTTTATGGAATGGAAACTATTTCCATTAGTCTCAATGGGAATGAAAGCCAATATGAAGAGTTATGTTGTTCTCAAGTGTTAACTGGGAGATGCATGAATAACCTCAGATGTCACTGACTGATGTTGTCCCAACATACCAGCTGAAACTAATATGTCGGTTTTCTGATTCCATTCCAGGTATTGAACCTTTTAGGTGATGTGGGGCCAGAACCTCTCATTGTTACTTGCCCTATTCAGGGAGCAGTCAAAAAGTGTGGTTTTAGAAAAGTACAGCTGGTCAGGCAGCATCCGAGGAGCAGGAGAGTCAAAGTTTTGAGGATGAGCTCTTCATCAGGAATGTGGGATAAATGGGAGGAGGTGTGGGGCTGGGGGAACGTAGCTGAGAATGCAATAGATAGATGAACGTGGGGGGGGTGGTGGTGGTGATAGTGATAGGTTGGAGTGGAGGGTGGAGCGGATAGTTGGGAAGGAAGATAGACAGGTGGGACTGTTCAAGAGGGCAGCGCTGAGTTGAAGGGTTGGATCTAGGATAAGGTGGGGGGGGGGAGATGAGGAAACTGGTGAAATTGACATTGATCCGGTGCAGGGAGCAGCCAATAAGCCTTCTTAAGAGCATTGTTAAGTCTGGTCAAAGGATAATGACTGGGATTTCCCTGTCAGCCTCCATTTTCTTGAATCAGTGAGGGAAAATTTAACAGCCCAAAAGCAGGTTGGGAGAAACCAATGCATGTGGCAATCCTACAGACCCTCCATTCCTGCCTTGGTGTTGCATTGGATTCCAACACTCCAACAATGGTGATCTGGCTGATTTTTCTACGTTTTTAAAATCTGCGTTCTTAAAGAAGTTAGATAGAGGGTGTGGTGTCGGGACACCCTCTCAGTCACTTACTATTTCCTGCAACCTGCAATTCTGCTCAAACTGAAAGGTCTCTGGTTAGCTCTCAATCTTTGCCAAGCTGTCAGCCAGCCTTCCTTGGTCAAGGAACCTGTCACCATGCAATTAAACTGGTAGTTTGCTCAAAATCCCAGGTGAGTGACTGCACCCCCAGTCCCTGAATGTGAACTTGGAGCTTCTAAATATGAAATTTTACCCTAGAGTGGGTGAAAAATATCTGTCTCATGTGTTCCCATCACTGCCTGCTTCTTCACCTCACCGTTTTACTCAGACCACTTACAATCTGTCATCAACAGAGAAGCAACCTTAATTAACATTGTTTTGATCAGACACAGGCGCGGTTTCCAAATTTGTTTCAAAGATGTGCAGGTTAGGTGGATAGGTCATGCTAAATTGCCCATAGTGTCCATGGATATGCCGACTAGGTGGATTAGTAATGAAAAATGCAGGGATACATTAGGGGTTGGGTCTGTGTGAGATGCTAATCAGAGGCTGGTTGTGGACTCGATGGACTGAATGACCTGCTTCCACAATTTTGGGATTCTATGATTCAATGAATTCCCCTTGGCTGGTTGCAACAAGGTTAATTTAAAACCAGGCCCCTTCCCTTGTGAATATCTTTCTCCTAGACCCCAATAAATTAGATTGGATTCCCTACAGAATAGAAACAGGGCTATCAGCCCCACCATCTCCGAAGAGTAACCCAGCCAGTCCCATTTCCCTCTGACTAATGCACCTGACACTATGAGCAATTTAGAATGGCCAATCCACCTGACTAGCATATCTTTGGATTGTGGGAGGAAACCCACGCAGACACTGGGAGAATGTACACACTCCACACAACAGTTGCCTGAGGCTGGAATTGGACCCAGGTCCCTGGCACTGTGAGACTACAGTGCTAATCACTGAACCACTGTGTCGGCCCTAAGTTATGATTTAAAAAAAGAGACAATTTGGCCAGGCTTTGTTGAATTAAGAAAATGTTTATTAATTATTTGATGTGTGAAGAAATATTAATGCAACACACAAACAAACTCATTAGAAATAACAAGGGAGACCAAACAGATGAATGGCAAAAATAAGAAATATGGTTCAGTCACTGAATTGTTCATGAAGGACAGATAGTTGAATGCTATGGCTGTTGTAGTAGAAGTTACCATTAGAATTGAGATTGGTACTGAAACAGTTGATTTCAAAATCCTCATTTTTGCAGATTGTTTGAGATTCTGTAGTTTTCAACTGTGATTGAACTCCCCAGAGGACATTAGTGAACCAGATGGTTGACTGCATTGCAAATGAACAAGGAGCTGATTGTCAATTAAATATAGTTGCCACCCTGGAGTTGTTCAGGGAGAGGTGGGCGCCGCAGGGAGTGGTGTGCATCATTTCTCCCTCCAACTCTATTTTGATTTAGTCCCTACCCTCCCCTTCACTGTTTTGATCACACAGCACTGCCCTTTGATGTGAAGGGCAGTGTTTGTCACTGGCCACCCGGGTGTTTTCCTATCTTCCTGGTGGTGGAAATTGAATAAAGATTGGTGCACTTTGTGTCTTTCACTGTGTCTCACACCTGCACACACACACACCACGGGTGCTGGGGAAAAAATAAGCACTACCGCACTTAGGTGGTAGTGTGGGGATTTAAACAGAAGAAAAAAAAAGAAGAAAAGAAAAAAGAAAAAAATATATAGTTGCAGTGATGTGAACCATCTAGTTCATTAATGCCCTTTAGGGGCATCTTTACATCTGGCCTACGAGTGACACCACACGCATAGCAATGTGGTTGCATCTTAACTCTGGCAATTAGGGAGGGGGCAATAAATGCTAGCCTACCCAGCGATGCCGTCATTCTGTAAACAAACAGAAAAAACTACATGCAGAGTAAACCTGCTTACGTTTCAGATGCTGGTCACAGGTGATTTTCACCATGTCATTGGTCTTTACAAACTGAACATTGGCATCTTGTTGACACAGAGGTTATCAGAGATTATGACGTAAAAAGGGCCAATCCAAGAACGTTTTGGAGGTGGACATGACCGCTTTATCATCTGTTATGTAAGAATGACATTGGACTCTACTAAATGCAATGACTTTACTTAGTGCCAAGGACTCACACAGAAGGTATCCCTCTTTAAGGCGAGGTGCTGGTCACTCAGCTGGCACCTTCACATGCTGAGGTTGAGGCAGATTGACTGTTGGACACATGGCCCTTGTTATCAGGATGCAACATATCTCACTGTGTGAAACATGTTCAGCCCTCATCTGCAGGGTAGGCCATGCTTGACTCTTCTCAGAGCAAAGAAGCTGTTTTGCTCCTTATGCTCCCAACATAGGTCATTACCTCTGCAAATCATGCACCTAGCCACTAGTGGGATGTTGGTCTCTTTGACTGCCTTCCTGAGAATGCAGACACAAGAGGATGAGGGCTGATGGCAAGCCCAGGAACAGCAGCAGGCCCCGTGATGGGTAAGGAGCACACAGCTCAGGGAGAGGTCACAGCTGCAGGGCCCTTCAGGATGCATGATCTCCACAGAGGTTTTGCACTCAACTCCATTGCTTAGCTATGGGAGAGGCATGGTGTTGACACGGGGTCTGTATGTCCTAGGACACTATGATGGAACAATACCAGGTGTGGGAGCAGGAGCTGAGAGCTGCAGGAATGGGTAGTCACCCTGACCCAGTGACCTGTGAAAGTGACAGCCCGTCTGAACTTCTATGAGATTGGCTCCTTTCAGGGAGTGACGGGTGAGCAGTTTGGGATGTCTCAGCCGGACACCAATAAATGCATGTGATTAAATCTGAGATCTATTGATTTTTGTCAACTACAGGTCATAAAGGATGTGGGATCTATTGGGCATAAGGTATTTAGTCTTAGATCTTAGTGAATAATGGAACAGACACAAAGGGCTAAATGGTCATCCTCTACTCCTATTTTCTGTGATTATGCTGCACGCATTTTGCTGCTTACCAATTACTTTGGATTACTATGTATATAATTTCTATTCATTTGTGGGATGTGGGTGATTCCAGCTGGCCAGCATTTATTGCCCATCCCTAGTTGCCCTTAAGAAGGTGGTAAGCTGCTTTCTTGAACTGCTGCAGTCCACCTGCTGTGGATTGATCCACAATGCCATTGGGGAGGGAATTCCAGGATTGTGACCAAGCGACAGTTTCCAAGTCAAGCTAGTGAGTGGCTTGGAGGGCAAGTTAGGGTGGTGGTGTTCCCATATATCTGCTGCCCTTGTCCTTCTAGATGGAAGTGGTCATGGGTTTGGAAGATGCTGACTGAGGATTTTGTTGGTTTCTGCAGTACATCTTGTAGATAGTACACACTGCTGCTACTGAGCACTGGTGCTGAGGGAGCGGCTGCTTGCGGACGTGGTGTCAATTAAATGGGCTGCTTTGTCCTGGATGGTATCAAGTTCTTGAGTGTTGTTGGGGCTGCACTTATCTGGAAAAATATGGAATATTCCATCACACTCCTGACTTGTGTCTTGTAGATGGTGGATAGATTTCGAGGAGTGAAGAGGTGAGTTATTCAAGTAGCATTGCTATCCTCTGACCTGGTCTTGTAGCCATTGTTTTTATATGGTGAATCCTGTTGAGTTTCTGGTCAATGGAAACCCCCAAGATGTTGATAGTGGGGCATTCAGTGATGCTAACACCATTAAATGTCAAGGAGTAGTGGTTAGATAGTCTCTTATTGTTGATGGCATTTGTGTGGCGTGAATGTTACTTGTCACTTGTCAGCCCAAGCCTGGATATTGTCCAGATCTTGTTACACTTAAACATGCAGTGCTTCAGTATCTGAGGAGTCAAGAATGGTGCTGAACATTGTGCAATCAGAAGCGAACATCCCCACCTTGGACCTTATGATGGAGGGAAGGCCATTGATGAAGCAGCTGAAGGTGATTGGGCACTCACCTGAGCCCTTATATCATACTAGATCCTAGACCTCGGGTAAATGATGTAGGGAGGAAGGCTGACCAGGGTGGGGGTAAGTGGTTTTAGTAAGGACAAATGGTTGCTTCTCAGTGAGGTCTCACCTTCCCAATGCCATGTCCTTTGAATGAAGGAATCCTGGAGTTACACAAGCAACTTTACAATGCTTTCTGGATGGTGTGCACCCCATCCACCGCTGTGTTAGTATCAGCAGTGAGGCACTCAAAGGGGCAACAATCAGCAATAGTGAAGCCATCCATGAGCCCTTCTGCCATGGGTTTAATTGAGGTGGATTTGGGAAGGCAATGTGGACCCCACCCATTACCCTCTCACCTGAATTAATGACACCTCTACCATCAAACCCACCCCAGAGGAGGGCACTCAGCTGTGCTCAGCATTTCACAGAAAATGTTCGTGATGTAACTGGATGGAGAAGCCAAACAGCAATCCTGTCAGAGTGAAAGGCAGAGCTTTACCAGGATGGGCATTCTACCAAGAGAAATGACAGTGAATTAAGCACCAACATAAAAGCATGAAGTTGTTGATTGTGTTTTATCATAAATTTTGGGTTACCATTGTTTGTTGGAGCTTGCTTGGTTATGTCAGTACATTGGAAACACACTGTAATTTTAAAATTGTCTGTTCAATTAAGTGTATTATTAAATTATCTACTCTAAAATCTTACTTTAATGAACTGACTCTAACTGTTTGATAAACTGTGGAAACACTTGATTTCAATTTTTCTCCAGTAGAGGTAACGGGAAGCTGTACTTTAGTGATAACGGTGAAGCCACAGAAGCCACAAGTTGGAGGACCTCCCCCTATACCCGACATTTTCCTGGAAGATCACTACCTAGTTTGGTCATTACATCCTGGGGCAGCATCATCCTCGTCTGACATTTGTAACTGTAGGTGGAACTAAGTGTTGCTCGACAGTGCAGCTAAACCAGACTCGGAGGGCTGGATGTTCACTTGTAGATGTGGGGTGCGAATAGGTACAAAGCACAGTTTTAATGTTTTGTGAAGGAGCGGAGCGGATCCCCCCTCGCAAGTTTGTCTATTTCAGGTTGCAGTTTCAGGAAACCCCCTCGTCACCGAAGAACGACCTTTTGAACTCCTCTGATTGGGTGCTGAGCTCAACTCCCATCCACTCACATTGAACAGAATGTGTTGCCAGAGCGGCGCAATATCAGGATTTTTTTTTGAAAATCCGACCCTTGGGCTGGCTATTCTGATTCACGTGATATAGTGTTTTTAGATTAAATAAACAGGTTAATGCCCAGCAGAACCCTCTGAAGAATGCAGTGCAAGTGTCAAGCAATAATTTATATGTTTTCTCTTTAACCTTTTGAATAAATAGGTTCATTTCAAGTGTCTGTTATTTCTTCAGCAGAACTCTGGGATAGGCGATTGCAACCTTTCTTCAGATAGAATCAAACCCAAAGGCTGCGACAACATCTCCGTCAATCGCTTTCTCATTAATTTCTAAGTAGCTGTTGGTATTTTGACATTTCAAGAAATATTTCCATTTGTAGCTGCTGTAATATGGCGTGTTGCAAGATTTCCTTCCCCAGAGGGTGACAGAGCTCACTGGCAGCTGCAATGCTAAGCCATTGCTGTACTGTTTCCATGGAAATACCCACAGACTCCCAGAATTTGGCTTCAACTGATCACTATGGTCCCACTCCAAGGCTTGATGAATTCCTACAGGTCTTCTCGCATTACTGCCAACACCTCCCTCCCGCTGCCTATCCCAGCCACTGGCCACCCAATGGCTGACCTGCACAGGTCCCCTTACCTTTGCTGTCTCCTCCCCTTTGTTGAGTGAAGGCCGTGGAGTTCCCTTGGGCAACAGGGACATTAGGAAGTGGGCTGGAAACACACCAGGCCACCTCAATCCCTCAGCAGGCGTAGCCCTCTGCTAAAGTTTGAGCCAAGAACCTTCTGTATGGGAGACCACAGAAAATGAAAAGCAGCAAAAACACATGGTTAGGAGAGGCACAAGATCTGATGGAATTGGTTGCAATTTGCTTTTTCACCTTCTTAGGGACAGCAATACCTGAGAGCAAGTCTTTTGCACACGTTTACACTGGACAGTTGCTCGTACTTATAGTTGGGCCTTCTCATAATCAGACCTATAATCTCTTGTAGAGTTGCTCTACTTAATAGCCAAGTGAATGTAATTATATATATTGTATATTTTAAATATCCGATCAACCTAGTGTTGACACTGGTTTCTATATGTACAAAAGGTTTCAGTGACAGTACTGTAAATTATTTACTCCAGATTTTGACATCTTTGTTTTCTTCCCTCTGAGTCCACACCCAGGTTAACTAATCGATCACAGTGAACACAAATTGCAAACAGACTCACATAAGCAAGCAGAGAACAATTGAACACAACAGTACTCAGGGATTAAGACAATTCTTATCACTGTGCTCTGATTTACTAGAACATACCAAATGCTAATATGATCATTTTACCTTCATTAAATAGAAGAATGTAAACTCTATAAGATTACAGTTTACACTAGAAACTAAACTTATTCAACATTAAACAGGCAAACAAATATCTCTCGGCTATAAACTTTATTAACAGGCACTTCTAATGTCCTCTTTCTCAATGTTATATTGATCCTGTAACACTGTCCCTTTACTTCATATGTGTCTGTGTGTCACTAAGCAGACATTGTCCTGCTTCTTAGCCCCTTAGGTTGGCCAACCATAACCATCCAATATCCATCAAATAGGGTGGCACAGTGGCTCAGTGGTTAGCACTGCTACCTCACAACACCAAGGACCTGATACCAGCCTTGGGCGACTGTCTGTGTAGAGTTTCACATTCTCCCAGTGTCTGTGTGGGTTTCTGCCGGGTACTCTGGTTTCCTCCCACAGCCCAAAGATGTGCAAGTTAGGTGGATTGGCTGTGCTAAATTACCTGTAGTGTTCACAGATGTGTAGGTTAGGTGCATTAGCCATGGGAAATGCAGTGTTAGAGGGGTGGAATGCTCTTCAGAGGGTTGGTGTGGACTTGTTGTGCCGAATGGCCTCTTTCTACACTGTAGGAGTAGTGAGAACTGGAGATCAGCGTGGATAAGGAGCTGGAAAAAGCACAGCAGGTCAAGCAGCATCAGAGGAGGAGGGGAGTTGATGCTTCAGGTTGGAACCTTCCATCAGGACCTGAAACAATTTTGTAGTGCAGTGTCCCACATCCCAATGACAACTTAAAAATGTTGGAATCAATGTTTTGTCAACTAACCTTTTCAGGATTCTCTAGGCTGCCTCAACCATGTGTTAGACCCTTCAGAATTATTTGGATTACATGCAGACTCACCAGTGGTCCTTAAAGGGCCACTCATAGTGGCCATGGAGAAATTAAGTCTCACTTATGCTTCTTTCTTGAATGATGAACCTGAGGGAGTAGCAGCACCACTATCTGCCCATGATCAACTGTCCAACTTTGACTCCCCACCTCAAGGATGCTGCTGAAGGAAACTGGCTTAGTTAAAGTGATGACTTCCTTTTGGAGAAGCACAGATTTTGCAAATTTATATGAATGACTAAGAAGACACCCAAGTGCTAATTTCTAGTATTCAGTTTTTTGTTCAATATTTAACTCACTGCCACATCTCTTCCAGGCATGCCTAGTCTCTCCAGCAGGATTTCCGTTCCAATCTTTTTCTTGTCCACTATCATTAATTTCACTGTTCTGGTATTTGACAAAGTATTTGTTAAATCACATTCCTCAGTGATTGCCTTTGGCTCAGACTCATCCTTGTGGATTCCAACTCAAGTTTCACCCTTTGTGTTTTGAATCCATCCAGGAATATAGGTATCTCCGTGATATTCAATGTTCTACAAACAGCTGTTCTTGCTGCACCTGAGATCCACACTCAGTGCTATGTGTCTTCATCTGCACATTCTCGACCTCTCTCTCCAACAACATTGCATCATGCTGGCTCAGAGCTGCACTGCTCCCCAGTTCCACTTCACCATCCTCATCATTCACTATACTAACAAAAAATTTTTTCTTTTCATTTCAGGCATCAAAGAACATAAGATGCAATAACTCCAGCTCCACACTGACTGTGTGGAGTTTGCACGTTCTCCCCGTGTCTGCGTGGGTTTCCTCCGGGTGCTCCGGTTTCCTCCCACAGTCCAAAAAAGATGTGCAGGGTCAGGTGAATTGGCCATGCTAAATTGCCTGTAGTGTTAGGTAAGGGGTAAATGTAGGGGTATGGGTGGGTTTCGCTTCGGCGGGTCGGTGTGGACTTGTTGGCCCGAAGGGCCTGTTTCCACACTGTAATGTAATGTAATCTAAACTCAGAGACACCAACAGACTTCCGGAACCTTCTTCCTCTCCCCTTCCCTCTGACTCCATCCCCTCTCCCAACCTCACCTCCTGTCATGTATTTACTATTCCTTCTGACCTTACACTTTCTAATGCTGTATGTTTGTACTCAGAAAAAGTTCCAGTTTTATCGCTTTGCATCCCCACCTTAATAAATTTCAGGCAGACATGATGTGGAACTCTTCTTCTGTTGCCTTCGCCTCTGTGCCCATTTCTTTGGACAAGAGTCTCTGCCTGTTCCACAGACCCCTTTGCCCACCTCCTTCACTTTCCCTCCACCTGGACTTCTCCCTCTGGGCTTTGACCTGCATCAACTTTTTCATTGAGAACTGCCGACGTGACATTGTTCATCTGAATTTCTCTGCCCCTCGCTCCCATTCCAACCTATCTTCCCATGAACTGACTGCACTCTGTACTCTCAGATCCAACTCTGACCTTGTAATGAAGTCTGAGTCAAAATGTGTGGTGCTGGAAAAGCACAGCCAGTCAGGCTGCATCCAAAGAGCAGGAGAGTCGACGTTTTGAGCATAAGCTCTTCATCAGGAATGCTGTCCTGCTCCTCGGATGCTGTCTGACTGGCTGTGCTTTTCCAGCACCACACATTTTGACTCTGATCTCCAGTATCTGTTTACCTCACTTTCTCCTTTATAACGAAGCCTGCTGACAGGAATGGTGCTGTAGTCTGGCAGACTGACCTCTACATTGCAGAGGCTGAGTGCTAGCTCTCAGACATCTCGTCCTAACTCCCCTGAACTATGACCTGACCATGGAACATCAGGCCATTATGTTCACTATATTGACTAATCTCATTTCATCTGATGTTCTCCACCTTACTACTTCCAAGCTCATAGTCTCCCAACCCCACACAGCCCACTCCTACCTTCTTCCCAAAATCCACAAACAGAAGTGCCGGGGCAAGATCCATTGTTTCTGCCAGCTCCTGACACGGAACTAATCTCTTCCAACTTTGACTCAATTTTTTTCTCCTCTTGTCCAGTCCCTTCCCACTTACATCTATAATTCCTCTGATGTCTCACATCAGTTTCAAAATTTCCAGTTTGCAAGCCCCAGCTGCAATTCCTTTACGGGACTCTGTGTTTCTTCTTGGGAAAAAGGACTGAACTGTCCCCATCCATCACTACCCTCCTCCACCTGGCCAAGCTTCTCCTTACTCTGAACCACTTCTCTATTAACTCCTCTCATTTTCTTCGGGTCAAAGGGGTGGCCATGGATACCTGCCCGGCCCCCAGTTGCACTTGTCTCTTTGTGGGGAATGTAAAACATTCCTTGTTCCAGTCTTACTTCGGTCCCCACCCACAACTGTTTCTCTGATATATTGATGATATCATTGGTGCTGCTTTCCTCTCTCGTCTGGAATTAGAAAGGTGTATCAATTTTGCTTCCAATTTCCACCCCACTCTCATCTTCACCTGGTCAATCTCTGAATCCTCCAATCCTCCCTTCCTTTCCTCAACATCTGTTTCCTTTTCTAGGGTTAGACTGGCATTCAATCTCCATTACAAAGCAGCTGACTTCTACAGTTACCTTGACTATACGTCTGCACATGCTGTTTCTGTAAAGACTCTATTCCATTCTCCTAAATCCTCTCCGTCACATCTGTTCTGAAAATGCCAAGTGCGACAAGACGCCTCCAAAATGTTCACCTTCTTCAATAATTGAGGATTCCCCAACACTGCTGTTGACAGAGCCCCCAGCCAGGTTGGACCCATTTCCAATACTTCGACCTTGATTCCCTCTCTTCCCTCCCACAACCGTGACAGGATTCCCCCTTGTCCTCACCTACCAACCCACCAGCATCCATATCTGGAGGATCATTAGCTGCCATTTCTGCCACCCCCCCAGTGGGATACCACCGCCAGAATCATATTCCTCTCCCCTCCCTTGTTAGATTTCTGCAAGGACCATTCCCTCTGGGACACCCTGGTCCACTCCACCTTCACTCCCAACACATCCCCACAGCCCCACAGCACCTTCCCATTCAACTGCAGAAGGTGTAACACCTGTCTGTTTATGCCATCCAAGGACCTAAACATGCCTTCCAGGTGAAGCAGTGCTTTACAAGCACTTCAGTCAACTTAGTCGACTGTATTCGCTGCTCACAATGTGGTCTCCTCTACACTGGGGAAACGAAGTGTAGACTGGGGTGACTGCTTTGCAGAACACTTCTCTTCTGTCTGCAAAAAAGACTCCGAGCTTCCAATTGCCTGTCACTTCAATACATCGCCCTGTTCCCTGACCAATATCTCTGTCTTAAGTAATTGCAGTGCACCAGCAAAGTTCAGCACAAGTTGGAAGAACAGCACCTCATTTTCCACTTGGGAACTCTACAGTCTTCTGGACTTAATATTGAGTTCAACAATTTGAGGGTTTGAGACACCTTCTCCCATCTCCTTACCCCAACCTCCAAATCCCAGGTCTTGTTATCACGTAGTCTGCTATTACAGATAAACCATTGTTAGCCACTAATAGTCTCCATTAATAGCCATTCATTCTACTAGGCTGACCATTATCTACCCCTTTGTCTGTCCAAAAATTCTTCCCTCTCCTTGGATTCTATCTCCACCTATTGTTTACTTCTTACCCCTTCCCCTCTATCTTCTACATAAAAACTAACATTTTTCCTAGCTATCAGTTCTGAAAAAGGGTTACTGTACCTGAAATGTTAACACTGATTTCTCTCCACACGTGATTCCAGACCTGCTGAGCTTTTCTAGCAATTTCTGTTTTTATTGCTAATTCCTAGTGATCCCTGAGATGGTTACCTGACCAAATGTCTTTTAAATGGTGTTAACAGTACCTGCATTTGCCACTTCCTTTGGCAGTTAATTCCACACACAAACCACCCTCAGTGTGAAAGAGTTGCTCCTAAGGTCCCTTTTAAATCTTCCTCCCCTTATCTTAAAAATATGCTCCCTAGTTTTGAATTTCCCTACCCTAGGGAAAAGAACTTTGCTATTCACCTTATCTATGCCTCCTCATGATTTTATCAACCACTGTAAGGTCATCCTTCAACCTTCTGTGCTAGTGAGAAAGGTCCCAGCCTGTTAGTAGTGTAGACTAACTTTGCACTTTGGCATCTTGATCAAATACAGATGACTGCATGGGAATTGCTGGGGTAATGGAAGATTATGCTTGGCAGTTCCCCAGCATCTGGGACCATCCAAAATAATTCATTAAAGGTAGCGTATTCAGAGGATTTTGCTTCAGTTAATAGTTACCCAGAAAACACTGGACCATATAAAACCGAGTCTAACTAAGAGAACAATGACACTCATCCCCTCCCACTCAAATACCACCCCCTACCGAATTATACATTCCTTTGGTGCTTGTGCCCCTGACCCTAGATAACAACCCTTCCCTGATCAGCCATCTCAACCCTACACGATTTCAATCTCCTGGGAATGACATCAATCATACATCGGGGTTGTAATGTGGCTCAGTGGTTAGCACAGCTGCCTCACAGTGCCAGAGACCCGGATTTGATTCTAGCCTTGAGCAACTGTCTGTGTGAAGTTTGCACATTCTCCCTGTGTCTGTGTGGGTTTCCTCTGGGTGCTCTGGTTTCCTCCCATAATCCAAAGATGTATAGGTTTGGTGAATTGGCTGTGTTAAATTTCTTATAGTGTTCAGAGATGTGTAGGTTAGGTGCATTAGCCAGGGGTAAATGTAGGGTAGGGGGAATGGGTCTGGTTGGTTACTTTTTTGGAGGGTTGGTGTGGACTTGTTGGGCCAGAGGGCCTGTTTCTACACTGTTGGGATTCTATTCTTCAATGAACCCACCAATGTCTGAACCTGCACTGGCTTCATTACCCCATCATTCACCAGTCCCAACAGTTCTCTTCTTTTGGTCTGGGCACACCCTCAACTGTGGGCTGTGACATCATCCACCAGGCATGCCATCCTGCTCACACTCTGGCATGGCGTTCCCTTTGTTTGGTGACCCAATCATACCCTTCATCTGCTGTTAAAATTCTCCATCTGCCACCATCTTAATTCCAACCTTTACCACCACCAGCACCAGCGATAATTGGACCCAACCTTCCCTAAGCACTTCATTGATTAGCTGGCACCCGGTCCACCGGGTACCTTATCCACCTGGCATCCTACATAACTGGCACCCCATCCAACTGGCAGTCTATTTACCAGACACCCCAACCACCTGGCACCTTAATCCCCTCAACTGACTGCCACCCTTATTCGACACTTAGGTTACAGCTTTCCCTTTGTCAGCACCTGTCAGTGTCTTCCTGTTCTGCTGGACATTGAAATCACCAGATATGGTGCAGTGATTGTTGTAAGGGACACATGGTGTGACTCCTCAATCCTCTCTGTCCTTGACTATCCTGCACTATGGGAGAAATGTTTCGTTTTCACATACACTCCGAATTTCTGAAGAAACCGGGAAGAAAATTGCCCATTACCGGAAGTAGTAAGGGAAAATATAGCACTTGATTGGCAATCAGTATTCCAAGGAATATCCACGTCATTATTTTATTAAAGAATTGCAAATTCTTTGGCTTTCTGTGTTGCATTCTGAAGCTTCAAGTCTGCAGGGGTGAAACTTAAGATTAGTTAGAAATGTTTAATAAGTGTCACAAGTCTTTGGTAACAGCATGTGCACTTGGTGCCCAGCATTGCCATGGCTGCATTGTTGTCAGGGCAGAACGTTGCTACACAAACCCCAGAAAGAGCCGGGTGACAAGGTCAAGCTGAAACAAAATGACTAGCTGTTCTCAGCTTAAGTGCTGCTCTTGGGTTTGTTCATGTGGTTCATGTTTGAATGATAATATAGCAGATGATTTAACTGCTGTGCAATCTTGTTCCGATTGCACCGTATGTGAAGGCTGTGCAATACATTGGCATGAGAAAATAGGTTTTGTCTTGCACAGTGTTAAACTATGCAATGTTAAATTGTATAATATTTAACTGTGCAACATTAAGTAGTGCAATATTAAACTATGCAATACTAAACCACTCGGCATTAATGTTTAAACTAACAGTAAAACGCAGAATGGGAATACCTAAGTAAATCAATCAGAGTTGGGGATTTTATATTCAGGATTAAAGCTTGCTATTACTTAAGAGGAAATGGATGCATTGATAGAAGCAAGGGAAGAAATAGGTAACATTTTATCAGAGGTGGTTGCAAAACTGGCCTTCCATGTACTCCTAATGAAGAAATGGAGCAGAGGTGATGAGCTGTCTAAAGTGGGGGCCAGAAACCCCTTTAAGAATATCAAGGGGGGAAGTTGTGACATGAAATGGCATTTATGAGTCCCAATTTTCTTTACAATGTAAATTTCTCATGAGTAGTGTGGTCAGGTGGCCAGCAGCAGAAATGTCTACAAGATTGCTTAAGAGCTACAATCAAACATGTTGGAAATTTCATCAAGTTTGTTTAAAATCTGACCTCAGTTAAATTCCAGCCAGGACATGTTGTGACCTGCAGTTTCTTGTGCTGGCTAAATAAGGCAAGTGTCATGGTGTTTCTAGATATACTGGCACCATGGATTATGGAATGTGGCTGTTTATAGCTTGGTGTAACCATTTAGGAGTTGTTTACCAGCAAATTCCATTGGCTGGGATCGCACAATGTGATCAGGCTTTAATCAATTAATTGGCTGAGTGCCAGAGATCTTTCTGGAAATGAAGTATATTTTCAGATAAGTTAACAAAACAAAGAAATTTTCTCTGAAGAAGCCTCGCAGGCCACATTGGAAAAGCGTGTGTTCTGAAATAATTTTCAGAGAAGGTAAAGGACCATAAGGCAAGACCTACACAGAGAACAAAATTGGCCACATCACTCAAATTCGGTAGTATTTGATTCAAGCCAAACTAGCGGAATTAAAATAAGAGTTAGCGTTAAATGTGAATGAAATTAAAGATAAAGTGAAATTAAATGAAGTGAGTTAAAACTGAAGTTAAATTAGATGAAGTGAGAGGTAAACGTTGCAATGAATATATGCTTTATACTGAGTATTAGTAGTGAAAGAGTAAAATAAAAAAGGATTTGTTTACTCAAAGCCTGAGTCAGTTCCTTGCCTTTTGTCTGTCACACAAGGAAGAATACCTGGGTAAAATGTTTGGGTACTCTGTTTCTGGCAATAGCAGCCAAGGTGAGTTATCAAGCTGAAATATTCAGCAGATCAGGCAGGATTTATAGAGACAGAAACTGAATTAATGTTTCTGCTTGATGTGACCAGTCATCAGAACTGAAGAAAGATTGAAATTTTAGAGTTTTCAAGGCAGTGAAAGAGTGAAGAATGTAGTTGAGGTCTCCTATACATTAAGGGAGATCAAATGGAGATTGGGTAACGACACTGTTGAACAGGGTTCCATTTGTTCAATCTGTAAGCATGAACGTGAGCTTTCTGGTTACTTGTCATTTTAATTCTCCACCTTATTCCTGTGCTGACCTTTCTATCCATATTCTGCTATAGTGTTCCAGTGAAACTCAATGCAAGCTTGAAGAAAACACCTTCGCTTTTGACTCAGCTCTCTACAGCTGTCTAGACTTAACATTGGATTATAATAGCAACAACACCAGATTATAAACTCTGCCATAATGCCTTCTTCTTTGTATTCATTTTTTTTGGATCAGTCTGTTCTTATTTCTTTCTTTATCCTTTTGTGTTGCGCTCAGAATGGGTGTAACCATTCACATTGCATCTAGACGTGATTTTTGATTCTTGACCATTTACTACCTGTTACCACGCTCTTTTTTTAGATTAGATTAGATTAAATTATGTACAGTGTGGAAACAGGCCCTTCAACCCAACAAGTCCTCACCGACCCACCGAAGCGCAACCCACCCAGACCCATTCCCCTACATTTACCCCTTCACCTAACACTACGGGCAATTTAGCATAGCCAATTCACCTAACCTGCACATTTTTGGACTGTGGGAGGAAACTGGAGCACCCGGAGGAAACCCACGCAGACACGAGGAGAATGTGCAAACTCCACACAGTCAGTCTTTAGTGGTTATATCATTAAATCTTTCAGTATTTAATCCCTCCTGCCCTCCACCCTATTACAAACCATCCCTTTTGTTCTTCTTGTCCCTTTCCTTCTTCCAGTGGCTCAAAAACTCTTACATTTTTATCTTCCTTCACTTCTGATGAAAAGTCATCTCCAGTTGACCAGTTAACTCTCTTTGCCTCCAGAGATACTGGCCAGTCTATTGCCCCTTTCTAGCATTATTTTTCTGTTCATTTCAGATTTTCTGCATTCACAATGTTTTGCTATGGTGAAAGCTACCTACTCCCTTGATTCTTTGCTGTCCTTTTTCTGTATGAGGCTCCCTTATTGATGAACTTTCCAGTGCCAAAGAACTCCGAGGGGAAAGTGGGATCTGTTAGTAAGGAATCGAGGCTCTGCAGATGTCACCTTAGCAGCTTGAGGATTCATGTCTTTGGGATCCTGGTCTGCAGAGCACGATGCGAGGTGACCATCGTGGTCTCATGGGGATTGTACAGAGGACCATCTTAGAGGACATGAGACAGGAGTCAGTAAAGAATTCAATAGCATCTTCAGTGTCATATTAAAGAAGGATTTACCTATGCCTGGAGGTGTTTGGGCCATCTATACTGGTCACATCTCAGCACATGGAGCCCTTACCATTCAGTGAATTCCATGTGACTTCAAAGGTTTTGAAGGTAAGTTGGGGAGAGCAGTCAGCTTCTGAGAAGTTTGGGAGTGTCATTCCTCAGGCATTAAATCAGTGCTTCCAAACTTTTTTCCGCTCTGACCCCGATTTGATACTTGAAAATTGATGCAAGCTTGGTGAGTTGCTCAGGTTGAGAAATGCTGGTCGAGCAATTGGGGAGCTGGGAATTGGCCATTGCTGCCTCAGAGCCGTCAATTCCAAAATTTCAGATTGCCACCTTATTTGCAGACCCAATCCTCACTTTGGAAAGCCCTACTCTAAATGATAGCAAGATACTAGTCTTCCTAGTGATCTGGAGACATTCAGGTCCAAGAGTTCAGTGCAAGTGATGTTGTTGGAATCCACCTCTGCAATGAGAACTACTCTCTTTCTTAATAACCTCTTTAAATTTTCTCTTGGATATCCATGATATGGACTGGGATGGACAAAGTTAAAAATCACATAACACAAGGTTATAGTCCAACAGGTTTATTTGGAAGCACTAGCTTTCAGAACACTGCTCCTTCATCAGGTAGCTATGGAGCAGGATCATAAGACACAGAATTTATAGCAAAAGATTACAGTGTCATGCAACTGAAACGATATATTGAACAAACCTAGATTGCTGTTAAGTCTTTCAAATTTTAGAATGGGTTGCAGGTTTTGGTTTATTAATATGTAAATCCCAGAACTTCTTTTAAGTCACATCCTCGAGATAACTAAATGTTTTCTTAAAAAAAAGGTGACATCTCAGCTCAGACAATGTATTAAAGGTGTGAGATTAGAGTCTGTTTGTGTTCCAATCTTGAGTCAGACTGGTTGTATTTCCAAAGTAGGAATTTATAAAATATTATATTGATTGCCTGTCTGCAGGTTGTGCACTTTTTGAGCAAAATAGAATGTATCTGTAGATATAATTCTGCAAATGCAAATTCACCCCATAGACTGACATGTTAGTGTGCGTGTGCATGAGAGAGAGTGTGTGAGTGTGGATGCGCATTAGAGAGTGTGTGTTTGCAAGTGTGCATGCTTAGTAACGTATGTGTGTGAACGTGATAGAGTATAAACCTGTGAGAGGGTGTATGCATGAGTGCGGGGTGTGTATGTGTGTGTATATAAGAGAGAGTGTATATGAGAGAGGGTCTGCGTGAGTCTGTGAATATGTAAGAGTGTGTGCATATGTGTGCTTGTCTATGTGTATGTGTGTGAGAGTTAATAGTGTAGTGGGGTCACCTGAACCCAAGGACCTGGTTGAAGCCATCCTTTTGGTACTGAACTTGGCTATCAATCACAGCTCGGCCACTCTGCATTGTTGCATATCCTGAAGTCTGCCTTGGAGGACGTTTACCCGAAGATTCGAGGCTGAATGTCCCTGACCGCTGAAGTGTTCCCCGACGGGGTGGGAACACCCTGTCTGGCGATCGAAGTGCAATGTCCATTCATCTGTTGTCATAGCATCTGCTTGGTCTCGCCAATGTATCATGCATTGGGGCATCCTTGCCTGCAGCGTACGAGATAGACAATATTGGCCAAGTCGTATGAGTACCTGTCACGTACATGGTGGGTGTTGTCCCCAGTGTAAGAGTGGGATTCCTGTTGATACTCTGACACATCTTGCAGTGGTTGCCATGGCAGGATTGTATGTGATGTGGTCAATGTAGTCCTGAAGGCTGGGCAGTTTGCTGTGAACAATGGTCTGTTTAAGGTTTGTTTAAAGGTGAGAAGTGGAGGCGTAGGGTACCCTTCGTTGTCCAGTACTTCCCGGGAGCGGAAAAACTACATCTTGTTCTTTGCAGCCTGTTACACATTATTGATGAGGATGAGCACCTCGCCAAGACCTTCCCCACACCTCCCTCTCCTCAACCTGAATAAATTCCCCAATTAGTAAGTACCTGTTAAATAACTTTAACTGGGCCATTATCCTTTTAAGAATCTAACTAACAAAACAGCGCTTCCATGAAATTGCATGAATGAATAAAACTCATAACGGCAAATAGTCAATAAATCTCATAACCCAGCTGCAGTAATCAGTTTAATTTCCTTTATTCTTTTATTGAGTACAGGTACAATTTCTAACTTATTTAGAGCATATATGTCTAGTACTTTTACTAACATTTCTTAAATTAAAAGACAAAAGGACTAACACCTCTTAATTATGCAAGCAAACACTTATCCCATCAGAAGTAGCAGTCAGCATTTAGGACATTTTAACCCATTGCCTGTCTCCCAGGACAGAAGCCCTTCAAACCTCTATATACTAGAGATAAAACAATGTAACACGATACTAATGGGATTTTAATGTATGTAAGAACTGTGTATAAAGGGGCTCTTATAAGCTTTGTATTTCGGGATTCTATTGCTACCTCAAACTTGTGCTGTGATTGCTGAATAAAGAAGCTATTTTTGCCAGTCATTGATTTCGGTCGTTATTTGAACACAATCCCACACTCCTTACTGAATCACTGCCTCCGTAAGCCACTAACGCACAGTGAGAATAGGTAAGCGTATTCATAGTGTATAAATGTCTGAAAACTCTTCTAGGAAGAAATTGGCCATCTTCCCCCTCAGTGCAGAATAATGCCACTTGCTTCTGCCTTTTTCTCCTCTTCCAGCTACTGGTCTGTCACCAGCGGATTGAAATTGATAGAAACACTAACACCAACTTGACAGTAAATAAGGGAGGATGGGAGAGTGGTAGGCAAAAAAGACTTCCTTTCATGAAATTGCTAAAAGGCAGTTTGCAGGATTCCTTCTTAGTTGTACAGCTGAGGATAAATATCTGAAGTTACTTCCGTCCAAGCTGAGATTTCAGATAAAGTTTGCCGACATTCCAAACCTGTGAACTCACTAATTCCCAGCTTTGATCCTGTTGGGAGGTAACCTATCCTCCTGTTCTGTAGGCATAATATCAATTCTAATGTCACTGGAGGAATTGCTGAGCTAGATACCTCTACTTAGAATCCTGCCACAGGCCTGCATGCTCCACTTTGGGGACGGGTGTGTTCTCTGACATCATCCACTTTTGACTAGAATCTTAAATGCATTTTTGAATGATCTAACTCGAGTATCCTATTTACGCTATTACCTCCAGCGCTTTGCATTGAAATATTTTAGCTACTAAAATAAAAATTTGCATTTTTGGAACGGAGCAGTGAAGATTTATTGACCCTGTGCTTAGTTTTCATAAATGCATATGCATACATTTAGCAAAGAGATGATCTGTGCTCAGTCTGTGTAGATCTCAGACCCTTAACTAAATCTGTGGGTTCCTTTATAACCCCACCCAACAGACAGATGAAGAAACAGTCAGCCTCTCAGCAATGTTCATACAGACGTTTTTATTGCCTTACTTGGAGGAGAATCAAAGCCTTCTATCTATTCTAAGACAAGTGAGTTTGCATTACCCTGCATAGTTTAGCAGTGAGCAGCTTGGCAGTCTGTGCAGTCAGATTCAAACATGGCCAGTGCGTAAAATTGGGACAGGCAGGTTTGGCATCCCTTCATTAACTTCAATGGAATGGAAAATTTGATGGTGTGTATAACGGTGCTGATTCCACTGCTGCCCTTTTTATTGTCTGCCAAAGTTGCACATCACTTTATACCCATTGTCTTCAGACAAGGAGGGGCATATGCAGGCAAAGTGAACAAATGCCAGCACTGATGCAGTGATACTGTGCATTGGGCACCACAATGTGTGGCATCAGAATTTTGAATAATATGGATTAATGCTCTTTATTGCCCATATATTGCTTTCCCAATCTCCCTGGCACTACGAAGTTGCTGGCAAGGAATTTCCAAATAAATGGGAGACAAAATCCAAGGCATAGTTCAACATTGTCAATCTGAACAATTCTGGCAAGGTCAGAAACTTGGAAATATCTAGGGAGCAGATGTGGATGTTGGTATGCAGATGGTTTATGAATCAAAAAACCACAGAATGGTATTCTTGGATTCTGATCTGATAAGTGCAAGCTGAAATGTTTTAACAGCATGTCTCATTTGACAAAATCATATTGACTGAGAAACGACTAAAACAAAAATGTAGTACTTAACTCTGGGTTGATTTTATTAGTTACAAAGTAAAAATGTCAAATCATGCTTTTGGAGCAACAGGAAGGAAGATGTGCAATTATGGAGCACTTTTCACCTCAGCAAATGTTTGACAGCCAGCAAAATGGTGGCAGGGTAGGCTTATTCACTCTGTCCAGTCTTCTTTCTTTTCTTTTCTTTTTTTTGTTTTTTCAGTTTTAAAAATTTCTTTCTACTAACTTACCTTCTGGAGAGTGGCAGTGGCGGAGGTAGTATTGTTGAATTTGACATTTGACTAGATGTTCAGTTGAGGCATCGGCTAGGGGCCTGACCCGGGACTCTGAGTGATGCCTGGTC
The DNA here is from genome assembly GCF_004010195.1 of Chiloscyllium plagiosum. Classification (NCBI taxonomy): domain Eukaryota; kingdom Metazoa; phylum Chordata; class Chondrichthyes; order Orectolobiformes; family Hemiscylliidae; genus Chiloscyllium; species Chiloscyllium plagiosum. Next base: position 87,682,464 of record NC_057713.1, on the reverse strand, counting down.
TGTGGATCAAAGGTGAGGCGGAGGCCCAGCGTGGATGGCGCCTGGGTGTGGGGCTTTGGTGGTTCAGTGTCTGGCAGTGGCTGAAAGCCTGGATCAGGAAATTTGGCAGTCTCAGGTCCCAGGAGTGAGCCCAAGATGGCGACTGAGGTTCACCTAACATCTGCAGTGACGACGAGAGCAAGGGAATTTGTGGCCCCACCCTGAAAGTAAACGCAGAAATACAAAAGAGATTGAGCCCTTGCAGCAAGTGTGGTCCCAACATGGCCAAACATTTAAGAAAGACTGTAATGTTTGAACCTTTAGCTTAATTTTTTTATTTTTCAATTTAATACTGTAATGCTGAACTTTTAACTTTATTCCTTATTTCTTTCTACCTTGTTCTTAAGTTTCTGTATCTAGATACTTGTACTAAGATGGCACTGTTTGTGGTGTCATTGAAAACTTTTCACTATACTCCTGTGCTTTTACCCTTGAGGAAGTGTGACAATAAAGTCTAAATTTAGAAGTACAATAATTATTGTAGAAACTATAATTCCTCACATTCAGTTTCGCAGTTTCTGAGCTAAGAGATAGGACAAGGAACCTCAACGATTCAAAATTTACATTTTAATGACTTGGATGAAAGGACAGAAGGTTGTCAAATTTGCTGATGACACAAAGTTACATGGGAAAGTAAGTTCTAAAGAGGAGATAAGGAGGCTACAAAATATATATAGACAGAGCAACCTAAGTTATCAAACCTCGATTATCCGAATTTCGGATTATCCAAACAAGATCTAAAGGTCCTGATGGTTGGGTAAACTGTGACAATGACAAAGCCTGAGGCCTGAGGGCATAAAAATCTCCTCCTCCATCTTATATTGTATCAGTGGAAGTATGATACTCTATTTGAAACAAGATCCTCTGTTGTAACATAATAGCTACATATTCAATAAAAGCTTAAATGAGAGAAATTACCGAGTGGGAGAAGCTAGAGCTGGGGCCATGGTGTGCCTGTAGCAAAGGGAACGTGCGATGCCACCAGAGGAACTGCAACCTGGTCTCACACCCATTCCCTGCACCCATCAGATCAGTTATCTGAACATTTGATTATCCAAACAAAATACTGCTATGAAACCAAGTAACCACTCTGACATTCATTTGGGAATTGGCTTCTCCTTATAGTCATCATTTGTTTCTTCATCAATTTTTTGATTTCATCGGCTTGTCCTTTTACTCACTAAGATCCCAGTGGTGTCTTTGTCCTCACCACATCACTTACAGTTCATACTTCCAACAACTTGATGAGTGAACATTTTCAAACCCCAAATGCGCACAGACTGTTCTAAAAAGTAGGGTTCACCATGTCAACCAGATTCCAGAAAAATCGAGACCAGTACATGTTTACTAAACAATAACAATTGACAATTAACAATCAATACACAATATTTGTCTCAACATTTTATTCAGAGTCATAGAGATGTACAGCATGGAAACTGACCCTTTGGTCCAACTTGTCCATGCTGACCCTATATCCCAACCCAATCTACTCCCATATCCCTCCAACCCCTTCCTATTCAAATACCCATCCAGATGTCTTTTGAATGTTGCAATTGTACTAGCCTCCATCACTTCCTCTGGCAGCCCATTCCACACACGTACTACTCTCTGCGTGAAAAAGTTGCCCCTTAGGTCTCTTTTATATCTTTCCTCTCTCACCCTAAACCTATGCTCTCTAGTTCTGGACTCCCCCACCCCTCAGAAAAGATCTTGTCTATTTACCTTATCCATGTCCCTTATGATTTTATAAACCTGTATAAGGTCACCCCTCAGCTTCTGATGCTCCAGGAAAAACAGCCCTAGCTCAAATCCTCCAACCCTGGCAACATCCAGTGTCTTGTGTCTCAGAAACCAGATGCCAACTTTGTGCTTCAAAACAAGAGTGAAGATGGAATGTCATAAAAAGAGAAAGAAGAATAGGTGACCTGAGGATATTTAAATAAAATGCACACCTGAAAGGATTAATACATTTGTCTCAGCTTCATTCAGCTGCACTGTCACCACCGTTTCGTGCATGCTCCATGGACACTGACCTCTTCCACTGCCTCCACACAACTGGGCATCATTGAACCACAAACCTCACCACATCATTGTGGCTGCTTTTGTAACAATTCACATCTGAGTTTTAGCCCTTCAGAACTTCACTTCAGATCTCACTTATGCTTTTTAGGCTTCTGTCAGGCCACTTAGCACACATGGACTTGACGACAGATAATGCGTTTAATCTTCTTAGCTTGCTTTCTCAATGCACGTGATCTATTCTACAGAATCTCAGGTTTGCCTTGCCTTTTAACGCCTTGATATTTCAATGAACACTTATAGGTTCTCAGCATCTCTGGTCTGCATTGGTCTTTAGTGCAGTCAAAAAGGCAGGCAGCCTATCATGCATGGCAGCACTGAACAGTCAAGGGAGTGGACATGATGCTCATACATCACTATGCTTCATCATGTTTCAGCAACTTAAATGGAAAGCACACTACATATGCTTCAAACAAATGGCCATTTGTGAAAATCAAATGGGACTAGTCCTTAGGGCAACTCTGGCTTGTCGGAAAGTACCACCATAATCAGTCAGGGGTTTATTTGATTATAGTATAGGGAAATTGCAACACAGTCATTTCTGTAAATCAAGTCCAGTCTGTCTAGGGATTACCATCATGTCACTTGGGGAGCTGTGAAGACATGAGTCCAGGGGTTTGTCGTACTCAGGCAGGGATGTCCTCACAAGACAATCCAGGGTTGGTCCATGGTCAATCCTGGGGGTTTAGGCAATAATGATGAGAGGTCCATAGGCAGTCCATGGAGTTCTGGGCAATGTAGGATACTCAAGTTTGGGGATAGATTGCATTATATCAATGAGAGTGAAGGGGGCAACACCAAATATATGGTTAGGATCTAATTGTATAGGAGCATAGAACAACACAAGATCTCTCAGGATGTGGTGTTTTGTAAGGCACCACCATTCTGGCTTCAGTAGGAGGACAGTGGATCATTATAGTGGACATGGCAATGCCAGAAAATTGGGGATATTTATGAACAAATAAAAGGCTGGATGTGAACAATGTGAGCCTGATAGGATTCACAGGGACAGCAACTCAAAACAGAATATGACGAGTAAAGATGGTAATCCTGACTATCAAATATCTCACTCACTTGTAGTTATACTCTTCTATCCCTGACCACAGGCTAAATTCCATAAAATGAATCAAAGGGGTGTGCCTGCCTTCTGAAACACAGTGTCCAGACAACTCACCCTGATATATCACAATGCTTGCAGCTCAGTCTCCAGCTCATCAACTCCAAGCTGCAGTTCCTTGAGCAGTCAACAATTGCCATTGATATGGCCACCATGCATTGTATTGGTGTCTATTAGTTCCCAAATGCAGTAGCTGCAACATATCATCTACACAGCAATCTTTAATCTATGGAATTAATTAATTTAGATGTTAAATATTTCAAGAGTGAATTTCTCAGCTTTACTCTTCAGCTGTAATAACATCTCATGATTTAGACCAAAAGAGACATGGCAGAAATGCCCACCAATCATCAACCTATCTTCCTGTGAAGTTTCACTTTGCCACTGACAGGGAGAAACAGGAATTCTCTTCCACTAGTTTTTATCTCTTGCCGCAATTGCCCTTCTCACACAACTGCACTCTCCTCTTTATGAAGCTGTTGCCACCATGCTCTCTTGCTATTTCAGAAATTGCTGAACACACCCACTGTCACACTCTTTGTAAAGGTGCTGTTCCCATTCTCTCACCCACTTTTGCTACTGGTGTGCCACTCAGGTTGTTTCAGAAACTACACACTGAGGTGAAAGTCTCTGAGCTGGTGGATGGGTGCAGGAGAATGCTTTGCTGGTGCATCCTCTGAGGGTTCAATGGTTTCCTCCACAGGGTGGAGAAGGGGCTGATGTTCTCAGCTGTTGGCCTCTTCAGTGGTCATATAGGTGCTGCTGGTGTTTGTGTAACAGAGGACATTAGTTGTGCAATAAAGATAGAAGCTTGAGCATTTAACAATGTCTTAATACTGGTGGTAATGAAGAGCAGTGTAGTATAGCACAATGAAGCTTATTGGCTTGCCTGGACATAGAGTTTTCAGTGTTCCTACTTGAGTGAAATCTCTATAGCTATCTCAGGGATGAGGGTGAGGAGCTAAACATCAATGACCTCAATGCCCATCTTTGCCCCACTGCATGACAGTTTCTTCTACAATGAGACAAAGAGAAGGACTAAGTGAGTTGAAAGTGGATAAAAAATGGTTTGTCATGGTACAGAAGCAGCAGAATTGGTGAGATGTCTTGTGTGAGGGAGGAGTTAGTGCAGGGAGCAGAGAGTAGTTTGGGAGGAGGAGGTGTGTAAGAGTCATTGAGCAGAGATGCTGCATGCAGTGAGAGATGTAGACCCTTGCCCTTGGTGATGTTACTGTCCAGTGGCAGATAAAGATGAGTGTGAGGTAGCATAGGGAGGAGAGCAGCACATATTCTTGCAGAGTGCAGAAAATCATTGACTTTCTTCTGGCATTGCTGGGCGTTTTGTTCTGTCCGAGAAACAACTCTAATACAGGCCACTATTTGGGTCCAGGCTGGCTTTGTCTGGTGTTGCGTTCCTCCTTTGCTGATCTACAGGAAACCAAAGTCCTTCGTCTCCACCATCCCGTACATGAGCACCACCAGGTTCAAAACATGGGACCCGAGCTATCCCTCTGGGCCTTGATGTCAATGAGAATGTTGGAGCACCACAAAGTGATGGGCAGTTTCTAGCTCAGACTGTCTGAAGTGCTACAGAGCCGGGAATTAAATACAGTGCCAACTGTGTGAACATAACAAAGCCTTGGTAGTGTCAAGCACTTATGTTGAACCGACTGTGCAGTTTCATGAGCTGGGCATCAAAGAGGCTGGTTGTATAATTAACAAGCTGAAACACAGAGGACCACATGAGACAAGACAAACATGAGTCACTGTGCAATCTCTGCCACAAATCTCCCTGAATGCAATAAATGGGAGAATTCAGCCCAGAGACGGGATGAAGCAAGAAACAAAAAGAGGAGAGACAGAAAGGAGAATTAAGAATTCTTTTTATTTAAAATACCCCCATCTAATTTAGCACCCTTTCTGTCTTTAGGTTCATCATACCCTAGTCTGTTTTTATTTTAGATTTTCAGAAACTGCAGTATTTCTCTTTGATTCAATTGTTAATTTTCTCAGAAAAGAAAGTTGATTTACAGTTATGGGGAGGAAATGGCCTAGTGGTATTACTGCTGGACTGTTAATCCAGAAACCTAGGTCATGTTCTGGGGACCCAGGTTTGAATCCCACCGTGGCAGATAGTGGAATTTGAATTCAAGTAAAATCTGGAATTTAGAGTCTAATGATGACCATGTATCCATTGTCAAATTGTTGGAAAAACCCACCTGATTCAGCAATGTCCTTCAGGGAAGTAAACTTCCATCCTTACCTGGTCTGGCCTACATGTGACTCCAGACTCACAGCGATGTGGTTGACACTTAACTGTCCTCTGGGCAATTAGGGATGGGCAATAAGTGCTGGTCTAGCCAGTGACTTCATCATCCCATGAATGAATAATAAAAAAACAACAATGTTCCTATTGATTATACCCTTGTACTTACAATATTAACTTCAAGACAATTTTCTGTGATGAGTTTAGTGATCATTTCATGCACCAGTGAAGCAACCTCATGAAACTCAAGGGCAGTTTAAAGTTGAGATGCCATTTTTGTGAAACTAACTTGTGGCGATTCTTAATTGATAAGGGAGCTCCTTGCTGCTATAGTTTGCTAACTGCTTGTTGCCGCAACAATGATGTATGTCTTTTAGACGCTACATCGTTTAATCAAAATCCAAAACTTGCTTACTAATATGAGCATTTACTTGCTAACCAGCCTTGACAGCCTTAGGCAGAATGCAATTTGCTTCCAAGCTGTAACAGTTTCAGTATATTGTAGATTATGCTGGTACATGACACTTTAAATGCAGACCAACATTACCTGTTGGACCTGATATTAGATGAGTAATCAATAAGAGCAGACAAGACTTCATTCAAATCAACATCCCACACATTCCATTGTTGTAGTTGGCATTAGAAGAATCATTGTATTAGATATTACTTCTGCCCTGTGATAAAGAAGCAAATGCTCAGGCAAATAGATGAAGGCTAAAGGACAGACCAAACCAGATATGAACTAATAGCAAAGGCTCTTGTCAATATGCTGACAGAAAGTGGGATGTTAGAAGATTTTTTTGCAATCTTAGTTAAGAGATGAAATTACAGGCAACATATCCTTATTAAAAGCTGAGTATACACGTAAAACATAAGTTATGGAATCAGATTTGAAAGGCACTAGAGGGTTCTTGCTGACAAAATTGATTCCCAACAGTTCCCCTGAGGTTTGAGCTCATGTCTATGATGGTGGAAACGTCAAGCCTGGCCAATTGGCATGGGAAGGCATTGGGCAGCATTTTTAATAGCTTATTACCATCATGCCACTTCTTTAAGCGAAAGGAAAGGCAGCAGATAACCCACTTACTTGAAGCTAAGTTGAGGGACGTGGTAGGAGACCTCGTTTTGAGCATTCTTTGGCTCATGGAAGGGCCCCATGGTCACCCATGTCACCAGCCATCAACAACTCCTCCCATTCTTCTCATTGGCTCTGTTGAACTCACTTACTTTCAGGATGCACACCCTCTTCCTCCAGGTGCAGCCCATCTGGCCATCAGTAAAAGAGGTGCTGCTAGCTGATAACCTTCTGTTTGGCCACATGTTGTCTCCTATGTCATTCCAGCTGCCTATGTGTTGTCATATACAATACTGCCACCATCTCAGTTTGGTAATTGGAATGTGATGCAGTGATATAAATTCTGTATTGCTACATAATGAAAGTGGAATTTTATTTACTCAATCAACATGACACCTATTCTCTCACTGCCTCGCACAATGTATTGGTATGCCAATTAGATAAAGTTTCCATGAGCATCACTTAGCCTTCATGGTAAAAATTCAATTTTACATATTGAAATGGTATAAAGTTTCGATCATCACTTTCCCAAAAAAGGTTTCTGAAATTGAAATCTGTGGTCCCTACTGCAACTCATCTCATCCCTTGCATAAAAAAAACTGTTTTTAACTTCTCTCCTATATGGTCTGGCTTTGATTTTAAGGATATTTCCCATTGTCCTAGCTTCCAGACAACTGGAAAACATTTGTTCGTATGAACCTACCCCAAGAATTCTTTTCAACATCCTAAACTGCTCAATCCAATTAGCTTTCCATTTCTAGGGAATATAACACGGGTTTATGTAATCTATCATCTCAGTCAAACACTTGGAATGTACACGATTCTGGTATACCTGTGTTACATTCCTTGAAAGACCAATATATTCCTTCCAAGAATATAGTACCTAGAATTGTGCACACCATTCCAAATGTAGTCTATAACTATTTGTATTAAAGACTTCAAGATTGCAGGGGCAGAGTAGCTGTGTTTGGGCTGCTGAGCATGGGGCTTGCCCACTTCTGCCTGCTTTTCTTTTCTTTTCCCTCTTTTCTCATTGAAGTCTTTTCTTCTACCTTTTCACCCGAGAGCAAGCCCTGCGCAGAATGTCGGAAGAAGATGGCGGCGCGGGCCTGGGGAGTGGCGAAGCTGAGTAGATGTTGAAAGAGGAGGCATCTGGTGGCAGCAATCCCAGGCTGAGGTGGATGTGGCTTCACCCCAGCCCGAAAGCTCCCAATGCGGGAGGAGCAGGATCCAGGTTTAATCTCCCCAGATCAGACTCGCAGGCTGAGCCAAGATGCCCGTTCTGCAGCTAGGCCTGGTTGCCTGATGGTGGAGTCAGCAAGTTTGGTCCCACTGCAGGACCCTGTGGATCAGGTGGCAGCTGTATCGATGAGGTTAGCCCAGTGTGAACTCACGGCAGCGGTGGTGTTGTGTGGAGGTGAGATGGTGCCAGAGACTGGCAACTCCTTTTTCCAGTAGCAGTGGCATGGCGACGTGCTGTTTAGCAGCAGGGACTTGAGGCATTGGAGTGGACAAGCTCATATCTAGGCCCGTGGCTGAGCTAGAAGGAGCTGTTCCAAAGATAACCTAACTTTATAGAGATAAGATTGCAAGATTAACCTTACTGTTTTATTTTTCTGGCTGTATATCCTGTGTTTTGGTTTGTTTATTTTCTATGTTTTGAGATGGTGCTGGAAAGTGGACACTAAATAACACTTTTCATTGTATTGGTAATAAATAAATTAAATCAAATCAAATCAAATATAATCTTATACAGCTGTAGAAAAGTTATCACCTCTTTCTATTCTCTCCAGTTAAAAAGGCTAAATTCTGTTTGGTCCTTGAATTATTTTAGACTTGATTAGTATATTTTAGTGATGTGTACATAAATGCTTAAATCTCTTTGAACTTTCTCTGTTTCTAGCTTTTAAGCAATTAAAAAACATTCAGATTTTTCTTTATCATGCAAAGATTATGCTCTCACACTTGATAGCATTCTAATCCATCTGTCATAATTTTTCCAACTTACCTATTCTATTAACGTCTCTTTCATGGTTAATTTTAAATAAACATTCTCTGTTGTGCTACCTAAGACATTTATAAATATAATGAAGCCCAAACAAAAATCAATCTGACACACAATTAGTCACTTTCCTTGTATTTGAATGCTTAGCCTTTTTACATAGCTTCGTTGGGTGGATTGTTGGTTTGGCAAAGCTGAGTAATGTCAATGGTGCACCAGCTGAGGTTACCATGAAGGCCCCTCCTTCTCAACCTCTGCCTGAGGTGTGGTAAACCACCACTAGTCATCTCTCTTATGAGAGCAGTTGTATGTCCTCTGGGACTATAGTGACTTCACTTTTTACTTTATCTAATGTGCCTTTTACTCCTGAATCAATTCTTAGCTAAGTCAATAAAACACTTTCAGAATGTTTCACAGTCTTTCAGTGGATTACAATTTACAACTTATGAACATCCAACTTACAAATGGTTGTACTTATGAAGGGAATCACATAATTTTAAAGATCCAATATATAAACATTTCCTGTACATACAAATGGCTTCTTTATAATGTCCTGCATTGTGTTCTGATTTGCGTACAAGTCAGAACAGAACCCATTTGCAACCCGGGACTGCTTGTACTTTTGAAGTTTAGTTACTGATGTGAAATCTGTTCTGAGGCAATAACAACACCAAGGTCCAGAATGGAGGTCAGAGTGAATGAGTTACTGTTCACTATAAGCTCAGTACAGTAATCTCCCGGGTATCTGGTATGCACAGAGGATTAGGGTTGCCAATTACCCAAATCTACAAGTTACATGAGAAGTAGTAGTGGTGGCTGGGAAAACTTGACTTGTGACTGCCACAAGATGAATGCGAGTTGTAAAAATGAGTGGCCAGGATCACACATAAATACCGTCAGCGAAGTTTCTGATTGCTGATAACCTAAGAAATTCAGATGCTTGGGAACTGAATAACATGGACTTTACTTTATAAAAGTTTATCTGAAAAAGCATCAGTTCCTCTAAAGCAGCACTCTTTGCTTTGCAGATAGCTCTCAAATATGTACTCAATTCCTGGAGTGGGGTCAGATCCCACAATCTTCTAAGCAAGAGGTGAGAATAATACAAAATGAGCCAAGCTACATAGCATATCTAGTACTTCTGTTGGATCCCAATAACAACAATCCAAAAGTGGATCAGAGCATGCATTGTTACACTGACATTGTCCAGTGCTTCTGGTTCACTCTGACCTATCTGACTGGATCTTGCTATTGGCATTGCCTCATTGGATAAAATGCATGGAGCGAAAGTTGAGCAGAATTATGTTTTCAGTAATACGAAGTATCAACATAATAGAATCTTACTTCCAAATCCCTGCAAAATGTTCAGTAGGTGCAGCTGAACTTCATTCTATAATTTTTGTTTTCACCCAAGAGTGTACAAATTCGGCATTAGAACACTTAGCTCGCAGAGGCAGTTAGAAATTAACAGAAAAAAAGATGAGTGGGCTATGAAATCAATAGATGTTAAGTACAAATACAGCAGTTGTTGCAATGATTGTATAGCCAAGAGGCATAGTGACGCAAGCATTAACTTGTTATTCAGGATGGAGGCATGTTGGGCAACTGACATCTGCTGTACATGGACATAATTACCCAACTGCTGAAAGTGCCATGTATTGTTGCAGTATTTGGGATTACATAAACTGCATTGCAAAAGTATCAAAGACGTTCACCTTACGCAATTACTTCTTGTTTGTTATAAAACCTGAACCTTGCCACATTGAAGAATTGTATTTAAAAATAAATGTGCTCTCAGACTATTTTTACATTGGGGTGTCCAGGATTATTTTTAAATGCTACTAGTTCCGACAAACTTTGGCATTCCAAGAAAGCAGTTAAAAGCTGAAGTATATTGAAGAACTCCTTATTATGTTGGCCACCATCACTATAAACCACTTGAATTGTTCTTCATCGATATTTCCTTAATGGCTACACAGTTGTTAAAACAAAGTCAGGGATATTATTTTAATCTATTTTGCATGAGGGCAGGGATTATATCAGCTTCCTGTTTGGCATGGCGGCACAATGGTTCAGCGGTTAGCACCACTGCCTCACAACACCAGGACTGGGGTTCAATTCCTGCCTCGGGCGACTGTCTGTGTGGAGTTTGCACATTATCCCAATGTGTGCGTGATTTCCTCCGAGTGTTCCGGTTTCCTCCCACAATCTGAAGCTGTGTAGGTCAGGTGAATTGGCCATGCTAAGTTGCCCATAGTGTTAGGAGCATTAGTCAAGGGGTAAGTAGGGAATGGGTCTGGGTCGGTTACTCTTTGGAGGGTCGATGTGGACTTGTTAGGCCAAAAGGCCTGTTTCCACACTGTAGGGAATCTGATTTAATCTTCTTTTTCCTGAAAATTACAACACTTAAAAGGCATCGGGATGAGTATGAAGAGGAAGGGTTTAGAAGGATGTTGGCCAAGTGCTAACAAATGGGACCAAATTAGTTTAAAATATCTGGTCAGCATGGATAAGGTGGATTGAAAGGCCTGCTTCTGTGCTGTAGAGTCAGAGAGTCATAGAGATGTACAGCATGGAAACAGACCCTTTGGTCCAATCCGTCTATGCCGACCAGATATCCCAACCCAATCTAGTCCCACCTGCCAGCACCCGGCCCATATCCCTCCAAACCCTTCCTATTCACATACCCATCCAAATGCCTCTTAAATGTTGTAATTGCACCAGCCTCCATCACTTCCTCTGGCAGCTCATTCCATACCTGTACCACCCTGAGGTCTCTTTTATATCTTTCCCCTCTCACCCTAAACCTATGCCCTCTAGTTCTGGACTCCCCGACCCCAGGGAAAAGACTTTGCCTATTTACCATATCCATGCCCCTCATAATATTGTAAACTTCTATGAGGTCACCCCTCAGTCTCTGATGCTCCAGGGAAAACAGCCCCAGCCTGTTCAGCCTCTCCCTGTAGCTCAAATCCTCCAACCCTGGCAACATCCTTGTAAATCTTTTCTGAACCCTTTCAAGTTTCACAACATCTTTCCGATAGGAAGGAGACCAGAATTGCATGCAATATTCCAACAGTGGCCTAACCAATGTCCTGTACAGCCGCAACATGACCTCTCAACTCCTGTACTCAATACTCTAACCAATAAAGGAAAGCATACCAAACGCCTTCTTCACTATCCTATCTATCTGCGACTCCACTTTCAAGGAGCTATGAACCTGCACTCCAAGGTCTCTTTGTTCAGCAACGCTCCCTTACCATTAAGTGTATAAGTCCTGCTATGATTTGCTTTCCCAAAATGCAGCACCTCACATTTATCTGAATTAAACTCCATCTGCCACTTCTCAGCCCACTGGCCCATCTGGTCCAGATCCTGTTGTAATCTGAGGTAACCCTCTTTGCTGTCCATGACACCTCCAATTTTGGTGTCATCTGCAAACTTACTAACTGTACCTGTTATGCTCACATCCAAATAATTTATGTAAATGACAAAAAGTAGAGGACCCAGCACCGATCCTTGTGGCACTCCACTGGTCACAGGCCTCCAGTCTGAAAAACAATCCTCAACCGCCACTCTCTGTCTTCTACCTTTGAGCCAGTTCTGTATCCAAATGGCTAGTTCTCCATGTATTCCATCATATCTAACCTTGGTAGCAGTCTCCCGTGGGGAACCTTGTCGAATGCCTTACTGAAGTCCATATAGATTACATCTACCGCTCTTTAATCAATCCTCTTTGTTACTTGTTCAAAAAACTCAATCAAGTTTGTGAGACATGATTTCCCACACACAAAGCTATGTTGACTATCCCTAATCAGTCCTTGCCTTTCCAAATACATGTACATCCTGTCCCTCAGGATTCCCTCCAACAACCTGCCCACCACCGACATCAGGCTCACTGGTATATCTTTCCCTGGCTTGTCCTTACCACCTTTCTTAAACAATTGCACCGCCCTTCTTAAACAGTGGCACCACGTTTGCCAACCTGCAGTCTTCTGGCACCTCACCTGTGACTATCGATGATACAAATATCTCAGTAAGAGGCCCAGCAATCACTTCTCTAGCTTCCCACAGAGTTCTCGGGTACACCTGATCAGGTCCTGGGGATTTATCCACCTTTACCAATTTCAAGACATCCAGCACTTCCTCCTCTGTAATCTGGACATTTTGCAAGATGTCACCATCTATTTCCCTACAGTCTATATCTTCCATACCCTTTTCCACATTAAATACTAATGCAAAATACTCATTTAATATCTTCTCCATTTTCTGCGGCTCCACACAAAGGCCGCCTTGCTGATCTTTGAGGGGCCTTATTCTCTCCCTAGTTACCCTTCTGTCCTCAATGTATTTGTAAAAACCCTTTGGAATCACCTTAATTCTAGTTGCCAAAGCTACCTCATGTCCCTTTTTTGCCCTCCTGATTTCCCTCTTAAGTATACTCCTACTTCCTTTATACTCTTCTAAGGATTCACTTGATCTATCCTGTCTATACCTGACATATGCTTCCTTCTTTTTCTTAACCAAACCCTCAATTTCTTAAGTCATCCAGCATTCCTACCAGCCTTTCCATTCACCCTGACAGGAATATACTTTCTCTGGATTCTTGTTATCTCATTTCTGAAGGCTTCCCGTTTTCCAGCCATCCCTTTACCTGCGAACATCCGCTCCCTATCAGCTTTCGAAAGTTCTTGTCTAATACCGTCAAAATTGGCCTTTCTGACTCAATAAGACCCTTGACATTTTACTTAAATAGAGGATAGACACTAATTCTGTGAATGCAAACATTTTCTTGACCTGAACTCTGACCAAAGGGATGGGGAAGTGTTCGATTCTGCAAGCCCATGCGGTCAGAAAATGCACAGAAGCTTGTATTATCATGGGAGGGGAGGCAATTTCTCTGGGTGTCATGATCGGAGATCCTGGAAAAAATATGGAGGGGGATGGGGTAGAAGGGCTGTCATCATGCTCCACCATGGCATTTAAGTTTCAAAAAAAGACATAAACCATAACACTGGGCACCAACTTTCATACTTACCATACACACTCCCCAAATCCCATCTGTGCCAAACCATACCCTTTACCCACCTGTCAGTACCTCTCAAAGTCTCCAGCCAATCCATACCTATACCAAGTCTCATAGCCTCTATTTCTGCACTCCCTCTAACCTATGTTAGCTTATGACTTTCACCCACCTCCTTGCCCCTTTATAGTCTTTATGCCAACATAGTGTCAACTTATGCCAATCGTTGACCTCTGCCTACTATGCCAATTTGCCCAATATGCAAATCCAAGCACTCATCCTATGACTAGATGAATGTAAGCCTCGATTGTGAATTCACTAGTTCAAAAAATTGATCTAATTGATAGAAAACCATTCATTACATTTAACTTCCTTTGGTATCTTCAAATTCAAAGAATCTATAACTGCCAGGAGCTATCAAATAAATAAACTGAGATGCATTTTACTGTGAGAATGAAAAGTTATAAAATCAGATATATCATTACTCTGATCATGAAAATGTTCAGGCTTATGTCAAGAGACTGAGTTGGTAGCACTGATATTTTTCTGAAAATTTGCAGATAATGCTTTCAAATATTTCAAAGGCAGGAAGTTTAAATGACTTGACAGGTTGATAACTCCATTTGGTCATTCTGGTGACAGCAATTTTTGCCAGGTCTATTGACAGTTCCAATGAGTTTCACAGTTTTAAAGAGTTTATTCACTTTTTATGCAAATTCATGTCTATTTAAAAGGTCCCAAAGTGCACATTACCTCATCCAAAGGGCAGCTTATCTCTCCCAAAGGCATCCATGGACTGAATCCAAGATGGTACGATACCTCTCTAACAGGATCAGTTATCTCTCCAAGTGGGTACCCTACTTATCCAAACAACTTGACAAAGGTTCTAACAGGCCTGATCTGCACACATCATTTGGACAAGTTGACCGAGTAGGCAAATGCGTGGCAGATGAAACATAGTGTGGATTAATGTGTGATAATCTATGTTGCTAGCAAAAACAGAAATGTAGATTGTTACCTGAATAGCGATAGATTGGAAAACGGGAGGTGTAATTAGACCTGAGTGTCTTTGTACACCAGTTGCTGAAAGTAAGCATACAGGTGCAACAGGCAGTGAGGAAGGCAAGTAGTATGTTGGCCTTCATTGACAGAGGATTCAAGTACAGGAGCAGGATGTCATGCTGCAATTGTACAATGCTATGGTGAGATCATACCTGGAGTACTGTATAAAGTTTAAGTCTCTTTTTCTGAGGAAAGATGTTATGGAAGGAGGGCAAGAAAGGTTTACCAGATTGATTCCTGGGGCGGCAGGGTAGACGTACGAACAGAGACAAGATCAGTTAGGATCATATTTACTGGAGTTTATAAGAATGAGGAGAGGATCTTACAAAAACCTATCACAGGACTAGACAGGGTAAATCCAAGAAGGATGTTTCCAGTGCCTGGGGTCTCCTGAACCAGGGATCACAGTGTAAGGATCCAGGTAGACTGTTTAGGATTGGAGTGAGGAGAAATTTCTTCATCCAAAAAGTGGTGAGCATGTGAAATTCACTTCCACAGAAAGTGGTTGAGGCCATAACATTGAAGGTTTTCAGGAAGGAGATAGATGCAGTTGTTAGAGCCTAGGAATGGAAGGTTATGGGGAGAAAGGGGGAACAGAGTACTGAATTGGATAATCATCCACAATCGTATTGAATGGTGGAGCAGGACTTGAAGAACTTACTCTTTGTATTAGTTGGAACAAAAGCATTTCAATGTATAACGGCAATTTTCTTTAGAAGGAGTACCAATTTGACCACCAATTTTATTGAACATCCAACATCTTTACAAAGGGGGTTCTATAATTCCACTCAAAGCAGGGCAGCGTGGGAGAAAAATATTCACAGTTTCCACTCTGGATTTTATCTTTTAACATTTCCTAACTGTGCATAGGCAATCAGTGAGGAGAGAAGAAAAATTCATTTTGAAGACATTTTGTAGTCAAGAGCCAATTGTTCCCACCCTGTTTTAGGATATGTTTGTCATTAGCTGTTAAACGCTGCCTGACTCGAATGCCCCAGAATGTGGTTGAGTATTAGAGTTTGTATCCTATACATGGGCTGGGTATGACCCAGGAATCAGGTTGATATGTAGCTATGAATGTGAGTGTATCAGATTAGGAAAGGATGCTCAGTCTCGAGGAACATGCAGGAACACTAGGCAGACAGACACGTAGCCAAGATGAACAACCCCTCAAACATCTGCTGCCCAGACCTGTTTATGGCCACCTTGACCAGGCCTGGGAAGTGTCCAATGAAGAGGTGCTCCAGGCTGCCCACGTCCTTCTGCATGAGATGACTTAAGATCATGAGTTTGAAATTGGAGTGCAACTAATAATTGAGATATACTTATCTCAAAAGTGAAACAAAGGCTGTAAAAAGGCGCCACAGGGCTGCTCTCTCATCTGAGAGGCACAATTGGTGGTGGGTTTAACCTGAGGATCACCATACTTCAGGCAACGGGGGCGTTTGAGAAGGTGGGACCTTCATGGTGACCTCAGTCTGTTCAAGAATTGAACCTATACATGGGCATCACTCCACATCAGAAACAGCTGTACAGTCGACTGAGCTAACTGAGGTCATACCCTTATGAATTCCATAGAAATATGAACTGCCGTGTCATAGAGTTATAGAGATGTACAGCACAGAAACCGACCCATCGGTCTAACTCGTCCATGCTGACCAGATATCCCAACCCAATCTAGTCCCACCTGCCAGCACCCAGCCCCTATCCCTCCAAACATTTCTTATTGTCTTTTGAATGTTGCAATTGTACCTGTCTCCACCATTCCGCTGGCAGCTCATTCCATGCCCGTACCACTCTCTGTGTGAAAATGTTGCCCCTTAGGTCTCTTTTATATCTTTCCCCTCTCACCCTAAACCTATGCCCTTGAGTTCTGGACTCCCCCACCCAGGGAAGAGTCAATTTATCCTATCCAAGCCCCTCATGATTTTATGCACCTCAATAAGGTCACCCCTCAGCCTCTGATGCTCCAGGAAAAACAGCCCCAACCTATTCAACCTCTCCCTATAGCTCAAATCCTCCAACCCTGGCAACATCCTTGTAAATCTTTTCTGAACTTTTTCACGTTTCACAGCACCCATCTGATAGGAATGAGACCAGAACTGCATGCAATATTCCAAAAGTGGACTAATCAATTTCCTGTACAGCCGCAACATGATCATTCTAACTCCTGTACTCAATATTCTGACCAATAAAGGAAAGCATACCAAATGCCTATCTACCCTATCTACTTTCAAGGAGCTATGAACCTGCACTCCAAGGTCTCTTTGTTCAGCAACACTCCCTAGGACCTTCCCATTAAGTGTATAAGTCCTGCTAAGATTTACTTCCCAAAATGCAGCACCTTGCATTCATCTAAATTAAACTCCATCTGCCACTTCTCAGCCCATTGGCCCATCTGATCAAGATTCCATTGTAGTCTGAGGTAACCCTCTTCGCCGCCCACTACACCTCCAACTTTGGTGTCATCTGCAAACTTACTAACTGTACCTCTTATGCTCACATCCAAATCATTGATATAAATGACGAAAAGTAGTGGACCCAGCACCGATCCTGTGGCACTTCACTGGTCACAGGTCTCCAGTCTGAAAAACAACCCTCCACCACCACTCTCTGTCTTCTACCTTTGAGCCAGTTCTGTATCCAAATGGCTAGTTCTCCATGTATTCCATGAGATCTATCCTTGCTAACCAGTCTCCCATTGGGCACCTTATCGATTGCCTTATTGAAGTCCATATAGATCACATCCACCATTCTGCCCTCATCAATCCTCTTTGTTACTTCTTCAAAAAACTCAATCAAGTTTGTGAGACATGATTTCCCACACACAAAGCTATGTTGGCTATCTCTAATCAGTCCTTACCTTTCCAAATACATGTACATCCTGTCCCTCAGGATTCCCTCCAACAACTTGCCCACCAACAATATCAGGCTTATTGGTCTATAGTTCCCTGGCTTGTCCTTACCACCTTTCTTAAACAGTAACACCACGTTAACGAACCTCCAGTCTTCCAGCACCTCACCTGTGACTATTGATGATACAAATATCTCAGCAAGGGGCTCAGCATTCACTTCCCTATCTTTCCATAGAGTTCTCGTGTACATCTGATCAGGTCCAGGGGATTTATCCATGTTTATGTGCTTCAATACATCCAGCACTTCCTCCTGTGTAATATGGACATATTTTTAAGATGTCACCATCTATGTCCCTACATTCTATATCTTCTGTGTCCTTTTCCACAGTAAATCTTGATGCGAGAAACTCATTTAGTATCTCCCCCATCTTCTGCGGCTCCACACAGAGGCCGCCTTGCTGATCTTTGAAGAGCCCTATTCTCTCCCTCGTTACTCTTTTGCCCTTAATATATTTGTAAAAACCCTTTGGATTCTCCTTAATTCTATTTGCCAAAGCTATCTCATGCCCCCTTTTTGCCTTCATGATTTCCCTCTTATGTGAATACTAGGCCCCTTGCTGAGATATTTGTATACTCCTATTGCTTTTATACTCTTCTAAGGACTCATTCGATCTATCTTGTCCATACCTGACAAATGCTTCCTTCTTTATCTTCAATTTCTCTAGTCATCCAGCTTTCCCTACACCACCAGCCTTTCCTTTCACCCTAACAGGAATATATTGTCTCTGGACTCTCGTTATCTCATTTCTGAAGGCTTCCCATTTTCCAGCTGTCCCTTTACCAGTGAACATCTGCCCCAATCAGCTTTTTAAATTTCTTGCCTAATACCGTCAAAATTGGCCTTTCTCCAGTTTAGAACTTCAACTTTTAGATCTGGTATATCCTTTTACATCACTATTTTAAAACTAATAGACATTTGGTTGCTGGCCCCAAAGTGCTTCCCCACTGACACCTCAGTCACCTGCCCTGCTTTATTTCCCAAAAGTAGGTCAAGTTTTGCACCTTCTCTCATAGGTACATCCACATACTGAATCAGAAAATTTTCTTGTACACACTTAAATTCCTCTCCATCTAAACCCTTAACACTTTGCAGTCCCAGTCTATGTTTGGAAAGTTGAAATCTCCTATCACAACCACCCTATTATTCTTACAGATAACTGAGCTCTCCTTACAAATCTGTTTCTCAATTTCCTGCTGACTATTGGGGGGGGGTCTATAATACAATCCCAATAAAATGATCAACCCTTTCTTATTTCTCAGTTCAACCCAAATAACAGCCCTGGATGTATTTCCGGGAATATCCTCTCTCAGTATCCCTTATCAAAAATGCCACTCCTCCTCCTCTCTTGCCTCCCTTTCTATCTTTCCTGTAGTGTTTGTATCCTGGAACATTAAGCTGCCAGTCCTGCTCATCCCTGAGCCACATCTCTGTAATTGCTGTGATATCCCAGTCCCATGTTCCTAACCATGCCCCGAGTTCATCTGCCTTCCCTGTTAGGCCTCTTGCATTGAAATAAATGCAGTTTAATTTATCAGTCCTACCTTATTCTCTGCTTTGTCCCTGCCTGCCCTGACTGCTTGACTCAGTTCTTTTCTCAACTGTACCAGTCTCAGATTGATCTCTTTCCTCACTATCTTCTTGGGTGGGACCTCCCTACCTTAATAGTCTAAATCCTCTTGAGCAGCTCTAGCAAATCTCCCTGCCAGTATATTAGTCCCCTTCCAATTCAAGTGCAATCCGTCCGTCTTGTACAGGTCACTTCTATCCCAGAAGAGATTCCACCAATGCTTCTCCCATGTGAATGCTTCTCCCATACACTAGCTCGTCAGCCATGCATTCATCTGCTCTATCCTCCTATTCCTGCCCTCATTAGCTCGTAGCACCGGGAGTAATCTAGTTATTACTACCCTCGAGGATCTCCTTTTTAAATTCTGGCCTAACTCTCTATATTCTCCCTTCAGAATCTCATCCTTTTCCCTTCCTATGTCATTGGTTACAATGTGTACAATGACCTCCTGCTGGGCCCCCTCTCCCCCGGGAGAACATTCTGCATCCTTGGGCATTTCAAAACTTAAAAGAGAACGTCTGGTAGTAAGCACATTGCACCTATATATTAACCTTCTTTCAGTCTTATAGCAGTGGAAATGTTTAGACCTCAAGGGTCATTCAGTTCAGTTAGACCATAGCTGATCAGTATCTTAACTCCATCAGCCTGCTTTAGTTCCATATTCCTTAATGTCCTTGCTTAATACAGGTTTATCAATATCAGTTTTGAAATTTTCAATTGACCTACCCTCAACGGTTTTGTGAGGGGGAGAAATTTCTAGACTTCCACTGTTTGTGTGGAAAATGACCTTCAAACTTTATCCTTGAACCTTCTTAGCTCAGATGTTCAAATTATGATTCCTTGTTTCGACTCCTCCATCAGAAGAAATAGTTTATCTGTGTTCGATTAAGTGTTTAATCATCGCAGACACCTGAATTAAATTGCAGCATAATTTTCTATTTTCAAGACAATTGAACTGAGGAAAAGTTTAATTTGTCAGTTTCAGTTTTCAAAGGATTTATATCACGGTTCTATAAAAATAGACAAATTTCTGACCTATACAGCTGAGTTTACAGACAGCTATTTCATATTTTGATCTGGACAAAAAACAAAACTGTATTGCCTGCAATTATGTCAGTTTAATTCCGCTTTCTTAATATCTTAGTGAAGAAATAACTATATTATGATAATATGATACATATCTAAATCCTGATAGTACATTGTGTTGAAATTGGTTAACCAATTAAGTGTGAAAGAAAATCATCAATCTTAAGACAGCTTAGAGTCTATTTAAGCAAATTAAATACTACATTGGCTAAAATGTGCTTAATTAGCCTACTGACATTTCTACAAAGTGAAAATAAGCTATAGTTGTCTTAAAATAAAGTGCTTCAAGGCTGTAAGCTTTATTTATGATACATATAGGGCATATTTTAATTCAGTGTTCAGGAATGGGCTGGGCAGTGGTGAGGGTGTGGAGAGGAACTAAAATGTCAGGAGTGAATTCAAGAAATGGATTAGTTTCACTTAGTGAGGAATCAAGTCAAACCTTCTTGACCAGATGTCAATTTAAGTCCAAGGGTGATGAGAAAAGACCATTAAGAGCCTCTTTCCATCACTAAAGGCATTCTATAAATGGCCAAGTTGTCCATTGCCATATGGAGAGACCACATGGTAAACCCTGAATAAATCCAAGTGGGCTCAGTAAGAGCCATCCTGATTGAGCTCACAATAACTCACAAAGTGCCATCCCTTGCAGAAGCCTCTTTCAGTCTCCATCTCTGGCCTCAGTGACCCCATCAGCTTTCAAATGGGGAGCATGGTGGCTTCCATGCTGCTCCAGGCCATGAGTAATCCTCCAGTGTTATGCTGGGACTGAAGAGCCCTGTGACTGTCTGATTGATTGATAGCTCTTGGAGGTGGACTCTTTGCCCTTAAGGGAACAGGATCCCTTGCATGAGGTTCAGAACTTGGCGATTACAGAAGTGGCCATCTATATGGTTTTGCGTGTGTTTTCTGACATAAAGTTAAGTTAGCTTCATAACAAAAGCTGAGTTTAATGTGTAAAATTTTCTTCAAAAGAACACAATTAAACTTTATTAGAAATATGGGGAAAAATCTCTGCATTTCTGGATGGTGGTGTGGGATTGCAGGAAATGCAAAATTGCGAGGTGTCTGCCTTGACTCAACTGGGGGTGTTCTTGCACTTGTATCCATGAGGCAGTGACTTCCAGTTACAGTCCAGAAAGTAAGCCCATAGTCTAAGCTGACACTTGAGCAGTACTAAGAGAATGTTTGCTGCACTGCTGTCTGTCATGTGACATCAATCAACTGCTGCCCTATCCACCTTCTCAGGTTGCGGTAAAATGTGAAACAACATTTTTGGATAAAGAACAATGGAGTTCCCTCTCAGTGTCCTCGCCATTGTTTATCCAACAAAAAATACCTGAAACAAACAATCTGACCGTTTAATTGCTCTGCTGAACACAGATTGACTACAGCATTTTCCATGTTGTAGCAGTGCCTATATTTCTTTGGCTGTAAGGTAGGCCCTCAGTTGTGAAAGGTGTCACAGAAATGTAAGTCTTCTGTTCTCTCTTTTCTTACAACCACCATGCCATTCTGATCAGGTTCTGCACAAGCTAGAAGGGCAGCAGATACATGGGAACCACATGCAATTAAACTCTAAGCCACAGATCATCCTAACTTGGAAAGGTATTGCTGTTGCTTCACTGTCACTACATCAAAATCATGGAACTCTTTCCCGAACAGCTCTGTGTGTTTCCCTACATTACAGTAGTTCAAGAAGGCAGCTCATCCTCTCAAATTAGAGATGGGCAATAAATGGTGGCCTAGTCAGCCACACCCATATCCTATGAACAAGGAGATCACTTTCTATCCCTGGAGGGACCACCACTGCTGCTTTCCCCTTGTCATCTCCCTGCTGCATGCAGGTGAACGGGGTCCAGACCCTTCATACATTTCAGCTGTAGCTGCCCAGTGGATGGATGATCCTTGAAGGAGTTATCTCCCCAGTAAGAGGGGTCCAGAAACTGCTTTGTGAGAGCCACAGTCTTGATTGAGACATTATATAAGCAACTTTGATGGTGGTGATCACTGAATGTGAACTGGTTCTTCGTGTATTGTGCAGGTTTGTGTTCTCTTTCTTGGGTGGGGAGGCCTGTAATGATGCTCACGTCTTGCACCATTCTTTTATTCTTCCACTATTTGAGGCAATAATACAATTCAGAACAAGTCTGATGGGGATAAAGGCTAGAGTCTTTACATTCTAGTAGAGGATTTTCTGACTCAGCATATTCTACATTGAAGCCAATTCATCATAACAGAGAGAAATTGAACAGAGTTGATGGTGCTGCCAATACTCCACCTCATATTTCATGTGGAATGAGTAAAGAACTCCAAAGCAGGAAGTGCTAATGTCGATGTCATCACGAGATAATAATGGTAAAATATGAACAACAGTTGAGAAATTAGATTTTCATGTGTTTTCTTCAAGTAACTGCTATTCAGTGTACTTCTGTCTTTTCTGTACTGACTAATTAATACATCAGTTATGCCAGTTGATTTTTGGATGAGAAGTTATACCTTGTTAGTACTCAGGGGGATGTCACTATGTGCATGGTACTATTTGAAGAACAGCAGGAGAGTTCTCCATGTTTTCCTGCCAAATATTTATCCCTTAAACAAAATCATGATTTGAAAACAGTTCTATGATCTATATCTTACTGCAGTTTATGGAATCTCATTCTACATAATCTGACTTCCAAGCTTACTGTATTGCTGTAATGACTACATGTCCGTTGCAGTTCAATGGATATAATGGATTTTTGGACTGTTGAGCTCATGCAAGGTACCATAGCAATACAATTAATTCTTCCCATGACAGAAAATGGGATCATGATATGGTTGGAGCGATGCTGCCTCATTTTAAAGCCTTGTGCATATTATCTTAGGCTATAGCTGGTGCTAATGTGATATTCTAAAATCAGGAGGGTGAAAATATATCAATACAGATTTCATCCTAGTTCCTATCTGCCCATGATCCATCCCAAAATCAGGAAGTGAACAGTAGAAACTCCCTGTTGATGGGATCAATTATAATTCTGTTGTTTGAGTCAGTAGCTAGATTTAGAGGTATTTTATGCTTGAGAAAATGAATGTTAATGTGCAGATCTTGAAAGAAATGATGCAATTTGTAGTTAAACATGTAACAACACAACTTCTGCACATATTGTTACCAAGGAGAGGAAAGTGGCTTTTCTACCTAGTTTCCATACCAAAACCATATATGTTCATTAAATATGTAATGAAAGTTTCCTCTTTAAGCTTTGTTATCGCTCTTGTTGTAAAATTCATGCTCTGAAGGAAACATCACTGTGGGAACATTTTGCCTCAGACTGTAGTGACTCAAAAAAGTCGGCTCATGACAAGTGTCTCATTGGCAACAGGAAATGGGCAATAAATATTGGCGTGCCCAACAAAAGCCATTCCCTGAGAGTGAATGATTTTTTAAAAATGATGTTAACATCATGGAGTATTTACTAGCAAAGAGGTATAGAATTGATAAAGAGCTTTAAATGCATTATGTGTCTTTGATGTACTCTTGTATTGTATGAAGAAAGATTTTGTGAAACAAGGTTTTCAGAATAGCTGTTACTTATTCAATGAAGAGTTACTTCAGGTTCAATGTACATAGTATAACTTGGTGATATATGGGGAACCACAAATGCAGAGATTAAGATGGGTGAAGGCAATTACTCCAATCATCATTTCCCTCAATTGCAGGCAATTATGTTACTATTCAATAATGACACCACATTCTTGTTCAGAACAAGATGCTCATCTGGCAGGTGACAAAGCCACAAATTTTACTTCCTAGCTTCCAGCTCTATAATCACCCAATCACATGAATATTCTCTGCATCATGATTTGCAAGGATGTAAACTGTCTAATCATGTTTCCCCTCCTCCTCCTCCAATCCCATTCATGGACAGAGCTTCTATCTACATATAAAAGGTGGGCAATTTTGGTCCTGTGCTTAACATTTGGTTGTGCTGAGTGGATGCTGCCAAAAAAAAAAAAAAATCAATGTTGGAATGTATGCAATAAAAACAGAAAAGGCTGGCAGACAGAGAAACAGGGTTAGCATTTCAGGCCTCTGACCCTTTTACAGAATTGGGAAAAGTTAGTGATGTAATAGGTTTGTTCAAGAGGTGGGTGTGACAAGGACAAAAGACAGAAAAGATTGAATGACAGAATGGTTAGTCCTCCAAGGACAAAGGGAATGGAGATGGGGCCAGAAAAGAAACATGGAAATAAAGGATGTGCCCAGAGCAAATGAGCTATTGACTGGAGGAATAAACAAAACCAACAATGAAAACAAAATAAGTACAAGGGTTCACCATCTAGAATTGTTGAGCACAATGTTGAATCTAGGAGGTTGTAAAGTGCCTCGTTGAAAGATAAGGCGCTAGTTCTGAGGCTCACTGGAGCAGTGCAGTGGGCCAAGGATAGATATGTCAGCATAAGAGCTGGTAGAGAGCTAAAACATTAGCTAAAATACTAGACAATAAAGCTAATGTTCAGCTACTGGAAGCTAAGGATCTTGTGTATGGTCAGAATGGAAATTGTAAGTAGACAAATGGGTCTCTTCTACATTGGGGAGACCAAGCACCAACTGCAAGGTTATCTCACCAGTCAGCATGCTAACAGGAAAAGATAATAAGATAGACAAAGATAAACTATTTTCCACTGTTTGGGGATTTTAGAACTCAGGGGCTAGACCATTCAGGAGAGATGTCAAGAAGCACTTCCACTCACTAAGGGTGGTAGAAGTTTAGAACTCTTGTCCACAAATGACAGTTGAAGCTAGGTCAGTTGTTAACTTAAACCTGAGATAGATTTTGTTTTGTTAAAATATTAAGAGACATGGGCCAAAGATAGGTGGATTGAATTTGGCCAATCAGTTATGATCTCATTGAATGCCAACTCCTGTTCCTATATTCTTATGTAACAAGATGGTTTTCAGATATGAATACAAACCCAAAGCCAAACTTTCCTACAGGAATCTGTGCAGACTTAACTCAGTTGAAAAATGCAATTGAATGCAAGTTCCATCCAATGAACTCAAAAACTTAGCAAAACCCACCAAGAGTACATTGTTTACTAATTGGATGCTGACAATGGATTTTGGCATTACTCTAAATGAAGGCTCCAGATTGCTGATTACAGCTTTCATATGCTGTTATTTAAATAGATTGCATTTGGAATTTTGTCTGCTCTGGAAATCCTCCGGAAAGTGACATACTAGTAGGCATGGAGAGTGTAATAAGTCAGATAGACATCATACCAATACAAGAAATCATAAAAAAGGAACATGCCCAAAGCATTGGAAAAGTCCTGAGAGTCCTACAGAATGCAGGTTGAACACTTAATGAAAAATTCAAATCTCATGACTAAATGTCATGGACATAATGTTCAAACCTGCAGAATTACAGCCGATCTACAAAATGAAAGTTGTAAGAGAATTTTTGTCATCTAGGCACATTACAGCACTTCAAATTCCAGCTATGGTGAATCAATTAAGCAAGTTGCTGCTAAATTTGGCAGAGGTCAATAAGTCATAGAGTCATAGTCATACAGCACGGAAACAGACCCATGAGACAGCTTTTATGGCAGGGTGAACAATGATGGAATTTGGACCAGAAAACACTTTTGAAAAGATTGAGCAACTCACAATCACTTCAGAAATATTAGCACATTATGTTCCACATTTACTGACTTATGTGATGATGGATGCATCATCCACTGGACTGGAGCTGTGGTATTTCAAGTGCAGAAAGACAGCAAGAATCGACCAGTTTATTGGGCCTTGAGATTACTGACAAAGACGCTAACAACTAAGGAAAATGGTACTTCACAATAGAGAAAGAAGCGTAGATATTATTATCGGCTTATGAAAATTGTTTATATTATGTTATGGAATGACATTTCAAAATCACAACCATTGTTCACACTTTTGAACATGAATATCATAGCCGAGGTGTTGTTCAGAAATTGTTCAGAATAAAGTTCATACAGTATAATTCCATCTCTGATATGTACAAAGTAAAAATAGATGCACTTTCAAAATTACTATCGAATAAAACTGAGCAGGGGTTTAGGCTTCATCGAGGAGGTTAAAGCATTCTTATCGTTGATCACTCCGCATTTACTAGCTACCAAAATGCAGTTGCAAGAGATTGGGCAAGCAATGGGGAATCAAGAAAAGATGTATTCAAATCCAGAAAATTGTCTGAAAGATTCGGCAAACTACATACCCAAAAAACCTAGTATTTTGAACATCACAATAATTGATGAATAACTAATTTTCAACAAGGATCATACCTTTTGATATCACTTTTCAGCTTGATACTCTTCAAAAACTTCACCAAGGACATTTAGAAATTTCAAAATTTTGTGTGAATGTGCAACAATGAGTCTGGTGGTCAGGTGTCACTGAGTCTTTTGAAGAAATATTTCTAATTGCTCTCCTTGTGCTGCAAATAGACAAGAACATAGGACTATTATTACTTTCTATTCCATTCTATATGCTGTGCGGGTTTCTGGGAATAGGTTTATTCAAGTTTAAGGGAGAAATCTTTACTGTAACTGTTGATTGCAGTTCAAAATTGATTGAAATAACTGTTTTATAATTGTATAGATCCCAGACCAGGCAGACTTTACATTTAAGACAGTTAGATAACATACCGCATGTGATGCTCCAGTGAAAAGGGACCTTTAGTAGTAGCAGTAATCATAACAACCTGTTTGCAGTTACTCTGTTTTGATTTTTGTCATGAGTTAGCACAGAACCTAGACTTTGAATGGAATCTATTGAACCCTTGAATGACATGGGTCATGGCCAGAAATTTGGGAAAATTGGTGAGATATCGAATGAGGCTTTCTTGATGTCGTGATCAAAAAGTTGCATCAAATCCTGAGATGAAATTCTTGCTAGTGAGTGACAAGAGGCTTATTTCTACAGAATATCACTCATTAGCAATCTTGTGTCAAACTCATCCCATTAAAATGCAGTCTCCCCTGCTGGATAGAAACTAGATATCATAGAAGTCAGAGTAAATACCTGGTGACTCCAGCTGGCCATTTTCTCATCCAGACCTCCATCTTGGACACCCTGCACCCTGAACGATCCCAATCCTGATCTGATCTGACCTGACTATTCCCCTGGTTACCCTGATCTAACCCATCTAACCCCTGACCTAACCTAACTATAGTCTGATCCCTGACCTGAATACTCTTCCCAACAAAACCTGGCTACTCTCCTGACCTGATCCAATTACCCCAACAACTTGACTATTTCTGACTATGTAATATGAAAAAATGCTTTCTCATACAACATTTCTCAATGCAACATTTTGACAATGATTCTGGAGCACACAACCTATTGGGTGGTGGAGGCAGGTTCGATTAGGGCATTCAAGGGGCCACAAGGTGATTATTTAAACATAAATATAGAAGGGCATGTGGAAAAAGCAGGAGAATGGCACCAAAGCCCTGATGCCTTCTGAGAGCCAGTATAGACAATACGGCCAAATTTAGAGGGATACGGGCCAAATGCTGGCAAATGGGACTAGATTAATTTAAGATATCGGGTTGTCATGGACAGAAGGGTCTGTTTCTGTGCTGTATAGCTCTATGACTCTTAAACGGCCTCCTGCTGCACCATAACACTTCTGTAATTCTGACCACTCAACCACCCTCCTCACTGTCTAATTAACACACTGACCTGAACTGACTACTCCTGACCCACCTATTCACTTGTCCAGCTATCCCTCATTTACAGGATTCATCCATTCTACACATCTCACATACTGACAGGGATTTACCTAACTCAACTACTCACTTCAACCCTACACTCCTTGATCCAAGTCCCCACTTACACTCCATACCCAATTTTCACCAAACACAACTCTGCTACTCACCAACTCACTTAATCTACTGATGTTTTCAGCTACGTATCGCTGTTCCTAGGGTACTATTGATTGAAAACCCTGGAATTTCTTCCCTAACCATCGTTGGTTTACCTACAGCACACAGACTGCAATGGTTCAACAAGGCAGTTCACCACCACTTTCTCAAGGGCATCTAGGATGGTTATTAATGCTGGTCCATGCAATGACACCCACATCCTATGTGTGAATAAAATAAATATGCCCCACCCCTCATCCAGCTATTCACTTACCCATCTAACCCACTAACCCATCTACTCATTTATTCACTCACCCATTCATTAACACGCAAACTGGATCTTTACGTTTACTATACATGCCATAAAATGTGGGCATCTCCTGTCGTTCACCTGATTATAACTCACTCCAGGGGACAGTCGTGGAGATACACTGCTCTGCACATTTGGGTGATAATTGGGATCAGAAAACTAGTATAGATGCGCTGCAAAGTCGCTTTAGCGGGATTTGTTAGTGCAATGGTAATCCAATGTTCAATGCTGTTGCTTGGAAGATCTGGGCCGACATTTCCAGCCTGTGTACTGAACTTCACTTTGCATTCTGGTCAACAGTACTGTGCATATCGGACCAGCAAATTCTTACCTCTGGAGACATAAGCAGGTAACACATTTTGAACTTGAGCAGCACTAATAGAGTTGTCATCTTTTGGATGAGATGTTAAAATGAGGCCTCCTCTGCCCTCCCAGGAGGATGAGGAGAAAGTGAGGTCTGCAGATGCTGGAGATCAGAGCTGAAAATGTGTTGCTGGTAAAGCACAGCAGGTCAGGCAGCATCCAAGGAACAGGAGAATCGACGTTTCGGGCATAAGCCCTTCAGCAGGAGGATGTAAATGATCTCATCTTATTAAGCGAAAAAATGCAGAGGACTGCTTGCTAACAGCTATCTCCTGACATTTGACCTACGAAGAAATGATCGAGTCACATTTTGTTGCTGTTTGCGGGATCCTACTCTCCACGGGTGCATTTCTTACACTGCGGCAGTAACTACACTTCAAAAGTACTTCAGTGGCTGCAAATAGCGTTGTGTTGTGTTGACATTGTGAAAAATTGCTATGTAAATGCAATTCTTCCATTCTCTTCTTTTCAAAGTCAATGCGCTGGACTGGATTTTTATTTTCTCGCAGAATATTTTCTCCGCTGTTTGGAGTCAGCAAAGGTGGGATGTCTGCACCCTTATCCTAAATCAGCAAAAATGACCTGAAATAGGAATCTCAGAATCTGCCCTGCCAATTTTAGAGGGGTCCCATGTCAGCCTGATTGAGGGAAATCTAGGTTTGTATATCATTTTTTCCAAATTCATTTTCATTCTGCAGATTTTAACACCATTCACTGAAGACTGCTCTGAGTGTAGAAGTCCCCAGATGTAGAAAATCCCAGAGGTGTTACTTCTGATATAACTAAAGACCGTATTTGTTTCAAGCAATCATTACACAACACTTTTGTTGTGGTGCCTTGAGGTGATTTTTATTATATTAAAGAAACAGCTGGGGCTGAGTTGCTATTTAAAATCTTGACATAGTTGAGGGGGCAGGGAGGAATCATAGCTGCGGGCCCATGGTTAAGGAAAGTCCCATTAAATCCACCTCACTTTATTTTGTCTAATTTTTATTGACTATCTTCCTCTTGTATGACTTTTACAATGCACTTCCAATGGTGGAGGTTGTTTCTTTGTCTCTTCTCCAGGAGGGCACTCCTCAGTTACGGTTCTAATGAGTAGGTGTTGCCTGGTTCACTCTGTTACAGTGGACTCGTTTTCTGAGCCTCTTTCTGTCCTCAGCCAATGCTTGCAAACCTATGTTTTTTTTCTCTCACAGGAGCTGATAGGGATACTCTTAGTACAATAGCAATCTGACGTTCAGTACTATTGCTTGGAAGATCTAGGCCTACATTTACAGTTTGTGTTCAGAACTTCACTTCACATTCTGGCTAACAGGATTGTGCACATTGGACCAGCAAGTTCTTAAATCTGGAGACATGAGCAGGTAATGTAGGCTGTTGTACCTGAGCAGCACTGACAGAGGTGTCATCTTTTCGATGAGATGTAAAAACAAGGCCTCTTCTGCTCTCTCAGGAGGATGTAAAAATCTCATCTTATTATACATAGAAATGCAGAGGAATCACAGCTAACACATATCTCTTGACATATGACCAAAGAAGAGATGATCTAGTCACAAGTTGTCGCTGTTTGTGGGATCCTACTGTGCACAGTTGCATTTCTTACACTGCAGCATCGACTACACTTCAAAAGTATTCAATCAAGCGCAATCAAGGTGTCAGCACACCCGGAGTGCAATGGGATCGCCTTGTCCTGGGAGAATCACCTTAGTGATCATGGTATCTGCCCTGCCAGGTAAGTAAGAATCACTTTGTAATACAGAGGGAAGTGACATCTCCAACTCTCTGCCCTGAAAGGCAATCAATTATGTGTCTACTGCCTTTCAAGACTGAGATAGTTAAAACCTTATTAAGCAATGGTATCAAGAGACAGCAAATAAAGGTGGGTCTATGGGGCTGGGGTACAAATCAGACATGATCTTATTGAATGATGAAAGAAAATCAAGGGGCTGAATGGCCTACATCATTTTCCTATGTTCCTGAACTAGGAGACATTGAGGCTGAATCATTATCCTCTTGAACCTGGAGAATAAACTCATAATTTCATTGTCTTGTGAGATTCAGAACAACAAGTGGAGCATTTACCTGAAGAAGGAAGTGGAGTGGTGGGGGAAGCCCATTTTGGAATTGAGAAAAACAACTTAGAGCTATTTGTTATTATTTTTCCTTTTAGTAAACCTTGTTGAGGTTTGCACCTGTTGTCTTTGCTGAGATGCAAATAATATGTATGTAGATGGGACAGAGAGAGAGAGAGAGAGGGTGAGAGAGATGGAGAGAGGCAGGAAAATAGTGCAGAGAACCCTTTTCACCCAGTGAGTGGTCCGAGGTTAGGATGCACTGGCTGGAGACAAACTTAATTGAGGTATTTAAAACAGCAGTAGATGATTACTTAATAAGAAATAATGTGCAGGCTTTTGGAGAAAAGGCAGGAGTTTAGCACTAAGCCAAAATGTTAAGAGACCCAGTGCAGACATAGTGGGTTGCAGTGAAACAATTCTGTGATTCTGAACAATAGGACTTGAACCAATTTCTTGTTTTCCATCAGAAGGTTCAGGCAATAAGCTGATGTAACTACTGTGATTTCATCAAAGTGCACATTTGTGTATCAAGCAAAGAGCTGCATTGAGAAACATGGCATTGGGACATGTAAAAACAATTTCAGAGCTTGCTGCATCCATTTCCAATTATATTTCTACATAGTGTTAATATAGCTGTGCTGAAATATACTGTAAGAAGCAATGTCAGTGAATGGTAATGGGGTCTGAAATTCTGGCCAAACTGGGTTCTGTTAGATGCTTGTACAGTTGCGTACATATAAAGACATGAATAAGGAGCAGGTCATTCAACCCCTTGAGTCAGATTTTGGCTAGTCTGACTGTAGCCACAATTTCACATTCCCACCTACCCTGATAGTGTTTTATTTTCTTGCTACCA
The DNA here is from genome assembly GCF_004010195.1 of Chiloscyllium plagiosum. Taxonomy (NCBI): domain Eukaryota; kingdom Metazoa; phylum Chordata; class Chondrichthyes; order Orectolobiformes; family Hemiscylliidae; genus Chiloscyllium; species Chiloscyllium plagiosum. The sequence goes on along the minus strand of NC_057713.1, from coordinate 87,650,741 downwards.
AGAATCTAGCCACTTCTGCCTTAAAAATATTCAAAGACTCTGCTTCAATCTCCTTTTAAGGAAGAGAGTTCCAAAGGCTTTTGACTCTCTGGATGAAAACATTTTGCTGAATCTCTCCTAGTTGAAGATTCTCCATTAAAAGGAAATGTCCTCTCCACACCCAAGCTGTAAAGACCCTTCAGGAACTTCTAACTTTTAATCAAGTCACTTCTTACTTAGAATTACAAAGAGTGTATAGCTCAGAAACAGGCCATTCAGCTCAGTTGATTAATGCCATTGTTTAAGCTTCACAAAATGGTCCTCCAATCCCGCTCAGTCCACCTTACAAACTACTGGCTCTTTCTTATTAAAGTCTTTAACAATATTATCACTACCCAGATCTGTTTCTATCCCTCTTGCAACTCTAATCGAACCTGTTTTGCTAGCTTTCAGTCTCTGATGTCCTTGAGTTTCCTGTCTCAACAGAGAAATGGATCTAATCCAAGTCACAGATCTGTTACTAGACGGTAGTGTGTTGCCGCTCATCATGTCTCTTCACTTCCCTGTATCTTTTGACATATTTGGTCATATCATGCTTCTCCAACACCTTTCCTCTGTTGTCCAACTCAGTGGGAATATGTTCATTTGGTTCTATTGTGTGCAATTGCCAGCTGACTACACTGTTTGCTCTGCAATATCATTGGAATTGGAAGACTGGTAGTTTGCTGGGTGTCTTCCTGACAGCCTGAGGTCTGCAAGATCCTTTAAATTAGAGAAGTTTTAATCTGTTGGATTTCCTTCAAGGAGAACATCTTCCCTGCTGGAACAGGCAATTTCTTTGCAGAATGTTGAATTGTTGCAAGATAATTGTACATTTTCAGTTGTGGCTTCCATGGAGTTGATGCACCACATTTTATACCTATGGCAGCAAACTTTGTTCTCAATCACTTATAAATTTGTGCTGAAGCACGCAAACGTTTTACTTCAATGAATGGTTTACTCTCCTATTTGCCCTTAGTGATTGCATTATTTGTGAAACCAACATGTTTACTTCCTCAGTTATACTTTTTGAAGTTTGGTTTCTGGCTTGGCATGATTTCAAACACAATTACTGAGGATTCTTCCTGGGTAGATAAGGAAGTCAAGTGTTCTGCTTAACTTGTCTCTTCTAAGTCACCTCAGCATCTAATATTAGACTTAAATCTTTTGTAGCTATATATTCATCAACAGGGATCGTAGAGGTCACGGATTAGTTTGCTGAGCTGGTGTGGCTTTCGACAGATGTTTTGTTGCCTCACTAGGTGACATCGTCAGTGTGTCTTCGATACAGTGTTGGTGCTGTATCCTACCTGGTATTTATGTGTCCCTGTTTTTTGGTACTTCTGGTTCTATAGCTGAGTGGTTTGTATATGAGGTCCAGTTCAATGTGTTTATTGATTGAAGTCCGGTTGGAGTGCCAGGCTTCAAGGAATTCTCTCGCGTGTCTCTGTTTAGCCTGTACTGGGATGGTTACATCAACTGTGTTGCACTGAGTTACCTCAGTTATAGTTTCATCAATTAGGTCAAGTCAGGAATGCTATTCACTGGCTGTCTTATTGTTAGTTTCCCTGATAAGCCTTGTTAACTCATGCAGGTTGAGTGCTGTTCTATATTGATGACAAAGAAAGCATTTATACCAGACATTATGGGAGGCACAATGTCTTTGTGGTTAGCACTGCTGCCTCACAGCACTAAGGATCCAGGTTTGATTCCATCCTCAGGTGACTATCTGTGTGGAGTTTGCACATTCTCCATGTGTTTGTGTGGGTTTCCTCTGGGTGCTTTAGTTTCCTTCCAGAGTCCAAAGATGTGCAGGTTACATGGATTGGCAGTGCTAAATTGCCCATAGATTCCAGGGATTTGCAGGATAGGTGGATGACCCATGGAAAATGCAGGGCTATTTTGGGTGAGTCTGTATGGGAAGGTCTTTCAAGGGTTAGTGTGGACTCAATGGGTTGAATAGCCTGCTTCTGCACTGTAAGAATCCTATGATTCTATTCTATAGTCCTGAATAGTCATAGATTTAAATCTCATTGATAGCATGAAATGTTTTCTATACCAACATAATTAACCTAATCCACCCCGTTGTTTGATTTTACTTTCTGTTTGGGTTCTACTGTGTTTCTGAGCAGCTCTGTGAAGTCTTTTATCAACTGGGGCCATAGAGGTTGTAGATTTGTTCGCTGAGCTGGTGCGGTTTTCTGTAGATGTTTTGTTGCCTCGCTAGGTGACATCGTCAGTGTGTTCTCTTCTGGTTGTTCCATGATTGGCTGTTCTATAACTTTATTTTATTTATTTGTATTCAACTATGGGACATGGGTGTTGCAGGTTGGGTCAGCACTCATCGCTTATTTAGAGCTGTCCTTGAGAAGTTGGTGGTGATCTGCCTTCTCGACTCACTGCATCCATTTGCTGTAGGTACACACACAATGCTGATAGGCAAGGATTTTCAGGATTTTTACCCAAAGACACTGAAGGAAAGGTGATGTATTTTCAAGTCTGGGTGGCGAATGGCTTGGAGGGGAACTTGTAGATTGTGATGATCCCATGAACCTTCTGCCCGTGTCCTTCTATATAATAGTGGTTGTGAGTTTCGAAGACGCTATCTAAGATGCATCTTGTAGATGGCAAACACTGCTGCTACTGAGTTGTAGTGGTGGAGAGAGTGAGTATTTGTAGATGTGGTGACAGCTGCTGAAAATGTGTTGCTGGAAAAGCGCAGCAGGTCAGGCAGCATCCAGGGAACAGGAGAATTGACGTTTTGGGCATAAGCCCTTCTTCAGGAAGATGTGGTGACAATTGAGCATTGTCTTAGATATGTAGTTTAACTACTTCAGCCATTTAAAGAAGATTAAGCTTGAGACATGCCTTTCTATTCAAGAGTGAAAATATTTGATTGTGAATAATCTTCTCTACTGTTTGGTGTTTTTATTGATTCCCATTTGCAGCTCTTTTGAAGGATCAGATTATTTTCTGTGGTCAGAATAAAATCTCCCAATCTTTTTGTTTCCTTTAGATCAGACCTGTTTAGCACTTTAATCTGACTAATGTTATCTCTTTTATAGCTTTGCAATGTCCACAACCTTAATATTTCTTCTGTTGCCATTTACTTGTACTTCTGTAGCCATGCCTCATGATATCTGCTTGCCGTTGCAGCAATATTTGATCTGAGCTGTCAGTAATTTTTAAATTATTTGGATTATTGTGCCATTTTAAAGTTTCCACCAACTCACCAGGGATTTTAAGGATTTTCATGGACCCTCCATTGGCTGGTCACTCACCATTGAACTGTGACTCAGGATTGCTTCCACAGGTTACTGCCTCATAATGCAGACTATATCTCTTCAAAGTTACTAATTCTCTATCTGCAGAAAGTGCTAATTCTCCAGTTGCAATATGTCTCTTACCAAGTCTGAAATGCATTGTCATGCACTGGAATATTCTTCCTTGTTGAATATCGCCATGAGAGTTTGTCAGGTAGGGTTCATAAATCTTCAGCAATTCCTGTTGCTGATTATACTGTTTGAGACAAAAAACCTGCAGATTCTGGAATCCAAAGTAGACAGGGAGGAGGCTGAAAGAACTCAGCGAGCCAGGCAGCATCAGGAGGTGTAGAAGAAGGGCTACACCTGAAACATTGACTTCTACACCTCCTGATTATACGGTCTGAGCAGGCGATTCAAAGCTGAGCCTGCAGATCTCACACCGGTGCTCACTGTATCAGCAGCCAAATCAAATCTGCATTGTTTCCAACTGTGCTGTAAGGACATGCCAACTCAAAGCACTTTGAGATGCTGCTAATGATGAAAATTGCTGCCACCATTTTCAAGTGTAGGCAACTACAGGGTCTGCTTGGTGTGATGTAGCAGAGTAAAACCACTTCCTGGTTTAACGAGAAGGTACAGTTTGTTGAAAATTAGCAACTAACTACGGGTTACATTGATATGAGAACATTAATTGTTAAGGAGACTTTAAGGAGAACTAGATGTTATGTCTCATTCCTTTGAGATCCTAAGCTGAGCTACCCGCAGGTTCATATGCCATTATCATAGAAGCCTGAGAGGAGTATAGAATGTATAAGGGGAAGCTTAACAGGAAAATTTGGAGAGCAAAAAGGGTTCATGAAAAGATAATGGCAAGTAAAATAAAGTAAAATCTTATTATTTTATAAATACATTAAGGGTAAAACAATAGTTAGGAAAGCATAGGGCCCATGAAGGACCTCAGTGATAACTTGTGCATTGAGCCAAAGCATATAGTTAGGTTTTATGTGGATACTTTGTGCTGGTATTCGCTGGTAAGAGAGATGATGTGGGTGTAGAAATGAAGAAGAAGGACTATATGCTTAAACAAATCAGTACAGACAGATAGGGGGTTCTGAATGGTCTGGGAAGTTTATAAGTAGGTAAATATACAGGGTCAGATGAAGTATATCCCAGGCTGTTGAGTGAGGCAAGGTAGGAAATAACAGGAATGCTTGCAATAATTTTCTATTCCTTTCTGGCCACAGGAGAGGTGCCAGAGGACTGGAGGACAGCCAATGTGGTACTGTTATTCAAGAAGGAAGCAAGTGATAAACCAGGAAATAAACAGGCCAGTCAGTCTAACTTCAATTTTGGAAGCAATTCTGAGGGAGACAGTTAATATGCATTTGGAGATGCAGGGATTCACCAAGAACAGTTAGCATGGTTTAGTTAAAGGGAAGTCACGTCAAATCAGTTTAATTGAACTTTTCGAAGAGGTGACCAGGCAATGCATTCAACAGTGTAAAGGCAATGCATTCAACGTTGTCTACTTGGACTTCAGCAAGGCTTTTGATAAGCTCCAGTATGGAAGACTGATCGTGAAGGCAAACTGGATCCAGTATTGGCTGAGAGGCAGGAAGCAGAGGTTGATAGTTGAGGGGCGTAACTGTGACTGAAAGCCTGTGTTATGTGGGGGTCCAGAGGGAATAGTAGTAGTGCCTTTGCTGTGTTTGTGGGATATATAAACAATTTAGACTTCAGTGCAGGAGGGTTGATCACTAAGCCTGCAGATGATACGGAAATTAGCAGGATGGTAACTAGTGAGGGAGACAGCTTTAGATTACAGGATGAGATAGACAGAATGATCAATGGCAATTGAAATGCAGTCTGGATAAATGTCAGGTTTAGATGGACAAGACAAGGGAGTACTTGATGAACGGTAGGACCCTGGGAAGCACCGAGGATCAGAGGGACCTTGGTGTACATGTCCAGCAGTCCTTTACGGTAGTGCACAGGTGGTTAAAGTGGTTAAGAAGACAAATGGGATGCTTTCCTTTCTTAACCTAGGCTAGAGTTGAAGAGCAGAGAGGTGATGGTGAACTGATTAAATGTTAGTTAGGCCATAGCTAGAATACTGAGTGCAGTTCTGGAGGCTACATTATAGGAGGAATGTGACTGCACTGCAGAGGGTGCAGAAGAGATTTACCACAATGTTACCTGGGCTGGAGACTTACAGTTATGAAGAGAGATTCGACAGATTGTGGTCATGAGTGAGATGTATAATGTTATGAGGGGCAGTCATTGGATAGACAGTAAGCAAGCTTTCCTCTTGACGGAGGGATCAATGATGAGGCGGCATAGACTTAAGGTTAGGGCAGGAGGTTTAGAGGAGATATAAGGGAAACATTTTATACTCAGAGGGTAGTGGGAGTCTGAAACTCAATGTCTGCAAGAGTGGAAGAGGCAGAAACCTCATAGCCTTTTAAGAAGTATTTAAGTATATACTTGCAATGTTAAGGCATACAAGGTCAAGTGTTGGAAAATGGAATTAGAATAGTTAGGTGGTAGTTTTCACCTAGCACATTCTTGATGGGATGAAGGCCCCTTTTCTGTGCTGTTATCCTCTATGACTCTATGACACCATGTGGATGTTTTTATAGCATTCCTTAGTATTTCAGACCCTTTCAGACCCATTTACGAAATGTTCCACTCTTACACATCCATCATGAACCAGGCAATCTCAAACAATGTTTATTTTTCTAGTCCATGCATCATTATTTCTGGATTCTCCACAGATCTATTCTTGACCATCCCAACCAGGTACTATTTCTTGGCAGTGTCATTTGAACGCATGGGAGTAAATCAGAGAAACCCAGTTCAGCCTCAGCAATATTTCATTCATCTCTTCCAAGTTCTTACAATGTTTGTCTGACATCTGGTCCTAGAAAAGCCTCAGTTTCTCCTTGTTAGTTATTAGGAAGACTGAAGCTCTCACCTTCAGCACTTCCCTCCCCATTGATTGTATTCTCACCACAGGTCTTAATCCCCTCCCTTGCCTCTGCCTGAAATTGGACAGACTGTTTGCAAACTTTGGGTTCAATTTGACCCCTAATTGATTTTTCAATTGCACATGACTCAAAACGTCATCTAGTTTCACCATGTAACAGTTCCTATCTCAACATCCAGTGCCCAAACCATTATCTATGCCATTTCTTACCTCCACAGTACTGCAAGACTCTCTGGCCTGTCATCACTAAAGGTCAGCTTATTGAGAGCTTATTTGTACAAGTCCTATTCCACATCAAATCCCACTCACCTATCAACCTCGTGTTTACTGATCTACATTGGCTCCTGATCCATCATCACCTCAAATCTAACATTCACACCATTGTCTCCAAATCTAATCGTGGCCTCATTCCTGCTTGATTTCTATCCAGTTCTAAAATTCTCTGACAATTGTGTCCCTCTAGCTCTGGAATTGTGAGCACTCTGAAATCCCTTACCCCATTTATTTGTTGTGTTTTCAGTCACCTATGAGCTTAGCATTGGATTTCCCTCCCTACCTCTCTCTTTATTTCTCCATGTCTCGGTCTTAATTTAAGAACCATCCTATAACCTACCACTTTCATTCAATGTTTAGTTATCTTTCCTAATCTTTGTCTTAGGTTCAATGCCGATTTAAAAAAAAATTAGTCGTATTTTAACCACGGTGGCACAGCAGTTAGCACTGCTGCCTCACAGCGGCAGGGACCCGGGTTCAATTCCTACCTCAGGCCACTGTCTGTATGGAGTTTGCACATTCTCCCCGTGTCTGTGAGGGTTTCTTCTGGGTGCTCCGGTTTCCTTCCACTGTCTAAAAATGTGCAGATCAGGTGAATTGAACATGCTAAATTGCCCATAGTCTTAGGTGCATAAGTCAGCGGTAAATATAGGGTAGGGGAATGGGTCTGGGTGGGTTACTCTTTGGAGGATCAGTGTGAACTTGTTGGGCCAAATGGCTTGTTTCCACACTGTAGGGAATCTAATCTAGTCTAATCGCGCTATAGAAATGTAGGTATTTTTCTTTTCTGGGATCTTGGTGAATCTTAAAGCAGTGCAGACAAGATTAGAACTGCAATATTTTCAAATCAAATAACATTAGGCAACTCTAGAACAGGTGGGTCTTGAACCCAGGCCTCTTGGCTCAGAGATAAGGACACTACCACTGTGTCACAAGAACCTTGACTAGAGTAGAAATATTTTAGATGTAAAGACCAAAATCAGCTGTTCTAATGGCCATATTTTCCTATCTTTACTGTTGGATTGCAGGGTAACATTTTTATAGGTTGTTGAATTGCAGTGTATCATTTTTATAGGTTGGTGGTTGCAGGATTTAAGAAAATAGGAGGGAGTCCATTACGCTGGATCTCATGTATTTTTACTTTGCCAATTTTCCATTATAATTTCTGGCTGATGCATCAAACACCTTCTTCTTAAGAATGAAGCTGGTTTTAAATGAGGATGTAATGGTGTGAGTATATCACACTATTAACTATGATTATTGCCTGATTAATACTGAGGATATGTTGCACTCAGATAATGTCAGAGGCCCAGAGATGCAGGCTGAAAGCATAAAGACAGATTCATGGGAGTAACTTAGATTTTGCACAAAATGGGTGATAGTGAATCTACAAAATATTTTACATCTCTCCCAAGCAGTTTCAAGGTTCTTATTACCTGGGTAATGACTGATAAACCAAAGCGGCTCTCTAACATCACGCTGCTTATTGTTATATTGTTATTTGTGGCATCTTGCTTTGTGCAAATTGGCGGCCATTTTTTCTCAATAACAACATTGAGTAGACTTCAAAAGTATTTAATGGCTGTGTAGTGCCTTGGGATAATTTGTGTTTGAGACAAGGGACTCTATAGAAACACAAATCTGTTTCTTCAATGGATTTATCTTAAATTTTATCAAATGATTTTCTGGAAGCTTTGTCATACCATGTCATAGAGCTTACCACAGAAGTGTCATGGATGAAATGTTCAGAATACTGAGTAATAGCTCTTGGAACTGTGAAGCCAAGAGTATGTGGTGGATGTCTGCCAAGTAGTTGTACTACATTCCACCCTCGGAGAGAATGACATTCATCGTAGCTGCAAGTAATCAACAACTTAGGAATTCAGGCACAAAGGGCATTTAGTCACTCTGTGCAGACTGTAGCTGGATCTGGTTCTTGAAACAGCTGTGGGGCTGGGCTCAGCAGATATGTGAGAATAATTGTCTTTACCCACAGGGGAAGAGGATACAGGGCTTACAGATGTTTGTCAATCTGGCGTAGGTCAGACTCACAGTGGAGTTCTGGAAACAAACCAATTTTTGCCACTTTCAAAGACTTTCAGTTCAAAAAATAAAATTTTACACATCTTCTCACACAAATAAAAATGAAATAAATGCCTTAATAAAATTGCAGTGGCTGGTACAAATGTCTAGAGGATTCTGAAATAGGTTATTTGAAATTGTTTAGAGCCGATGTCTGCCTTGGTATTTAGTTCATATTGTGGTGTTTGGAATTATATTGTTGTAAAAGAGACTGAGGAAGTTACTGTTTATATCTCTTGAATACTCGGAACAATAATGGCAGACCAGGCATGATTCTTTCCCTCTGAAAACTTAATTAAAATTCTTAATAAATTCATGTCGGTTTTTTTTTTAACAAATTGCTCAGTAACGAGTTCCATCTACCCTCTAATCACATTTACAGTTCTTTCCAACAAAAAAGATCCCTGTAAATGAATGTCAAGTAAATAGTCTCTTCTGAATGAGCAAGGAGATGGAAAGGCTGGTGAAATGCCCAAGACTTTCAAACTGCCATGCCACTTTCCCAAGGACAGGAAAGGTGACAGATAGCCCACCCACCTGAAGCCTAAGTGACTGACAAAGAATCTCTTCCTGTCTCAACTTTCATTTTTCAATGGCAGGCCCTATGCCAATGGTGCCACCTACTCCTGACAACATAGCCACCCCTTCCCTTCTAATGCTAATCTGAGTTAACCTAACTGGCTCTGATGCCTCTGACCTTGAGGGCAGTCTACCACTGAGGTGTTCTCTCCCTGAATCTGCCAATGGTCACCACTGGAGGTGGTGCAGTTGAGGTTGCTGAACTGCTTTCCCTGAGATTGGCCTGGCAGTTCTGGAGGGCAGCCTGCCACCACTATTGGATATTTTTTGTATCAAGCTGTTCAGGGGTGTCATGACACACCTCTGGAGCAGGTGAAATGTGAACCTCTTGGTCTCCTCACTCAAGGGACACGATCAGTCCACCATAAACCCTCGGCCATCATTAATAGGGCAGAGTAATCTCTGAAGCTGGTTTGATCCCCTCTTTCTAGTCCAGTAGTTAGGTTTCTGGTACATCTGCAAAATTCTACCCAAGGAATTCTAGTGCAATTTAGTTCTTAGCTGAAAATGTGTTTCTGGAAAAGCACAGCAGGTCAGGCAGCATCCAAGGAACAGGAGAATCGACGTTTCTGGCATAAATCCTTCTTCAGGAAGTTCTTACCCTTGACATTTGAATCACACTCTTAATCAGGTGAAATTATTATTACTTCTATAATGAAGGCATTGTTTTAAAATTAGGAGTGGCCCTTGTCAGAAAAAGAAGTGGGGATTTTTTTTCTCTCAGCGGTTTGTGTAACTTTGAAACACTGCCTCAGAAGGCAGTAAGGGTGAGGTTATAGAGTAATTTAAAGCTGCAGATAAATCAATCTTGTAAGGTGAGTGGATCAAAGTTAATGAGGGGCAAAATGGAACACAAACAGATTAACCATCATCATACTGACCGGCAGAGGAGGCGGGAAGAGCTGAATGGCCTCCTTCTACCACTAATTTGTATGTTGGTAATGTATAGGAAGTGAGGTCATTGCCCTGATTAGATATCACTTCAGAGGAAGTTGGATTCCTGCCCTAACTAGTTCCTACTGGAAACAAAAGGGAGTTTCAAAGTTAATTTGTGAACTATGTTCGAAGGTTAGATGAAGGATCCTGGGAAAACAAAATCTTAAAGAGCCTATTTATGTTGTAGGGTTTGAATCTAAAATTAGTCCCCATAGTAATTAGTCTGATAAAGGTGCTGAGCCTTCTGTAATTAAACAGTAATTATTTTATAACTGACATGAATTACTCATTGCAATTTTATATGTTGCAATTCTTCAAAGCAGTCTGACATTGATCATCAGGGTTGAGTAGAAATGTTGAAGGATGGCATGGTGGCTCAGTGGTTAGCACTGCTGCCTCACAGCACCAGGGTCCCAGGTTTGATTCCAGCCTTGGGTGACTGTCTGTGTGGAGTTTGCACATTCTCCCTGTGTCTGCGTGGGTTTCCTCCGGGTGCTCTGGATTCCTCCCACAGTCCAAAGATGTGCAGGTCAGGTGAATTGGCCATGCTAAATTGCCCATAGTGTTAGGTGCATTAGTCAGAGGGGAATGGTTCTGGGTGGGTTACTTTTTGGAGGGTTGGTGTGGACTTGTTGGGCCTAAGGGTCTGTTTCCACACTGTACGGAATCTAATCTAATCTAATCTGATTGTCCTAAGTGGCTTTGACAAAGGGTCAGTTAGACTCAAAACATCAGCTCTTTTCTCTCCATACAGATGCTGCCAGACCTCCTGAGATTTTCCAGCTTTTTCTCTTTTGGTTTCAGATTTCAGCATCTGCAGTAATTTGCTTTTGTCCTAAGTGGCTTCCTGGATTTAGATTTTGTTGATAGGTTGGTCAATACTTGTTGATAGATTGACATGCCTTTACTGATGTACAGGCAATTGGAAGCTAAATACTCAATGTGCAACTGATGTTGATGAGTATACAGGCAGCCAGGGTGCTGGTGTCCACACTAACTTTGATAATTCTCATAATTGTCTCTGGACATCGATGGATTTGAAATGCATACTTATTGGGCCATGCTAGAAAACAATATTCCATCATAAAGTACACAAAGGCAAGAATTGAGTGTTTGCTTCCCGTGTGGATATGATGCATTTCTGGATTAAATTGATCCAACTCTGGTTTTCTATGACAGGATGAAGATAAGAGTGACTCCAAAGTAGGAGGGGTTTTGGGCAAGGTTTTACCTCGATAGCTCAAAAGAAAACCTTTAGGACTCAGACTGGTGCTGAGGTTGAATGGCAATGTGACAACCTCAGAGGAGAACGTGATGAGGGAAGCAGTCAGTATATTCAAGCATGCCGTACGCTGCCTTGGGCAGCTCACTGAAATAAACATTGAATAACAAAGGTACCAGAACAGAACATTGAGCAAATCTATTGTTCAGGCTCCTGTATCCACACTTCTCAATACAAAAAAGCATTTGCCTCTAAGCACGTGGTGAGTGGATGAAATGGCGGGTGGCTTGGAAAGCAATCCAGACTTCGGTACAGTGCCAGATCTATGAGTGCTCCAGTGGCACTGGATTCTGCTTCAATGTCATGCCACCACTTTGCCACAGTTTTGGAAGCTCATTCGCTCGCTTGTCAGGGACAGTTGGCTTAACGACATGCATCAGTCCATGAAATAGAAGTCTCTCCAGCACTTTGTAGCAAGTACAAAGTAGGGGAGCTGTTGGAGGCTTCACAAACCTTCTCCCCCGGCCTCAGAAGAAGAATTGTTTTATTGTCCCTACAAATGGCTGAAGTTTTACTGGTTGCCAGGACCTTGGAGAAGAAGATCGAACATTTCTTCACTTTGAGTCCCATTGCCTTCAAGAATTCTGCATAAACATTGTCTCCATCAGCAACTTTTCCAGAATTTGTTCAATGTACACGGTTCAGCCACAGTCGATGATCTTGGTGTTGTATTCAAACCTGTTAAAAGTTACATGATTGCCTGATGTTGAAATTCTTTCACTAAGAGAGTGCTTGATCTTTGCCAAATCAGATACAATGGCATCAGCTCTAATGGTTAATCTATGCTTAAAGGCAGAGTTTGCACGACCATACTAATAGAGCTGGGCCTATATTTTCCTGATGAACAACATGAAATACTTATAAGTCGCTTCCACCTTTTATCATTAAACATTCGCTACATTGTGTAAGATGAAAATATCTTGCAATGAGTGCCCAGAGCCGATGGCTATTACATTGTCTCTCAATCTTTCATTCCTGAGGATTTTTTTGGTATTTATGCAATTTTATTGAAACTTTATCCAACCGGTTTACATAAGTAGCAGATCAGAACAGGATAGTCACCTAACAACAGGCATTTGGCCCAACTGGTCCACACCAAGCCTCCGAAGAGTAACCCACCCAGACCATTCCTTTCTGACTAATGCACCTAACTCTATGGGCAATTTCGAATGGCCAATCCACCTTACCTGCACATCTTTGGATTGTGGGAGGAAACCGGAGCACCCGGAGGAAACTCCACACAGACAGTAGCCTGAGGCTGGAATCAAACCCAGGTCCGTGGTGCTGTGAGACTATAGTGCTAACCACTGAGCCACTGTGCTACCCCAAATGATGTTTGTTTAATAAACAATTTGCATACATGTGGGTGAGAATAGTGATGACCTGTGGCAATCTTTGTTGCTTTTTAACCTCTCTTGAACCTGGGGATCTGCAACTAATTTTAGCACTCTCACAACTATTCTGTCAGTTAGCAGACCATAAATTGAACATTGGACATTCCTCACTCTTTATGAACCAGTTCTCCCTTGAGCAATTCATTTATTCATTGCGTCATGTGTAACTATCTATAGGATGTGTTGACGTGGATTTATCTTACTGGCTTCAAGAACTGCAGCATTCCTATGGGATCCTGTTCAATGAAAACACTTAGAGAAGAATCTCCTTTTCTTCCAATGAACAAGGAATTATATGGTAAGCTTTTCCAAATCTTAGACAAGTGCTGTGTTTGGCAGCAGCTTGAATTCTTTCAAATTGAGATATCACTTGATGTTTGTGTCAAATGATATTTGAAGATTTGCAGTTGAATATTGCATGCAAGATTACAAGTAAGAAATGCCTCAGTAAAAAAAAAGGTGTTTCTGAAAATGATTGAGGGATTGTAAAATTTTCCTTGACTATTGCCAATAAAGTGATCAAGACAGATCAGGGGAAAGGATCTTAGTAAACATTAGCTACATTTGTGTAAGATGAAAATATCTTGCAATGAGTGCCCAGAGCCGATGGCTATTACATTGTATATAAATCTTACATTCCTGAGGATTACTTTGGTATTTATGCAATTTTACTGAAACTTAATCCAACCGGTTTGCATAAGTAGCAGATCAGAACAGGATAGTCACCTAACAACAAATCTTATCATGTTGAAACTCCTGCGCCGGCCTGTTGAAACAGTTTCTAGTCCACAAACAATGTACTGCTGACCTTCCTTTTCATTCACCTAATCCAGTCTTGCATTATGAAATTGAACTGACCTATGACCGGGTTCCCAGATGTGGAATGGAATAATTTGACGTCTTTGACGAATGTCATCCACTGCAGCATATGCCACGGTTAAGATCAAATAGAGGGCAAATTTCCTCTTTTGTCTGACTCCAATAGGTATAGGTGGAACATCTGGAGTGATAATCAGCTGTAACTGACCACAGATGTTCAATATTCCTGTCCAAATGTGGGCCAAGCATTTTGAAATGAACTACACACACTAGATACACACGTTCAATTAAAAACAGAATGGGCATTTATTGAAAGTTATCCTGTGTTTGCCATTTGACAACTATATTTACATTTTAAAAATCCCTTATCCTGAGGAGGGCAGATTAACTTCTGCTCAGCTAATTATCAAATAAAAAGTTAAATGATTCAGATCTGGCCTTCTCGATTGAAACTCATTTTTACTTTGGATGTAGCAGCAAATTGTACAACCCTTCGACATACATGTTTTCCTTTGAACCAAATAGTCCCCTGTTCCACATCCCCTTCATAGAGGTAGCTTTTGTACCTTCATATTGAAATTTTACCTTTCCAAACTTCCCCATTCAGAACCAGGCTTATATCAGTTTCCTGTTGACTTTGAATGCCTCTCCATTACCCTCTGTCTCTATGTCCTCAGCCATTTTCAGAGTCATCCTCTCTCACAAAATGTTTAGAGACACATAATCTCCTCTCCTCCAAGTTCCAATGTGTGCTGTCCATCTGACACATTTTTAAAATTCACTCATGGAATATATGCAACTGTTTTCCAACACTGTAACCCTCCAATTCCCTCCAGTTCACAGAATCGACATCCACCCCTACACACACGCGCACACGCACACGCGCACATGCACACACACACACACACACACACCTACACATCTTCTCTCCCATTTAATAAAGCTGGAACACTATTCCTTCTCCTGTCACATTCAGCCTGGCACTATCCATTCCTCGTCGAGAGGGTGGTGCTGGAAAAGCATGGCAGCGTCTGAAGAGCAGGAGAATCGAGATTTTGGGCATAAGTCCTTCATCAGGAATGAGGCAGGTTGGCCGGGGGTCTGAGAGATAAATTGGGGGGTGGGGCATGCTGGTGGAAAGGCAGCTGGGAATGCAATAGGTTGATGAAGGTGTTGGGGAAGGTGATAGGTCAGAGAGGAGGGTGAAGCGGAGAGATGGGAAAGGTGATGGACAGGTCAAGAGGACAATTCCAAGTTGGAGTCTTGGGACTGGGATAAGGTGGGTGGAAGGGAAGTGAGGAAACTGGTGAAATCCACTTTAATCCCGTGTGGTTGCAGGGTCCTAAGGCAGAAGATGAGGTGTTCTTCCTCCTGATGGCAGAAGGTCATCACTTTCTACTCCACCAACCTCCGCTTCTTTCACCACTTATAAACAGACCCCACCACTACGGATATATTTCCCTCCCCACCCCTATCAGCATTCTAAAGAGACTATTCCCTCCGCACTCCGTTGTCAGATCCATGCCCCCTCCCCCACTCTCCACCAGCTCTCACCCCACTCCCGGCAAATTTCCCTGCCACCGCAGGAAGTGCAAAACTTGCGCCCACACGTCACCCCTCACCTCCGTCCAAGGCCCCAATGGATCCTTCCACATTTGACAGAAATTTACCTGTACCTCCACAAATGTCATCCACTGTATCCGTTGCACCCAATGTGTTCTCCTCTACATCGGGGAGACAGGACGTCAACTTGTGGATTGGTTCAGAGAACATCTCTGGGACACCTGTACCAACCAACCCCAATGCCCCGTGGCTGAACACTTCAACTCCCCACCCACTCCATCAAGGACATGCAGGTCCTTGGCCTCCTGCACTGCCAAACCCTAACCACCCGATGCCTGGAGGAAGAACGCCTCATCTTCTGTCTTGGGACCCTGCAACCACATGAGATCAATGCAGATTTCACTAGCTTCCTCACTTCCCCTCCCCCAACCTTATCCCAGTCCCAAGCCTCCAACTCGGCAGTGTCCTCTTGACCTGTCCATTATCTTTCCCATCTATCCGCTCCACCCTCCTCTCTGACCTATCACCTTATCCCCCACTTTCATCTACTTATTGCATTCCCAGCTACCTTACCTCCTGCCACACCCTCCTCCCATTTATCTCTCACACCCCGGCCCAGAAGCCTCATTCCTGATGAAGGGCTTATGCCCAAAATGTTGATTCTCCTCGTCCTCGGATACTGCCCGACCTGCTGTGTGTTTCTTGACTTTGATCTCCAGCATCTACAGTCCTAATTTGTTCCTACTCTTCTTTCCTACCTTCTCAGAACACATTCACAATCTTTCACCCCCATCCATTGTATGTTGGCACTCCTGTAACCTCATCTACATCCCTCCTCTCTGCTGTTTCTTTGCTGGGGGACAGGGGATTTTGTTGAACAATGCTGCAGGTGGAATGTGCAATCTTTTTCATTGTGCACAGAGGCACTGATGCCCTACTGCAACAGGGGTAGGAGCCAGGCATGTCACTCACTTCTGAATAAGTGGAATTTGCCTTGGAAACATGTGAAACATGGCTAGTCAGCAAGTGTGCCATTTGATACCAAGCCCGAGTGCCTATTCTGCCTTTCAGATGAGACATTAAACTACAGCCAAATAAGGGCAGAGTGTTCTGCTTGGTGTACAGGGTGATATTTATCCATCAAACCAACTACAAACAGATTAACTGCTCAGTCATCTCCTTGTTATTTATGGGGCTTTGCTGTAGGCAAAATGACCGCCAATTTATCTACAAACCAACTGTGACTATACTTTGGAAGTTAACTAATTGGCTGTGAATACTTTTGGGACATTCTAAGTAAGTTTCTTTTTTTCATGTGTAAGCTGTGACAATGAGGGTTTAACTTGCTGTGTAGCCTTAACACGCCACCAGTGCACACAGGCTGTCAGCATTCTATTTTATTTTAAGAGTTGTACAGTGGCTCAATGGTTAGCATTTCTACCTCACAGCACCAGGAGCCTGGGTTCAATTCGATCCTCAGGCAAATGTCTGTGTGGAGTTTGCACCTTCTCCCTGTGCCTGCGTGGGCTTGCTTCAGGTGCTCCGGTTTCCTCTTACAGTCCGATGAGGTGCAGGTTGGGAGGACTGCCCATGCTTAACTGCCTATTGCGTCCAAGGATGAGCAGGCTAGGTGGTTTAGTCATAGAAAATGTGGGATTACAGGGCTAGTTTAGTGGGTGGGATGCTCTTCAGAGGGTCAATGTGGACTCGATGGGCAGAATGGCCTGTTACCACACAATTGGGGTTCTGTATGGTTATGGTGGAGACTATTATTATTAAGGATTAGGTTGGTTTCCCATTTGGCCCAACTTGTCAACACCGACCCTCTGAAGAGTAACCCACCCAGACCATTCCTTTCTGACTAATGCACCTAACACTATGGGCAATTTAGAATGGCCAATCCACCTAACCTGCACATCTTTGGATTGTGGGAGGAAACCGGAGCACCCGGTGGGACCCACGCAGACACAGGGAGAATATGCAAACTCCACACATACAGTCGCCTGAAGCTGGAATCAAACCCAGGTCTGTGGTGCTGTGAGACTGTAGTGCTAACCACTGAGCCACTGTGCCACCCCAAATGATGTTTGTTTAATGTGGGTGAGAATAGTGATGACCTGTGGCAATCTTTGTTGCTTTTTAACCTCTCTTGTGCCTGGGGATCTGCAACTAATTTTAGCACTCCCACAACTATTCTGTCCGTTAGCAGATCATAAATTGAACATTGGACATTCCTCACTCTTTATGGACCAGTTCTCTCTTGAGCAGTTCATTTATTCATTGCGTCATGAGAAACTATCTATAGAATGTGTTGACGTGGATTTAAACATTTTGAAAGGGGTGCAGTACTTATGTAGTTTTTTAAAAAATATGCTCTGTAAACGCAGACACTTTACTTGAATGTTTAGAAAGAAGCAAATTCCTTGCTGCTGACCTCTGTCATTCAAGTGGAAGTCATGGGCGATGAAGGTTGTTTTGATGTGGTGACTGTAAGCTGGAACCACCTGGAAAGTGGTGCATGCATTATTGACAATATCTTGCAGCCAGCAGCATGCTGACGTCTGTGTGAAAACAAGCAACTCCCTTACTTCAAGGGAACTGGAATAGTTCCAAAACCCTCGGTGGGAGGTTCTGCTGCCTTGATGGAATCAGTGAGAATTTGTGGAAATGCACAAGAATAAGCCTTTGAGTCTGTATTAGAATTAACACGCCACTCCTTAATCAAGCCATCAGAACTGCTATTCATGTGAATAATATAATGCAATGACATCAGTAGTGGGGCTGAGGAATGCTTCAGGAATGTCAACATTTTTATTGTCGATAGTATCACGTTGCATCAATGTCATTTAAAGGTGAGCGGCTATACATGGTGGCAACCAGAGACCTGCTTTGAATTTCAGAATGGAAACTCCCAAGTTAGAGACAATTTTTGTCAGGTGCAAAGACTATGCATTGTTTTCCATTCCCGAGTTCACTGTATCCTTTCCATTTCCTTTCGCCCCCTGCTTCGCCAGGGCACAATTAAACAACTGTCCTCTGTTGTATAAGGTGACGGTTCTGATTGTTCATGTTACATTGGCTCTATCCATTCCACTGATATCACAACAGTCTGTGTGTGCATGGATACCGGGAGCTCTACTTTCAGATGGAGTAGAGGGATAATTGCCAGTTCCTAACTGCCTAACCTATGCCTAACCAAATATTGTTGTACTGATATAAGGGCTAAATACTGCAAACGCTGGAAATCTGAAACAAACATATTGTAGGAGAAACTCAGCAGGCCTGGCAGCATCTGTGGAGAGGGAAACAGAGTAAATGTTTCTGGTCTGATATCATTCTTGTATCATTCAGAACAGAAGACCCAGTTGTATTTATGGTTAATATGCAATAGACCTTCTTCATATTGAAGAATATTGCCTCTTCTTGGAAACTCTATAGTGATATATGCTCTCCCACCAATCACCAGATAACCCAAGACAAAGCAAAGAAGAAGAAGCTTTGTAGCAGTGAACTACCTCAAATAATTCTTACTCAATGCTGCATACTGGTAGAGGTAGCAAATACCATAAGGTACTGGGGGTGGTCATCAGTGCTGCATCAAGCATTTGAATTCATGATGTGTAGACAGCTGTTGTGATTATTTTATATTTTGTCAGTTCAGTGTTCACTGTCACTTGGCTGCAATGCTATAGATGTGACCTCTCCACTATTGCAAATTAGACTGTGGCAGAAATACAGTTACTCACTGAAAGAGACAATGTAAAAGAAAAAGGTAAACCCAATACTGCAAAGGCAGAACTTCATCCAGAAGCTGATAAGAAGTGCTAGGAAGGTGTATGGTTGAGGAAAAGAGAGAAGAGCCAGCTAAACACAACTGTACTGAAGAGGTTTAATGACATCTCAGTCCCAGCAGTAGTTAGCCAAATAACAGAAATGTTTACTAAAACACAGAAAGATGATTGAAGAGTCATTAATGAAAACATGTGGTACCTTTTCTGCTTGTCCCAGTAGCATTGTAATAGTTCTTGGCACATACTGCAGGGCATCAAGAGACATATTCCAGAGACATCAAGAGGATTCTGGTGACTTGTTCAGTTATTATCCTTGTCTCCATGTGTGCTTCACAGCAGTGCTCCACTGACCAAAGCCATCCTATGCAAAGGATCGTGAGATTCCTGAGTATCCCTTGTTGCTTAGATGCTATCCTGTGTCATTTACCTGCTGTTGAAAAGTTGCTATGACACTGAACTGACAAAGTATAAAAGCGTCAGAACAGCTGTCTACATGTCATGAATTTAAACGCTTGATGCTGTACTACTCATGGTAAATAATCTGCACATTGACACAGTGAAAGCCTTTGCATTGAAGTAACTATGGAGGGTTATGTTTGGGCTGTAAAATGAATACATCCCAGAACACTGGGGAATCCATTGGTTTTAAAATAAGATATGTTGTCAACAATTTGGGTACACAATTGAATTATACAAACTGAGCTGACCTGGAGAAGACAACATTGTCTTACAAATGAACAGACAGAAAATTGACTGATCCAGCAAAAGAATCAGGAATTAATCTGTAGCTAAACATTGATACCTGTAGTTATTTGCTTGGCCTCAGTCAGAGCTGTCAAGTCTGAGGACTTCATTTACAAATCACTTGCAGCAATGAGTGGAGATTATACATGTTTTTATGACTGAAGTGTCACCTCCTGAGACAAGGTTCATGAGAAGGATATTGGAATGCTTCTCTGAGTTGCCACGTCTGCTACGTGGATATCACACTTAGCCTCCTGCAGCTTTTGCCTACTAAGTGTAAAGTGGAAAGCTTATTTTGTGCTCCTTCTTAACTTCAATTAAATACAAGGCTCTCCAAACATAATAGAGAATGTAGGTGAACACTTTCTGATTACAACTGTGCAAGAAATTTATAAGTTTTTGCAACAACCCTAAGAAATAGACACAAGTTTGCAAAAACTACCTCATTCTTAACAGTTTCCCTGCAACCAATTACTTCAGCCCTAATAATCTGCTCCTGACATCATAGGGCGGCGCGGTGGCACAGTGGTTAGCACTGCTGCCTCACAGCGCTAGAGACCCGGGTTCACATCCCGACTCAGGCGACTGACTGTGTGGAGTTTGCACGTTCTCCCCGTGTCTGCGTGGGTTTCCTCCGGGTGCTCCGGTTTCCTCCCACAGTCCAAAGATGTGCAGGTCAGGTGAATTGGCCATGCTAAATTGCCCGTAGTGTTAGGTAAGGGGTAAATGTCGGGGTATGGGTGGGTTGCGCTTTGGCGGGGCGGTGTGGATTTGTTGGGCCGAAGGGCCTGTTTCCACACTGTAAGTAATCTAATCTTCAGCTAATTTCAACGTGAGAAGCTAGAGGTCATGGATTTCAGGAGGGGTGACATACTTTCTTCTTTCATGGGATGTGGACATCACTGGCAAGGTCAGCATTCCTAGTTCCTAGTTGCCCATTCCTAGTTGCTCTCACACTGAATGGTTGCCATTTCTGATGGTAGTTAACAGTCAATCGCATTGTTGTAGATCTGGAATCACATGTAGGCTAGACCAGGATGGCAGATTTCCTTCCCTGAAGGACATGGTTGAACCTTAGGGGTTTTTTTTACAACCATTATCAATAGTTTGTGATTTAGCATGAAACAAGTTTTCAATTCCAGATTTTATTGAATGAACTTAAATTCCAACAACAAATGAGATTCAAACCCATGCTCTAAGAATATTACATGGGCCTTCGAGCTTCCTAAGCCAGTGATGTTATCATTACGCTACCATCCCCCTCAGGGCAGAAGCTCACTCTATAAATTTACATTATTCTTCCATGGTGAAGGCAGGCTCTCCCACATCCCAGATGTAATTTGTGGGATCCCACATCAACAAGAAGTTACTTATTAATCATAAATGAAACAAAACCACAGGGAATAATTTTCCAAATATTTGCTGGTGAAAGATCTTTCCCCAAGATCAATGCAGACTGGAAAGTCATAGTAATGTTTCAATATGTCATTAACATTGGTATGTGGTGAGGTATCAAATTTACCTGGCCCAATCTTCCTTTGTGGTTATGTTGTAAACACAGTGGGGGTGGAAAATCAAGCTCTGAGCATTCTGCTTTCTCCCAGTCACCTGATATCACCTCTGGGATTTGTTCCTGGAAATTATATTAAATATATGCTGTTATAATAGGGTGCAAGAGATTCAATTAAAGACAATATGGAGCCTGTCTCTCCAGCATCATTGGACACAAGGAATGCTGGGTTGCTCCTAGTTTTACCGGCATTGTTACTTATCTAAGTGAGATTGCTTAAAGTTGAAATGACTACTTCAACTGAGGTATTAGATTGCCAAGTTGGAATATAAAACATTAAAAACCATTTTTAATCTGTTGCTGTCCAGACCAAGCGGAAAATCAGCTGCATATTCCCTGGTGGTAATAGCCTTGAGAAAGGGTTTTATAACTCTGGAACATCTAGAATTACTTGGCTTTTCCTCAAGTTGGTATTTATATAGGGGGTAAACATTCATTGGCCGTACTGTAACTCAGTAGGTAGCTCATTGTCTCTGAGCCAGACCATTGTGGAGTTTGCAACTCACTCCAGGGACTTCAAAACAGAACTTACTGGGGGTGTGCGGTGGTGCCAGGGATAAAGTCTTATCAAATGAGATATTAAGCTGAGTCACTGTTTGATGGATCAGTGGATGCAAAAGATCCCTTGCACTATTAAAGAAGAGTAGAGAAATTCCCACCTATCGTTGTGACATTGAACATTTTGTTTGCTGCCTCCGCCTCCAGGCTTACTTTTTCCACCAAGACTCCTGCCCACCTTATGAGGACCCCTTCTCCCACCTCCATACACCCCATACACCTGGACACCCTGTGCTTGTCTGTTACCTGCCCTCGATCTCTTTATTTCAAACTGGAGCTGGGACATTGACCGTCTCAACCTGTCCACCCACCTCCCCCACTCCAACCTCTCACCCTTGCAACCCCGCAGCCGTCCACTCCCTTCATCCCAACACCAACCTCACCATCAGGTCAGTGGATGGGGTGGGAGAGAGCACAGTGGTAGTTTGGCACACTGACCTCTATACAGCTGAAGCCAGGTGCCAATTCGAAGACGCCTTCTTCTACTGCCCCCTCGACCATGACTTCACCCCCCCCCATCACCAAACCATCATCTGCCAGACTGTACACAATCTCATCACCTCAAAGTTTCTCCCACCCACAGCTTCCAACCTCATAGTTCGGGAACCTCACACCACCCGGTTCTACCTTTGGTTCTACCAAAGAGTCACTAACCTGACCACCCTGGCGGACACATTGTCTCAGCTTGTTCCTGCCCCACTGAACTCATCTCCACATCCCTTGATACTGTCCTATCCTCCCTGGTCCAGGAACTCTCCACATCTTTCCAGGATCTCCACAAAGATCAGCAAGGCCTTTGTGTGGAGCCACAAAAAATGGGGGAGATACTAAATGAGTATTTACTGTGGAAAAGGATATGGAAGATATAGACTGTAGGGAAATAAATGGTGACATCTTGCAAAATGTCCAGATTACAGAGGAGGTAGTGTTGGATGTCTTGAAACGGTTAAAGGTGGATAAATCCCCAGGACCTGATCAGGTGTACCCGAGAACTCTGTGGGAAGCTAGAGAAGTGATTGCTGGGCCTCTTGCTGAGATATTTGAATCATCGATAGTCGCAGGTGAGGTGCCGGAAGACTGGAGGTTGGCAAACGTGGTGTCACTGTTCAAGAAGGGCGGTAAAGACAAGCCAGGGAACTATAGACGGGTGAGACTGACCTCGGTGGTGGGCAAGCTGTTGGAGGGAATCCTGAGGGACAGGATATACATGTATTTGGAAAGGCAAGGACTTATTCGAGATAGTCAACATGGCTTTGTGCGTGGGAAATCATGTCTCCCAAACTTGATTGAGTTTTTTGGAGAAGTAACAAAGAGGATTGATGAGGGCAGAGCAGTAGATGTGATCTATATGGACTTCAGTAAGGCGTTTGACAAGGTTCCCCATGGGAGACTGATTAGCAAGGTTAGATCTCATGGAATA
>NC_057713.1:87618669-87626278 GCF_004010195.1 Chiloscyllium plagiosum | reverse complement strand
CAATCTTAAGTTCACCTGGACCATCTCAGACACCTCCCTCCTCTTCCTGGACCTCTTCATCTCCATCAGTGGTGACTGACTCAACACAGATATCTTCTACAAACCCAATGACCTCCACAGTTACCTAGACTCCCACCCTGCCTCCTGTGAAAACGCTATCCCTTATTCCCAATTCGTCTGCCTCCACTGCATCTTCCAGTTCCACCACAGAACACACCAGATAGCCTCCTTCTTCGAAGACCACAGTTTCCCCTCCTACATGGTCGATGATGCCCTCCAGCATATCTCATCCACTTCTTGCACCTCCACCCTTGAACCCCACCCGTCCAATTGCAACAAGGACAGAACCCACCCCGGTCCTCACCTTCCTCCATTAACATTGCATCATCCTCTGCCATTTCCGCCACCTACAAACAAACTCCACCACCAGATATATATTTCCCTCCCCACCCCATCCACTTTTCCTAAAGACCATTCCCTCCGCGACTCCCTTGTTAGGTCCACACCCCCACCAACCCACCTTCCCCTCCCGGCACCTTCCCCTGCCACTGCAGGAATTGTAAAACCTGTGCCCACACCTCCCCGATGACCTCCGTCCAAGGTCCCAAAGGAGCCTTCCATAACCATCAGAGTTTTACCTGCACTTCCACACATGTCATTTACTGTACAACCCACCTTCCCCTCCCGGCACCTTCCCCTGCCACTGCAGGAATTGTAAAACCTGTGCCCACACCTCCCCGATGACCTCCGTCCAAGGTCCCAAAGGAGCCTTCCATAACCATCAGAGTTTTACCTGCACTTCCACACATGTCATTTACTGTATCTGTTGCTCCCGATGTGGCTTCCTCTACAGCGGGGAGACAGGAAGCCTACTTGTAGAGTGCTTCAGAGAACATCTCCGGGACACCCACATCAACCATCCCCATTGCCCCATGGCTGAACACTTCAACTCGCCCTCCCACTCCGCCAAGGACATGCAGGACCTGAGACTCCTCCATCGCCACTCCATTCCCACTCGATGCCTGGAGGAAGAACACCTCATCTTCCGCCTTGTGACCCTCCAACTGTGTAGTATCAATGTGAGCTTCACGAGTTTCCTCTTTTTCCCTCCCCCCCACCTTACCCCAGTTCCAGCCTTCCAGCTCATGACCTGTCCTACCTGTCCATCTTACTTCCCACCTATCCGCTGCACCCTCCTCTCCAATCTATCACAATTACCTTCACCTCCATCTACCTATCATACTCTCAGTTACCTTCCCCACCCAGCCCCAACCCCCTCCCATTTATCTCCCAGATCCCTCAGCCCACAAGCCTCATTCCTGATTGAGGGCTCTTGCCCGAAACATCGATTCTCCTGCTCCTCGGATGCTGCCTGACCTGCTGTGCTTTTCCAGCACCACATTCTCAACCCAAATTCCCATTTATGTCCGACCAATTTTTACCCTTAATCAATGTCACAAAATCCATTTTCTGGTCATTACCACTTTGTTGATGGTGGGAGCTTGCTCGGTCACGTCTTAAGTAATGAAAATCACTTCCATTTTTATCTTTGCATGTTTTTGTGTTCCTCTGGTCAAAATGCTGAATTGGCTATAAATTTCTTTGGGAATATCCTGAGAAACATTAGTACTTCCTTTTCTTTACTAAACTTAAACTTGAATGCACAGAACCCCCTCCCTTTTGGAATTCTGGGTCTACTAACCCCAAATGAACTGCAGTGGTTCGAGAAGGCAGTTCAGGATCACCTTTTCAAAGCCAATAAGGAGTAAGCAATATAAACTCAGGCCTAGCCAGTGATACCCACATCGCACGAATGAATTAAAAAAGTAATAATGTAATACATTCTTCTTACTGAACTGTACTAGCTGGGAGTAATTGGACTGTAAAATTACCAAATGTCCAAATATTTGCTTTAAATTCAATATGATGCTAAAACAAATATTTCACAAAACTCAAGATGTGAGATCATCGTGCAAAGGTAACAGTCAAAGTGACCCTTTGTTATTTAATGCAAAAAGGACCGAGGAAATCGTCCCATGCCCACACCAAAATGGGTCTTCATGCACTGCATCATATGTAACAGTGAAGGAGCAGACTTCTGACAAAATAATCACGGAGGTACCCATCTGCTCCAGAGGCCTTGCCAGCCTGTTAATAAATAAACAGAATGATTAATCCCCTCCAAAGCAATGAGGTCATCTAACTGAACATGATCCATGCTATTCATGCTTGGGAAAGAGTCTGCGACGGATATATTTGGATTTGTGATGATGAGGCAAAAAGCGCAGCTGTAATGGATCTACGCACCCTGGGTGTTAGATTAGACATTCCATCTTATAATGCATTCCTATTTCACCAGTGGTTGCTCTGCAGGAATGCTTCTCTTTTGTGATTATTATTAATTGAGTTCCTACTTTTACTGTTCATCTTAAATGAAAAGCAAGTGTTTATTTTGGCCCAGATAGAATCGTGTGACATGGATTCTGCCAAATCTTTGCAAGAACTATCCAATAATCAGAAGACTGGAGGGCATACGTTTAGGCTGAGAAGGGAAAGATTTAAAAGGGACTCAGAGGGCAACTTTTTCATGCAGAGTGTGATGTGTGTATGGTATGAGGAAGTGCCAGAGGAAGTGGTGGAGGCTGGTACAATTTCACCTTTTAAAAGGCATCTGGATGGGCATATGAATAGGAAAGGTTTAGAGGGATATGGGCAAAATGCTGGAAAATGGGACTAGATTTATCTACAAAATCTGGTCAGCATGGGCGAGTTGGACTGAAGGGACTGTTTCCGTGCTATACTTCTCTATGACTTTATGCCTTGCTGTTCCAAGAGCTCAACAAAAATAATACTGAATGAATAGAGGACCTGCAATTATGCAGCATTTTTCATGGCTTCACCATATCCCAAAGTACTTTATGGGCTGATAAGGTTTGACTTGTGTGAAGTGTAGTCACCATTGTTATGTAGAAAACTAGGTATCTAATTTGTGTACAGTAAACTCCCACAAACAGCAAACTGATAATGAGCAGATAATCTGTTTCTGTGATGATGATTAAGGGGTCAGTAGTGGCCAGAACGCTGATGTATAACTCCCCTGCTGTTCTTTGATATAGGGTCATGGGATGTTTTGCGCCCACTTGACATAGCAGACACAATCATAATCTTTTATTAAACAATGCCACCAATGATATAGTTGAACTCCCCCAGTACTGCACTAGAGTATAATGTTAGAACTTCTCCTTAATTTCTGAAATAGGACTTTAAACAGACGCTAAGGTGTAAGTGAACTTAACTGACTCATAGATGATGATAATATAATAGAACAAAGACATAAAACAAAGATAGCAGTGTCAACAGGATTATTAACCAAAAATTAGAGCTGCTCACCACAATCCAGGTGTATGTGTTGCAGTAGCAATAGTGAAGAAGAGGGGAACAATTCCATACAAATCCTTGAGCTGTGGCTGAAGATTATTCCATGTACTGTTCTAGATCTTACAGGTGCCTCCTGTTTATAGAAAACAGAGAAGAAAATCATTCTCCCATGTCTCAATTGATAAGAAGTGTCCAGTGTGGAACCAAATCACATAAACAAGATGTGTCTGCCACTGGAGAGTAGTTGCTATAAAGGAGAGTGTGGTTTACTCAGCAACTGCAGATTAAATAGGAACAATAATGAACTAAAGCTCCAGTTCAATCCCTTCTGAAGTGATATTTGGTCTGGGCAAAATTGAATTTGGTTTTTTTGTTACACAGAATTAGGCGGAATTCTGCAACGGATAAAGAGACCTGTTGGTAGGTTTGCTTATACTGCTCATTGATTTCCTCCTACTTCACCTGATCAAAATATCTTTTTATTCCCCTCAATCTCATAGCTTCCTGTTAAATGTATTAATGCTATTTGCCTTAGGCACTCCTTCCAGTTGCAGGTTCTAGATTCTCATCACTTCCTTGTCAGAGTTTCTCCTTATTGGATTATTACTGGCAATCTTACATTTATGCTCTGTAGTTTTTGGGTCCCTACAAGTGCAAACATTCTCTCCTGGAAGGCAGCTCTCAAGGACAACTAGGGAGGGACAATAAATGCTGGCCAGTCAGCAACACCCACATTCCACAAAATGAATAAATAAAAAAAAAGTGTACCCTTATTTAACCCATTCATAATTCTAAAGCCCTCTATCCAATCACCACTCTGTCTAGTATTTTCAACAGAAAAATGTCCCAGCAATTCCAGTCCTCCCTGATAGTTTTCTTTCTCGTTTTGTTGTTTTGATCTTGATGCAATCATTTGGCAATTGTACAAGGAGCTGGAGGTACAACAGCAGGCACCTTTGGAACTAAATGGCAGGATAGACACTTTTTAAAGGATGAGATAAAAAGGGAAAGTGAGTAAGAAAATTAGAGACTACAATATACTGAGAAGGTGAATGGGTTATATTCACAGACACTGACCTCTAGTGGACATCAGACATATTATAACCAGAAAATTTCTGGGAATAAATGAAATAAACTTTAGAACAATTTCATAGACTTAATAATTTGACTAACTGAATTATTAGTTCAAGTTCATTGTGAAGCCTGTTGAAGGTTGATTGGTGTTCCACTTTGTATAACTGGAATTTGGTGTGCTGCAATTCTGATATTTCTGGTAGTTTTCTATTTCTAGGAGAAAGTGAGGACTGCAGATGCTGGAGATCAGAGTCGAGAGTGTGGTGCTGGAAAAGCGCTGGGGGCTGAGAAATAAATAGGAGGGGGGTGGGGCTGGGGGGAGGTAGCTGGGAAAGCGATAGGTGGATGAAGATGGGTGAGAAGGTGATAGGTCAGAGGGGGCAGTGATGGACAGGTCCGGAGGGCGGTGCCGAGTTGGACGCTTGGGACTGGGATAATGTGGGAAGAGGGGAAATGAGGAAGCTGTTGAAATCCACATTTGTCCCGTGCGATTGCAGGGTTCCGAGGTGGGACATGAGGCATTCCTCCTCCAGGCGTCGATGGTAATGGATTGGTGGTGGAGGAGGCCCAGGACCTGCATGTCCTTGTGGAATGGGAGGGGGAGTTAAAGTGTTCAGCCACGGGGCAGTGGGGTTGTTGGGTGCGGGTGTCCCAGAGATGTTCTCTGAAACAATCTGCAAGAAGGCGTTCTGTCTCCCCAATGTAGAGGAGACCACACTAGGTGCAACGGATGCAGTAGATGACATTAGTCGAGGTACAGGTGAATTTCTGACAGATGTGGAAAAATCCCTTGGGAACCTGGACGGAGGTGAGGGGAGTGGTGTGGGCGCAGGTTTTGCAGTTCCTGTGGTGGTTGGGAAAGGTGCCAGGAGTGGGGATTTGGCTAGTGGGGGTGTGTGAACCTGACGAGGGAGTCATGGAGGGAATTGTCTTTTCTATTTCAGTGTAGATTATAGCTTCCATCTACCCCTTACAATGGTGACAAGGTAGTGGGACCAGAGGGCGAAAGTGGTCAGACTGCGAACTTCCACCCTTTGTTTAGTTGCTGTTGGATGTAGCATTATAAAATGAGCCTTCACCGCTGCTAATGATGTGGCATTAGCGACAGACCACTTATTAGTCCAACAGGAAGAGGCTCTTGTCTTAAAGAAGATGTAGTTTATTGCATAGTAGCAACTAGGTACAAGTTACCTTAATATGATAGACAGTGATGACAAGGAAGACCCAGATGGTAGATTTCACTCCTTCGAGACTGTAAGTTCTTCCCCTTCCAAATGTGTATGTCACTGTCATAGTGGATGGTGCTTAAATCACTCCTCAGCATTAACTCGTTCACGTCCTTACACATTTATACAACTCTTTCCCCAAGCCTTTTTTTCAATTGTTAATATATTATACAGTTTTGCATATAATTACTTTAACTACTACACTATCTCCCTCCACACCCTTTCAGACCCTCTGACTTCACAAATTCAGCCTGTCTAGAGATTTCACTGTTCTTCCAGAATGCATTCTCTTCAGAATTGGAAGTTTGGTTGATCTCTGGCTTGAAGGCTGCTGATTCTGATTTAGTGTGAGGTTGGAGGTGGCACTTTTGTTGCGTCTTTCCTGACACAATGCTTTTATTGGCATTTATGGGGATCACGGAACAAGGTAAATTTCTTGACTGTGTCCTGAATTTCAGGCATGGGTTGGGCCAACTCAGTGGTGCCTTCCCCAGAGTTGTATGAATCCTATCTTCAATACATGTGAGCAGATTTTCATACTTAACCTGCTGGTCGATGTGTGCTGAAGTGTGCAGACTATTTAATTTAACTTGTTGATTAATTTAGATATTTAGGCATTTTATTTTATGTTCAGTGATTGCATGATTGATGAAACCACCATATCCATTTAGAACATGGAACACAGAACAATACAACGCAGTACAGGCCCTTCGGCCCTCAATGATGCGCTAACCTGTGAACTATTCTCAGCTTGTCCCCCTACACTATCCCATCCTCATCCATGTGCTTATCCAAGGATTGTTTAAATCTCCCGAAAGTGGCTGAGTTAACTACATTGGTAGGCAGGGCATTCAACGCCCTTACCACTCTCTGCGTAAAGAATCTGCCTCTGACATCTGTCTTAAATCTATCATCCCTCAATTTGTAGTTATGCCCCCTCATACAAGCAGACGTCATCATCCTAGGAAAGAGACTTTCACTGTCTTACCATATCTAATCCTCTGATCATCTTGTATGTCTCTATCAAATCCTCTCTTAGCCTTCTTCTTTCCAATGAGAACAGACCCAATGCGCTCAGCTTTTCCTCATAAGACCTTCCCTCCAGACCAGGCAACATCCTGGTAAATCTCCTCTACACCTTTTCCAATGTTTCCACATCCTTCCCGAAATATGGCGACCAGAACTGTACACAATATTCCAAGTGTGGCCGCACTAGCATTTTGTATAGTTGCAGCATAACATTGCAGCTCCGGAACTCAATCCCTCAACCTAACACACCGTATGCCTTCTTAACAGCACTATCAACTTGGGTGGCAACATTCAGGGATCTAAGTACATGGACTCCAAGATCCCTCTGCACATCCACACTATCAAGAATCTTTCCATTGACCCAGTACTCTACCTTCCTGTTATTCTTCCCAAAGTGAGTCACTTCATATTTAGCTGCATTGAACTCCATTTGCCACCTCTCAGCTCAATTCTGCAGTTTATCCAAGTCCCGCTGCTACCTGTAACAATCTTCCAAACTGTCCACTACTCCACTGACTTTAGCATCATCTGCAAATTTACTAATCCATCCACCTATGCCTGTGTCTAAGTCATTTATAAAAATGACAAACAGCAGTGGCCCCAAAACAGGTCCTTGTGGCACACCACTAGTAACCAGACTCCAGGCTGAATATTTTCCATCAACCGCCACTCGCTGCTTTCTTTCAGAAAGCCTGTTTCTAATCCAAACCGCTAAATCACCCTCAATCCCATGCCTCTGCATTTTCTTCAACAGCCTACCATGTGGAACCTTATCAAAGGCTTTACTGAAGTCCATGTATACCACGTCAACTGCCCTACCCTCATCCACATGCTTGGTCACCTTCTCAAAAAACTTAATGAGGTTTGTGAGACACGACCTGCCCTTGACGAAACCATGTTGA
>NC_057713.1:87605118-87618560 GCF_004010195.1 Chiloscyllium plagiosum | reverse complement strand
ACTTCTGTCTTTGACAGGCCCTATTCCTACCTGATTCATCCTTTTATTCCTCACCGATCAATAGAACGCTTTCGGGCTTTCCTTTATTCTATTTGCTAAAGACTGTTCATGTCCTCTCCTTGCTCTTCCTAATTCTCTCTTTAAATCCTTCCTAGCTATTCTGTAACTCTCCATCACCTCATTTGAACCACCTTGTCTCATTGTCACATAAGCCTCCATCTTCCACTTAACAAGAGATGCAATTTCTTTAGTAATTCCCTCTTCCTCCCTGCCTGACAGGGACACACCTATCAAGGACATGCAATATCTGTTCCTTAAACCAGCTCCACATTTCCATTGTCTGCATCCCCTGCATTTTGCTACCCCATTCTATACATCCTAATTCTTGCCTAATCGCATTATAATTGCCCTTTCCCCATTGATAACTCTTGACCTGTGGCATTTACCTATCCCTTTCCATCGCTAAACTAAACCTAACTGAATTATGGTCACTCTCTCCAACGTACTCACCTACAACTAAATCAAACATCTGGCCTGGTTCATTACCAAGCACCAGATCCAGTGTTGCCTACCCTCTTGTCGGCCCTTCGACATACTGTCAGGAAATCCTCCTGTACCACATTGGATAAAAACTAATCCATCCGATGCACTAGAATTACAGCTTTTCCAGTCAATGTTGGGGAAGTTAAAGTCCCCAAAATGACCACCCTTTCCTTTCACTCCTACCCAGAATCATTTTGCCAATCCTGTCCTCCACCTCCCTGAAACTCTGCGGAGGCCTATAAAAAACTCCAAGCAGTGTGACCTCTCCTCTGCAGTTTCTAACCTCAGCCCATACCACCTCAGTAGACGAGTCCTCGTCAAAATTTCTTTCAGCCACTGTTATATTGTCCTTGATTAATAAGGCCACACCTTCCCTTCTTTTACCACCTTTTAAAGAAAGATCTAAACTCTGGAACCTGCAACATCCATTCCTCACCCTGCTCTATCCATGTCTCTGAAATGGCCACAGCATCGAAGTCACAGGTACCTACCCATGCTGCAAGCTCACCTACCTTATTCCGGATACTTCTGGCGTTGAAGTAGACACACTTCAAACCAGCTTGCTGTCTGCCAGCACGTTCCTGTGACCGTGTCCTCCCTACTCTCATCCTCCTGTGCGCTGCAACTATAGTTGCAGTTTCCCATCCCACTGCTGAGCTAGTTTAAACCCACCCGAATAGCACCAGCAAATTTCCCACCCAGGATATTAGTACCCCTCTGGTTCAAGTGAAGACCGTCCTGTTTGTACAAGTTCCACCTTCCCCAGATTGAACTCCAATTATCCAAGTACCTGAATCCGTCCCTCCTACACCATCCTTGCAGCCACATGTTCAGCTGATATCACTCCCTATTCCTTGCCTCGCTATCACCTGGCACGCGTAACAAACCAGAGATGATAACTCTGTTTGTTCTAGCTCTCCGTTTCCACCCTAGCTTACTGAAATCCTGCCTTACATCCCTATCCCTCTTTCTACCTATATCGTTGGTACCTATATGGACTATGACTTGGAGCTGGTCACCCTCTCCCTTCAGGACCTCAAAGATACGATTCAAGATATCATGGACCCTGGCACCTGGGAGGCAATACACCAACCATAAGTCTTGTTCATTCCTAACAAACCTTCTATCTGAACCTCTAACAATTGAGTCCTCAATGACTAATACTCTCCTGCTTTCCCTCCTTCCCTTCTGTGCAACAGGGACAGGCTCTGTGCCAGAGACCTGGGCCCCACTACATACCCCTGGTAAGTAGTCTCCCGAGCAGTATCCAAAACGGTATACATATTTTTCAGGGAAACGACCACAGGGGATCCCTCCACTGACTGTTTTCTCCCCCTTCAAACAGTCACTCAGCTTTCTTTGTCCCAAGGAGTAACTACTTCTCTGTAACTCTTTTGTATCACAGCCTCTGCCTCCTGAATGATGCAAAGTTCATCCAGCTCCTGCTCCAGTTCCCTAACACGTTCTTGGAGAAGCGAGAGTTGGGTGCACTTCCTGCAGATGTACTTGGATGGGAAACTAATGGTGTCCCTCACCTCAAACATCATGCAGGAGGAACATTCCTCTCCCAGCACTGCCATCCCTGCTAGTCCCCTTATAAGAAAGTAAAAAAAGAAGAGACGCTTACCTGATGTATCCCTGGTCTTTAAGGTGAGAGGAATAGGTTGGGTGGGAGGTCCTACAAAGGTAGAGTCTCAGGTTTAGAAGCTCAATCATACTTCTTGAGCTTTGTTTCTTGTTTGATGTGATCATTGTATCTGCCAATGACTATTCCTTTTTTAAAGAATATTCTGTTTGAACTGTGTTTCCTTGGTATCCAAAGTCCGAATTGAATCTGTCATCACTTTTTGTTCAAACCTTGTTATACTTTGATTTATATCAGTTGAAGATTCATCAATGGAACCCAAGTGGAATACTCCACTCATTGGCTATGCCATAATTTGTGTTTCCTTGCAAATGTTGCAGACCCTTGCAATATGAGCTCGCTTCAGTGTTGATCAAAGTGGAAAAAGCATTCTTCCCAATCCAGCGTTGTCTCAGGTTTCCATGTTTTTGACTGAACGAAACAAATTTTTAGTACAAACATAGCTAATATCAATGAATTCTGTCTTCTGCTTCAGTTCTGGTTTTGGTAAGATTCAGGCTGTGGTGTTTAAAGCTCATTGCTTTGTATGGATTGAATTGCTCCGTAACATGTTTATCTTTGAATAATACAGGGATTGTTCTAAATCAGACTGTTGCTTGGCTTAAAACAATCAAGCGATGTATAAGGATTTGTAATTAGACAAGCTTAAGCAATCACTTCACTCTGACATTAATAATTAGCTCTGCACTAATGAGTTATGCTTTGCTTCAGAAGAATTGTTGATGATATTTAATAAGAAATAAAGTGAGGATATTTTACATTAAACATTTAACAGTGATTGAAAACACAGCTCTTTTTAACATCACTATAATGTGAAACATGACCTCTGCAGTTTAGACCCGCTAGGAAAAAAAAATCTGAAGCTTCTCGAATTATTTAGAGAGTGTGGATACCCGTCTGGAGAGGTCAGGTACCATTTCAAATATAATCCTGGGGTTCCTTTTGGGGAGGATAGGTACTCATTGTTAAAGATCAGGAGCCTTTTAGGTGAGGCAAGGTGTTCCTTCGGAGGAGTGAGTTGCTGATTTGGTGAAGGAGGTTCCCTTTGGGAAAAGTATGTTGGTCTTTGGGACAAGTAAAATGTCATTTAGAATCCTTAAAATAGATATGAATGTGTGTAAAAACTATTCAAACATATTAGAAATGTCCAACCATCAGCCTGTCAACGGAAGTTGTTAAGAAGAGTCAACAAACTGTCAAGGTCATTAAAACTGCTGCCCTTTAAATATTAAACAATGTTTGTAGTGTTAAGAAAATCAATACTTTCTTTATCACATTGTCAACTTATCAACTTAAGCGTAAGAACTATCATTACTGGATGAGTGGTACATAACTTATTTCACAACCTTTATTATCACAGTGGGTGCCTTTCAATTCACTATTATTTCTTCCAGGTTGGATTTATGGAGCCCGGATTATCTAAACTCTGCCCCGAGAGTGAACATTCAGGTCCTTCTCTTCTGTTCTTCCTGCCCCTCCCTTCTCTACGGAGACCCTTAGATTTCTATCTGCCTTCAGTTCATGTTTTTGACCTCCTGGTATGTTAACTTTGTTTCTAACTACAGATTGAAGTGATTTATAGCTTTTAATTAACTTCAGAGATCAGGAGTATTTCCCTGATAACTTTTGTCTGCTGAGTTCATATTAATTCATCCCGCAAGTGTTTAGTTTTGTATTTATAAGATTGACTTAAGCATTCCACAGGGGAAGAAGCTGCTGAGAGAGTTACTTTCCTCCAAACTGCCCGCTTAGTTTTAATAAGCCACATTATAATGTTCCAGATATTTGAAGTGTCTGGGATAACTCTTTACAGAATATATTCATCCCCACTTAAGGAGTTTACAGGGAGGAGGATTTTTTTCAGTTGTAACAGAAAAACTTAAGTGAGATGATTTACTAATTACACAATTTTATTAATGCAAACTAATGAGCAAAACATTTTAAATGAAAAGTTGTATAGTTATGCTAAAAATGATCAGAAGATGTGATACCAAATCTAATAGATTCCAGTTTGTTATTACCGGTAATAACCATTCAGCAATATCTAAGAATATCTCAGAATATAGATAAAAATCATATAGCGCCAAGTTTATTTGGAAGTATTAGGTTTTGGAGCGCTGCTCCATCATCAGGTAGCTGTGGAGCAGGATCATAAGACACAGAATTTACAGCAAAAGATCACAGGGTCATGCAACTGAGACGATATATTGAACAAACCTAGATCATTGTTAAGTCTTTCATCTTTTAGAATGAGTTGCAAGTTTTGGTTCATTAATATGTAAGTTCTGGCATGTCACTGTGGTCTTTTGCTATAAATTCTGTGTCTTATGATCCTGCTCCACAGCTATCAGATGACGGAGCAGCGGTAGTGCTTCCAAATAAACCTGTTGGTCTATAACCAAGTGTTGTGTGGGTTTTAACTTTTTCCACCCCAGTCCAACATCGGCACCTCCACCTCCACATCAGAATATAGAGTCATACAGCTCAGAAACTGACCCTTCAATCTAACTCATCTGCACTGACTGGACATCCCAATCTCACCTCATTCCATTTGCCAGCAC
Source organism: Chiloscyllium plagiosum (assembly GCF_004010195.1). NCBI lineage: Eukaryota > Metazoa > Chordata > Chondrichthyes > Orectolobiformes > Hemiscylliidae > Chiloscyllium > Chiloscyllium plagiosum. The sequence goes on along the minus strand of NC_057713.1, from coordinate 87,613,811 downwards.
TTGGCCCAGATCCCTCTAAATTGTTCCTATTCGTTTACCTATTCAGGTGTCTTTTAAATGTTGCAATTTATACCCAGCTCCACCACATCCTCTGGAAGCTCGTTCCATGCATGCACCAATCTATGTGAAAAAGTTGTCCCTTTTAAATCGTTCCCTCTCATCTTAAACCCATGCCCTCTAGTTTTGGACTCCATCATCTTAGGAAAAAGACCTTGGCTACTCACCATTTCCATGCCCCACATGATTTAATAAACCTCAAAGGTCACCCCACAGCTTCCGATGCTCCAGCCTCTTCAATCTCTCCCTCTAATTCATTCTCTCTAGTCCCAGAAACATCCTTGTAAATCTTTTCTGTACTCTCTCAAATTTAACAACATCCTTCCTATAGAAGGATGACCAGAATTGTACGCAGTATTCTAAAAGTGGTCTCACCAATGCCCTGTACAGCTGAACATGACATCCCAACTCCTATACTCAATGTTCTGACTAATGAAGGCAAGTGTGCCAAATGCCTTCTTACCCTGATAACCTGCACCCCAGGTCTCTTTTTTCAGCAACATTTCCCAGGATTCTACTATTACCTGGCTTGCCTTACCAAAATGCAGCACATTTGCAGCCCATCTGATCAAATCCCATTATACTCTGAGATAATCTCCTTCACTGTCTACTACACTACCTATTTTGGTGTTATTTGTAAACTTACTAATCATACCTCCTATATTCATATCCAAATCATTTATATAAATGATGTAAAGCAGTGGACCCAGCACCGATTCATGTGGCACATTGCTCGTCAGAGGCCTCCAGTCTGAAAAACAAACCTCCACTAACACCCTCTGTCTCCTACTTTCAAGCCAATTGGCTAGTTCCCCTTGGATTCCATGTGATCTAACCATACTAACCGGTCTACCATGTGGAACCTTGCTGAATGCTTTGCTGAAGTCCACACAGACAAAGTTTACTACTCTGCCTTCATCAATCTACTTTTGTCACCTCTTCAAAAAAGTCAATCAAGTTAGTGAGGCATGATTTCCCATGCATAAAGCCATGTTGATTATCCCTAATGAGTCCTTGCCTTTCGAAATGCTGTAAATCCTGTCCATCAGAATCCCCTCCAACAACTTACCCACTGACGTAATGTTCACCAGTCTGTAATTCTCTAGATTTTCCTTACAGACTTTCTTAAATAATGGCACTACATTAGCCAAGCTCCAGTTTTCCAGCACTTCACCCATGGCAACCCATAACATAAATATCTCAGCAAAGGGCCTAGCAATCTCTTTCCTAAGTTCCCGCAAAGTTCTGGGAAACACCTGATTAGGTCCAAAGCACAGAACACCCATGAACATTTAAAGCCAGGTTTACCTCAAAGTCCTGATGCATAAGACATTTTCTCCCAGTAGGAGAAAATTATTTTCTCCCTGTACTGTATAATACTATTTCTTAATTATTTGGTGAAGATTTCTTCATGAAGTTGTGAAGTTCCATATGAAGTTTGTTTATCTAGTGAATCTGTTTGGGTGTTTTGCACTCTTAGACACGTATTCCTTCCATCTGTCCCTTATTCTTTCAACCCTATAAGGGTGAGGGTAAATGTAAAGTAATGGGTTGGGGAATGGGTTTGGGTGGGATACTCTTTGGAGGATCGGTGTGGACTTGTTGGGCCAAATAGTCTGTTCCAACATTGTAGGGAATCTAATTTCTAAAATCCTTTGTTAAAGGTTTATCAGTAAAACTGTCTTGTTTCTCTGTATTTATGAGTGTTGTTGTACTCTGATTTATAGTAGTATAGTCGAGATAAGGACTTTTGCCATCTCTTATCAGTTGGATGCATCTTGTATTTTTTGTTTAATTAAAATTTAATTTGCACACTTAGGTGTGATGTTGCTTTGTCTCTTTCCAGTGATTTTCTGTGACTGAACATATTATTTCTACAATTTTGTTGTCTGGTGAGTACTAATACAATAACTGAAATAACTGCATATATTTATCATCTCCATGTCTCCTTCAACGCATATCCTAATTTCAAAGTGTACTTTTCAAGATTTGGGAGCTATGGACACCAAAAGCATACTAGAACTTCAAGCCAGCAAGGGGGCAGAGTTGAGTGTAATGGCCATCACTGAGGAGAAGGTGCTGGGGAAGCAAAAAGGTCAGTGAGTGGATAAAACACTTGGACTGGATGGACAACAACCGGGAGGTCTGAGGGAGATAGCTGAGGAGATTGTGGAGGCTTTAGTAATGATCTTTCAGGAACCAGAGGAGTCAGGGAGGGTCCCAGAGGAATGGAAAATGGCGAACCCAATACCTCTGTTCAAGAAAGGAGGAGTCGAGGGTGCATTGCTGGGAAAGGCAGCATCTGAGGAGCAGGAGAATCGACATGTTGGACATAAGCCCTTTGTCAGGAATGAGGCTTGTGGCCCGGGGACTGAGAGATAAATGGGGGGTGGTGGGTTTGGAGGGAAGGTAGTTGAGAAAGTGATAGGTGGATGAAGGCGAGGAAGAAGGTGATAGGTCAGGGGGAGAGTGATGGACAGGTCAGGAGGACGGTGCAGAGTTGGAGGCTTGGGACTGGGATAATGTGGGGGAGGGGAAATGAGGAAACTGTTGACATCCACATTGATCCTGTGTGGTTGCAGGGTCCCAAGGCAGAAAATGAGATGTTCTTCTTCCAGGCGTCGGTGGTAATGATTTGGCGGTGGATGAGGCCCAGGACCTGCATGTCCTTTATGTAGTGGGAAGAGGAGTTGAAGTGTTCAGCCACGGGGCAGTGGGGTTGGTGGGTGCGGGTGTCCCAGGGATGTTCTCTGAAATGGTCGGCAAGAAGGCGTCCTGTCTCCCCGCTGTAGAGGAGATCACATTGGTAGAGGTGCAGGTGAATTTCTGATGGATGTGGAAGGATCCCTTGGGACCTTGGATGGAGATGAGGGGAGAGGTGTGGGTGCAGGTTTTGCACTTCCTGTGGTGGCAGGGAAAGGTGCCAGGAGTGGGGTGTGGGCTGGTGGTGGGCTGAGGACCTGACGAGGGATTTGTGGAGGGAATGGTCTCTCAGGAACACTGAAAGGGATGAGGAGGGAAATATATCTTTGGTGGTGGGGTCAGTTTGGAGGTGGCAGAAGTGGCGGAGGATGACGCGAAGTATGTAGAGGTTGGTGGAGTGCAAGGTGAGGAGCAGGGGCATTCTGTCCTTGTTGCGTTGGGAGGGATGGGGTTCAAGGGTGGTGATGTGTGAAGTGGAGGAGATGCGCTGGAGGGCATCGTCAACCACGTGGAGAGGGAAGTTGCTATCTTGGAAGAAGGAGGCCATCTGGGACTTTGAGGTGGAATTGGTCATACTGGGAACAGATGTGGTGGAGGCGGAGCAATTGGGAATAAGGGATGGCGTTTTACAGGAGGTAGGGTGGGAGGAGGTGTAGTCTAGGTAGCTGTGGGAGTCAGTGGGCTTGCAGTAGATGTCTGTGGTTAGTCAGTCACCAGGGACGGTGATGGAGAGGTCCAGGGAGGGGAGGGAGGTGTCTGAGATGGTCAACATGAATTTGAGATTAGGGTGGAAGGTGTTGGTAAAGTTGAAGAACTGTTCAACCTCCTCATTGGAGCACGAGATGGCACCAATACAGTCATTGGTGTAGCGGAGGAACAGGAGTGGGTTGGTGCCAGTGTAAATGTGGAAGATGGCTTGTTCCACGAACCCAACAAAAAGGCAGGCATAGCTGGATCCCATGCAGGTGCCCATGGCTACCACTTTGGTTTGGAGGAAGTGGGACGATTGAAAAGAGAAGTTGTTGAGGGTGAGGACCAGTTCAGCTAGGCAGAGGAGGATGTTGGTGGAAGGGTACTGGTTGGGATGGTATGAGAGGAAAAAACTGAGGTCTTGGAGACCTTTGCTGTGGCAGATCGATATATACAGGGACTGGATGTCCATGGTGAAGATGAGGCATTGGGGGCCGGGGAAACGAAAATCTTGGAGGAGGTGAAGGGCATGGGTGGTGTCACAAATGTAGGTGGGGAGTTCCTGGACTGAGGGGGAGCAGGACAGTGTTGTGATAGGAAGAGATGAGTTCAATAAAGGAGGGTAGAATATGGGAAATTATAGGCTCGTTAGCCTGACCTCCATCAATAGTAAGATTTTAGAGTCCATTATTAAGGATGAGATTGTAGCAAGAGAGTGGGGTTGAGAAACATATTAGCCATGATTGAATTGTGAACAGATTTGAATGGCTTAATTCTGCTCCTATATCTTATTGCCTTATGGTCCTCCCATCTTTAAAGGTTAACTCTTACATGAGTATTTATCTTTAAATGTTTTCAATATTTATTGCATCATACCTAATTATTTAAGCTTATTTATCAATCAAACCTATATTTCTAACAAGATATCATTACAAAATGCTACCTGACTTGCTATGTATTTCCAGCATTGTTTATTTTTTTCTTCAGGTTTCAACCATCTGCATTATTTTGCTTTTGAAATGACCTCCTTTAATTTTGTTGGCGTTGTTTTGATTTGGAAAAATCAAAAACACGATTGTGTTTTCTGATTCTAATCACACCTTTAAAAGTGAGAGTTCTTTCTCCTCGCATGTCGTGAACTAGTTCACCTCCATGAAATTGCCTAAGGTAATATTGCTAGTTAACTCCTGTCCTTCTTCATAAGTGCTTGATTAATTGAGGTAGAGGTGGAATGCCAAATGCAGTCATTGCTGTTCAATGGATTGCAGCATCCATTTAAAGAGCAATTTAATTTTTGGCAGTCAAAAATTGTGCAGACTTCAGATCAGCAAAATGGGTATGATATGACACATTGAGACAACTGGATAACTTTTTTAAAGCTTAACCTGGATTCAAGATGAATTTTGCAACTACAAGGTAAACATGGGTCTCTTGTCAGGCTTACAGTGTAAAGATGATTGAAGAGAACAGTTTTTGCCCCAGGTTGTAGGATTTGCGACAACTTTATGTCTACTACAATGTACTTGGAAGATAATTTCTAAACAACTTGGCCATGACATTTTTACACACTTTTGAAACAACTGGGACTGGCTCAGAATTAGGGACATTACCACTGTCCCACAAGAGACTTTACAGCATACTTTGAACTGTTTGAGTCTTAACTTTCAACAGTTTTCAACCCTTTCCTTGGGAAGACAGAAACTTGCAAATTGCATGGATATCGGGATGGATTGCTAATTATTGACAGCCAGAGAACCATCATGCACTGTATGCCCTCGTCTTCGAGTCAAAATGAGAAGAAAGACCAAGGATACATGCAAAGCAGACTTTGGGCTGGAAATGTTTGGGGCCATTTTTTCAATCGACAAAAAGCTTTCTCCATCTGGGAGGTCCTCAACAGTGCCTGTCTGCTCATGGACATTGTGTACCAATGTCTCCGGGTGTTAGGGCTGTCAGAATGTGCACAACACTCATCTGTGTGGCCAGTCCATGTCCCTCCTTGGGTGCTTGCAATTTCAATATGTCACAGTAAGAGCGATCTGTATGATCTACGAATCAGGCTCCTACAGCTTCTATTCATCAAAGAAGATACAACAATTATGAGGTTGTAGCTACTCATAGATCTGGTTTACTCTTCATGAAACAATTTGGTTTTGAAGCAAGGAGTAATGGCAAATGGAGGTTAGAAAAGAATACTTCCACACAAGTAAAGTAATATACTCAAAGAGGATAGACTTAGTTTGACAATCTGAGTACAGTTCTCTTTTTTTTGTCCTGAACCCCAATAATAAGACCGTAAAATGCAGTATCAGAAGCAGGTGACTCAGAACATTGAATAGCTGAGCAGACTCAATGAGATCACCACTGATCGTATAATCCTCAAATCCACTACCCTGCATCTCCCCTGCCTTTTAATTACAGGCGAAGACCAGAACTATCCAGCTGAGAAGAAATGGAAAAGATCCTTATCACATGAGTACCATTTTTGATTGGTACTATCTGGATTCTGAATTTCCTTTTCTTTTTAGGATGTGAGGATCATCAACAAGGCAGCATTTATTGCCCATTCCTAATTGCCTTTGAACTGAATGATTTGCTTAGATATTGTAGAAAGCTGCTTTGAGTCAATCACATTGCTCTAGATCTAGAGCTAGACTAGGTAATGGAGGCATGGTCACTATTACTTTGGTGAACTTTCAAATCCAGAACAATTAATTAAAGTCCACATGTTGCCAGAAATGGATTTTATCAATGATTTCAGGAGGAAAGGAGGAGGACACGCCCCTATGTACTTCAGTGGAGCTGAGGTGGAGAGGGTCGAGAGCGTCAAGTTCCCAAGAGTGACAATAGCCAACAATCTGTCCTGGACCTGCTATGAAAGGCTTTTGCCCGAAACGTCGATTTTATTGTTCCTCGGATGCTGCCTGAACTGCTGTGCTCTTTCAGCACCATTAATCCAGAATCTGGTTTCCAGCATCTGCAGTCATTGTTTTTACCATGTAGCTGTGACAGTCAAGAAGGCACAACAATGCCCCCTTTCCTCAGCTGGCTTAAGAAATTCGGCATGCCCATAAGGACCTTAATAACTTTTACAGATGCGCCATAGAAAGCATCCATCCGGATGCACAATGGCCTGGTATGGCAACTGCTTTAAGAAATTACAGAAGGTTGTGAATACAGCCCAGACCATCACAGAAGCCAACCTCCCACCCATAGATTCCATTTATACTTCTCATTGCTGCAGAAAGGTTAACAACATCATCAAAGAGCCCTCCCACCTGAGAGCTCTCTTCCAACATCTTCTGTCAGGCAGAAAATACAGAAGCTTGAAAACATGCACCAAGGACAGCTTCTTCCTTGCTGGTATTAGGCTGCTGAATGGACCTCTCTAACTTCAAATAATGTTGGTCTTGCTAATGTTAACCTTGCTCTGTCTAAGCATTTGATGATCTGGGTCCTTCTGTTGATGATGCCTAAGGGAGAGACAACAGAACGAGGACATGCCACAACCCAAAGGACTAGCCACACTACCATACATCAAGAACATCTCTGAAATGACAGCCAGACTACTGCGACCACTAGGACTTATAACAGCACACAAACCAACAGCCACCCTCAGACAACAACTCACCAAAACGAAGGACCCGATACCCAGCATGAGCAAAACTAGTTTCGTCCCCTGTCTAGGTGATATCCTCAGTGCTTGGGAGCCTCCTGGGAAGCGCTTCTGTGGACAGCTGAAACTGACAACCGGAAGCGGCAGGGACAGGCCACTATAAATGCCGGAGGGAACACCACAGAAGCGCTTCACAGGAGGTTCCCAAACACTGAGGATGTCACCTAGACAGGGGACGAAACGTTTGCAACAAAAACTTCCAGCTCGGCGAACAGAACCACAGCAACGAGCACCCGAGCTACAGATCTTCTCACAAACTTTGAATCTGATGATCTGTATGTCCTTGTTTGCTATGATCTGCCTGTACTGCTCACAAATCAAAAGTTTTCACTGTGCTTAGGACATGTGACAACAATAAATCAAATCAAATTTTAATCCATGTCCCTAGAGCATTAGCCTCTGCATTGCTAGTCCAGTGACATTCCCAATGCATTACCATTCATTCTTTCCTGGCTTATGACTGCCCTGCCACAGCTACAGAATAAAATGAATACAACCGTATTTAAGCCCAAACAACATCGAGCAGGGCAGGGACAGAAATCATGGGCCCCAATGCTCCCTCTGGTCCAGGACCCCACCCTGACCTGAGCACAGTGGCCTCACCTCTTGAATTGAGCATTGCGAGCCCATACCCTAAGACAGAAAGGGGATCTGTTTGAGGTATACAAAAGGGGAATAAATAAGGTAAATAGGAAGTAAATTTCTTAGAGGAGTCAATAACCAGGGAGTACAGGTTTACAGGCAAGAGAAGGGAATCAGGAGGTTTAGAGGTTTTTTTTCACCCAGCGGGGTGGGGGTATCTGGAACTCACTGACTGAAAGGTAGAGCCTGGAACGTTCCCACATTTAAAAAATATTGAGATGAAAGGCATAAAAGGCTACAGACCAAGTGTTGATCAGAAAATGGGTTTAGGGTAGACAGATTCTTGATGAATCGCATGAACCAGATGGGCTGAAGGGCCTCTTTTTGTGCTGTAAAGCACTATGACCCCATGACTCTATGACTATCTACAGTTTTCAAATGGGCAAAGTATGACTGAGATGTAAGATGGAGGATTAGGTATGAGGATATAGTCGTCTTTAATTATCATAGACCCACTGCTGATCATGCCCCCACCTCCCAAAAATATCCAACACAGTCACCTGTAAGGCACTTGGAAAAGAATTGGAAACAATTATGGAAGTAATAGCAGAACATTTTGCATATTCTCCCCGTGTCCGCGTGGATTTCCTCTGTGTGTTTTGGTTTCCTCCCGCAATCCAAAGATGTTCGGTGAATTGGCTATGTTAAATTGCCCATAGTGTTCAGGGATGTGTAGGTTAGGTGCATTAGTGAGGGGTAAATGTAGAGTTGAAAATGTGTTGCTGGAAAAGCGCAGCAGGTCAGGCAGCATCCAGGGAGCAGGAGAATCGAATTTTCGGGCATGAGCCCTTCTTCAGGAATGAGGAAAGTGTGCCCAGCAGGCTAAGATAAAAGGTAGGGAGGAGGGACTTGGGGGAGGGGCGTTGGAAATGCGATAGGTGGAAGGAGGTCAAGGTGAGGGTGATAGGCCGGAGAGGTCAGGAAG
>NC_057713.1:87602350-87604076 GCF_004010195.1 Chiloscyllium plagiosum | reverse complement strand
GAAAGAGGTCAAGGTGAGGGTGATAGGACAGACTGGGGTGGGGGCGGAGAGATCAGGAAGAAGATTTCAGGGTGAGGACCAGTTCAGTCAGTCGAAGGAGGGTGTCAGTGGAAGGGTACTGGTTGGTACGGCAGGAAAGGAAGAAGCGGAGGGCTTTGAGTCCTTCGTGATGGGGGATGGAGGTGTACAGGGACTGGATGTCCATGGTGAAGATAAGGCGTTGGGGACCGAAAATCATGGAGGAGGTGGAGGGCGTGGGTTGTGTCCCGAACGTAGGTGGGGAGTTCTTGGACTAAGGGGGACAGGACTGTGTTGAGGTATGCAGGGATGAATTCGGTGGGGCAGGAGCAGGCTGAGAAAGTAGGTCGGCCAGGGCAGTCAGGCTTGTGGATTTTGGGCAGGAGGTAGAAACGGGCGGTGCGGGGTTGTGGGACTATGAGGTTGAAGGCGGTGGATGGGAGATCCCCTGAGGTGATGAGGTTATGGATGGTCTGGGAGATGATGGTCTGGTGGTGGGAGGTGGGGTCATGGTCAAGGGGGCAGTAGGAGGAGATGTCCGCGAGCTGGCGTTTAGCCTCTGCGGTGTAAATGTCGGTGCGCCAGACTTTTACCGCCCCTCCCTTCTCTGCCAGTTTGATAGTGAGGTTGGGGTTGGAACGGGGGGAATCGAGGGCTGCACGTTCCGAGGGTGAGAGATTGGAGTGGAGAGGTTGAGGCGGTTAATGTCGCGGGGGCAGTTGGCTATGAAGAGATCGAGGGCAGGTAAGAGACCAACACAGGGTGTCCAGGTGGATGGGGTGTGTTGGAGGCGGGAGAAGGGGTCGTCAGAGGGTGGGCGAGAATCCTGGTTGAAGAGATAGGCGCGGAGGTGAAGGCGGCGGAAGAATTGTTCAGTGTCTCGCCGCGTGTTGAGCTCGTTAATCCGAGAGCGTAGGGGAATGAAGGTGAGGCCTCTGCTGAGTCTTTTTGGTGGGGCTGGAGCAGGCTGAGGCAATCTTATTGGTGGGGCAGGTGCAGGCTGAGACCATCTTATTGGTGGGGCATCTCTTATTGGTGGAGAACTCATCTCTGCATACCTCGACACGGACCTGTCCCCCTTAGTCCAAGAACTCCCCACCTACATTCGGGACACAACCCACGCCCTCAACCACCTCCATGATTTTCGCTTCCCTGGTCCCCAATGCCTTATCTTCACCAGGGACATCCTGTACAACTCCATCCCCCATCACGAAGGACTCAAAGCCCTCCGCTTCTTCCTTTCCCGCCGTACCAACCAGTACCCTTCCACTGACACCCTCCATCGACTGACTGAACTGGTCCTCACCCTGAACAACTTCTCTTTCCAATCCTCCCACTTCCTCCAAACCAAAGGAGTAGCCATGGGCACCTGCATGGGTCCCAGCTATGCCTGCCTCTTCGTAGGATATGTTGAACAGTCCATCTTCCGCAGCTACACTGGCACAACCCCCCACCTTTTCCTCCGCTACATCGATGACTGTATCGCTGCTGCCTTGTGCTCCCATGAGGAGGTTCAACAGTTCATCCACTTTACCAACACCTTCCACCCTGACCTCAAATTTACCTGGACTGTCTCAGACTCCTCCCTCCCCTTCCTAGACCTTTCCATTTCTATCTCGGGCGACCGAATCAACACGGACATTTACTATAAACCGACCGACTCCCACAGCTACCTAGACTACACCTCCTCCCACCCTGCCCCTTGTAA
>NC_057713.1:87586567-87601686 GCF_004010195.1 Chiloscyllium plagiosum | reverse complement strand
CTGCCCCCACCCCCACTCCGACCTATCACCCTCACCCTGACCTCCTTCCCCCTATCGCATTTCCCACGCCCCTCCCCCAAGTCCCTCCTCCCTATCTTTTATCTTAGCCTGCTGGGCACACTTTCCTCATCCCTGAAGAAGGGCTCATGCCTGAAACGTCGATTCTCCTGCTCCTTGGATGCTGCCTGACCTGCTGCGCCTTTCCAGCAACACATTTTCAGCTCTGATTCTCCAGCATCTGCAGTCCTCATTTTCTCCTTGGTAAATGTAGAGTATTAGGGTAGGGGAGTAGGGGAATGGGTCTGGGTGGTTTACTCTTCAGAGGGTCGGTGTGGACTTGCTGGACCAAAGGGCCTGTTTCCACACTGTAGGGATTCTATGATGATGATGGTTTGGAAAATCATAGTCTAATCAAGCAGAGTCAGCAATGATTATTGAAGAGAAATTGTGTCTGACTAATTCAACTCGCTTCTTGAGGAAGTCTCAACCAGTAGATATGTTGTATTTGGATTTCCAGAAGGTCAATAAGGTACCTCACAAAATGTTAAATCATAAGATCCCACAGTGTTAGGGGTAGTATTTTGGCATGGACAGAGAGCTGGCTAATGGCAGGAAACAGCAGATGGGAATAAAAGGTTCTTTTTTCAGTTGATGGCTCATGACCAGAGGATTCCACAGGGATCAATGATGGCATTGCAAATGTTTGCTATATGACTTGGAGGAAGAAAGTGAATGTACTGTAGCCAAATTTGCAGACGACACAAAAACGGGCAGGCTGTGAGAGAGATGCAAATAGTTTACAGTGATATTGATAGGTTAAGTAAATGGGCAAAAATGTGACATACAGAGTATAATGTAGAAAAATATGAAGCTGTTCATCTTGAAAGGGAGAACGAAAGAAGAGTATTGTTTAAATGGTGAAAAAACTGGAAAAATCTTCAACACACAGAGACTTGGGGGTATTTGTGAATGAAAGACAGAAAGCTAGCACACAGGTTGAGCAAGTAGTGAGGAAGGCTAATGGAATGTTGGCCCATACTTCAAGGGGATTGGAGTAATGTAGTAGGGAAATCTTACCGCAACTAGACAAGGGGCTGGTGAGACCACATCTGGAGTACTGTGAGCATTTTCGGTCCTCTTACTCAGGGAAAGACATCATTTTAATGGAGGCAGTTCAGAGAATGTTCACTGGGATGATCCCGAGTATGGAAGGATTGACTGAGGAGCAAAGACTAAACAGGTTGGGCCTCCACTTACAGGAGTATAGAAGAATGAGTGGTGATCTCATTAAAACATATATGATTCTTAAGAGCCTTGCTGGGTGGGTGTTTACTCTCATGAGAGAATCTAGGAGCAGAGGGAGTAGTCTCAGAATGAAGGGGCATCAATTTAAGACTGAGATGAGGAGAAACTCCTTCTCTGAGAAAATTGCAGCCTTTGGAACTCCTTGCCATAGGGAGGCTGTGGGACCATCATCCTTGTGTATATTTAAGGCTGAGATAGATAGATGCTTAATTAGTCGGGGAATCAAGGATTACAAGGAAAATGGAGGAAAGTAGATTTGAGGAATGCCAGATCAGCCATGATCCTATTGAATAATGAAGCATATTTGAAGGGCTGAATGGTCTACTCCTGTTCCTATTTCTTGTGGTCTTATGGATAGGATCTGCTAACGTGCATCTCCCAATCTGATCAGTTTTTTCCACGTCTGGTTGCATGACACCTTCTCAGCTGAGAGAAAAGGATATGTATCAATGCAGATGGTACTATCTCTTTGACTGATTCACTGTCATAATTGGGTCATTGTTTGCAACTTGACAGTTATGGATGTGCGTGCAGGGAATGAATGCACGTCAGGTATGAACCCTGAGTGATAGAGACTATTGACATGTGATTAGAGAATATAACAAATTCAGCACTGTGTTAGCCTAGTGTACAATTGGCGGGTTATAGCATTTGAAGATTCATTCGTTACCATTAACTATTTATGTGAGGTTACTAAATTTGTTTCGCTGCTACATTCATGTTTTTGCAGCCACACTCCTAGCCATCTGAGCATTTGTGTAGAAAGTCTTCTTACCCTCTGCAGATACAGGTCATCTCCTCTCACTCACCTCCACTAAGTCTTCCAATGTATTTTCTGAAACCATGGAGCCATCTCTCTCTCTCTCGGCCTTGTGTTTCTCTAGCCAGACTCACTTCCCAAATGGCCTCTAGCATTACTTCAACCTTAATCAAAAATGTAGCTTAAATTGTTCACTTGCTTAAAGCTCTGAAGTTTAATGCCCATTCCACTTGAGTTAGCACAGCGCACATTAGTATTGCATGTAAATTATGGTGTATCACCTGCCAATGCACTTAAAAGGGGATTGGAGCCATTGACATCATTATTGTGCATCTAAATTGAACCAGAAATGGGAGCCCAGTGCAACCACTGTTTATACCTTTCCTAGGGCATCGCTCCTTCTCACTGGTCAACCTTTCTTCCTTTTCTCTCCATTGTCTCACTGGCTGTCCTGCTGACAGTGCCCTTTGTCACTAGCTATTCCCCTGGTCACTCCCCAGCCACAGCTCCTCACTGTCCCACTACCCACTTTCCTCACTGCTCCTTCCACTTGCAGGGAAACTGGCTGCCCCCCACCTCCACCCCAATTGTCCCACTGACTGCTGGCTAGTGTTCACTTCACCACTAGCTAGTGACCCCCCTCACTGGTTGGTTCTCCCCTGCCTCGCTGGTTGGTCATCCATGACCACTGGTTGGTCCCTGCCCCTCACCACTGGCAAGTCCCACCTCACCACTGGCTAGTTCCCTCCATGCAGCAGCCGTGATGAAGGGCTTATGTCTGAAACGTTGATTCTCCTGCTCCTCGGATGCTGCCGAGGGCAGCATGGTGGCACAGTGGTTAGCACTGCTGCCTCACAGCGCCAGAGACCCGGGTTCATTTCCCGCCTCAGGCGACTGACTGTGTGGAGTTTGCACATTCTCCCCGTGTCTGCGTGGGTTTCCTCCGGGTGCTCCGGTTTCCTCCCACAGTTCAAAGACGTGCAGGTCAGGTGAATTGGCCATGCTAAATTGCCCGTAGTGTTAGGTAAGGGGTAAATGTAGGGGTATGGGTGGGTTGCGCTTCGGCGGGTCGGTGTGGACTTGTTGGGCCGAAGGGCCTGTTTCCACACTGTAAGTAATCTAATCTAATCTGGTTGACCTGCTGTGCTTTTCCAGCACCACACTCTCGACTCTGATCTCCAGTATCTGCAGTCCTCACTTTCTCCTCCATGCAGCAGCCCCCTCACTGTCCAGTTTGCTACTTCACTCAGAGATTGATTCATTTCAGAGGCACCAGACTGTGACGTGAAATGAACAGGAAAGATGAAAATGAAAGCTGGCTGTAGTTCCAGAGGACCATAGGCTGCTGTCTCATTACAGACAGACAACTGGTAATGAGCTTCACCTGAGGGTCACTATGCCTCAGGCGAGGGATAAGGTTAAGAAGATGGAACCTCCACTGTGACCTCAGCCTGTGGAGGAATCGAACCCTTGCTTGTTGTGAAGCCACTGTGATGTAGGCACTGATCTGCATGGAATGTGAGACCCCTCCCAACCCCAAGGTTGCTGTGAGAATCTGTGAGAAATGACGCTGTCACATATAACCTCCTCAACTGGAACTGGAAACCTGACTGGAGACTGTCATTCAGCATGATGTGAGCAGAGAAATGGCAAAATCAACTTTCAGCCCATTTCCTGAAGCCTGATGTCTTTTCAGAGCTAGAAGGATTGATCTCATTGGTGAGAAAACTCCACCTTTCAGAACTTGATCTGGACACCATTTCCTAGTCAGATGCTACAGAAATTACCAGGAAGTTTAAATTTGGGCACTAGAGGGCAACATATTCACAAGCAACACATCCAAGATCCTGTTCGCTACACTTCAATATGATCAGTCCATTTTTTTCCTGTTTTGACCATACCCTGTTACAAGAGGAAGAAAAACCTTTTTTTTAACCTCTGTCACATAGTGAGTGTGTACCAATTTACATGAGGAGTGGGGAGAAAAGGTGAGTATTACACCTGTGACTGGTAAGAATGGCACAGACTGCACATTTATACTCATTTATGGGTTATTTTGGGCAGCTAGTTGGACTGATTGATAGATGGGGAGGGTGGAGCAGTTGGGTTTGGGGGAGGTTGTGAATGTGCCTGATGTGCCTGCAGTCTATTGTTCACCCAAAAGCTAGCCCACAATTAAAATTGTCCCAAATTGAATGTATCCATTGTGTCAGCTTGGGAGAGTGCTCAGAAGTATACTTTTCAAGGCAGATTCCACACAAACTAGAAGCTCTGGTGCACCACACAAAACCATACTTATTTGTATCCAGTTCGGAGATTAGCATAGTATTCCTTAAAATGAAGTGGTTCAATACAATTCAGAATGGTAGGCTGTTGGAGAAAATGCAGAGGTATGGAACTGAGGGTGAGTTAGCACTTTGGATTAGAAACTGGCTTTCTGAAAGAAGGCAGCGAGTGATGGCTGATGGAAAATATTCAGCCTGGAGTCCGGTTACTAGTGGTGTGCCACTAGGAGCTGTTTTGGGCCCACTGCTGTTTGTCATTTTTATAAATGACTTAGACACAGGCATAGGTGGATGTATTAGTAAATTTGCAGACGACACTAAAGTCGGTGGAATAGTGGACAGTGTGGAAGAGGTTGCAGAGGGACTTGGGTAAACTACAGAATTGGGCTGAGAGGTGGCAAATGGAGTTCAATGCAACAAAATGTGAGGTGATGCACTTTGAGAAGAATAACAGGAAGGCAAAGTACTGGGTCAATGGAAAGATTCTTGGTAATGTGGATGTGCAGAGGGATCTTGGAGTCCATGCACATAGGTCCCTAAAAGTTGCCACCCAGGTGGGTAGTGCTGTTAAGAAGGCATATAGTGTGTTAGGTTTCATTGGTAGAGGGATTGAGTTCCGGAGCCGCAATATCATGCTGCAATTATACAAATGCTGGTGTGGCCACACTTGGAATATCGTGTACAGTTCTGGCCCCCATATTTCGGGAAGGATGTGGAAGCATTGGAAAAGGTGCAGAGGAGATTTACCAGGATGTTGCCTGGTCTGGAGGGAAGGTCTTATGAGGAAAGGCTGAGAGACTTGAACCTGTTCTCATTGGCAAGAATAAGGCTAAGAGGGGATTTGATAGAGACATACAAGATGATCAGAGGATTAGATAGGGTAGAACAGTGAAAGTCTTTTTCCTAGGATGATGACTTCAGCGTGTACGAGGGGGCATAACTACAAATTGTAAGACAGATGTCAGAGGCAGGTTTTTTATGCAGAGAATGGTAAGGGTATGGAATGCTCTACCTGCTAATGTAGTCAACTCAGCCACATTAGGAAGATTCAAACAATCCTTAGATAAGCACATGGATGATTTTGGGATAGTGTAAGGGGATGAGCTGAGAATAGTTCACAGGTCGGCGCAACATTGAGGGCTGAAGAGCCTGTTCTGCACTGTATTGTTCGATGTTCTATGTTCTATGTTCTATGGGAGAATGAATAAGCCGGCGAGCACCAAGTCACAGGATGCTAATAAAACACTCTGGGCTAAAAATTGTTCCAGTCTGTTTTAATTTGATTACATGGTTTGTGATCTGTATGTGCTCATTGTCTTTTATGCTGGTAACACTCAGTTTTAGCACTGTCTCCTTATAGACCTGATTGTAACGGTGGTCTGAGTGAGCTCCAAGCTGCTGGCTGGCTAAATGCTGAAGCTAGTATGCACCTGTTAAAATGCAGCCTGGTCCCAGTTGAAGAGGAGCGGCATTCAGTTCGAAGAAGTGTTGGCACTGACTGCATTTGGGAGCTGAATAGATGGAGCTCAAAAGCAGAGTGATGGCTCCTAGGTTCACAGATGCTGCATGGGAAGTCTTAGTCATGGACGGGGACAATGATTTATTCAAGAAAGGAGACATGTCTGCTTGTGATAACCACATGATCTTCACTGCATGATAATTTTTTTACAAGTGCAAGGATTAACAAACTATTAAGCATGGCATCTGGATGGGAATATGAATAGAAAGCGTTTACAGGGATATGGGCCAAGTGCTGGCATTTGGGGCTAGATTAATTTAGGATAGCTGGTCAGCATGGATGACTTGGACCAAAAAGTCTATTTCCATGCTGTACATCTCTAAGACTCTATGGCTTTTTTCAACCACACAGCAGCATTCGACTCTGTCAACCATGAAGGCTGTCAAAAAATTTGCCAAATTTGACTGTCTTCAGAAATTTGTACCATCCTTCACTTATTCCATCATCAAGCAAGTCATGATCCTCAATAAGATCCTAGCTTAGTGAAAACTGGGACCAACCAATGTTGAACTGTCATAGCAACTCTTTCCTCTATTTCCCTCACAGCAAAATTGCATCTAATCTCCAGTAAATTGCTAATGGAAACAAAGGTATTCTGTAAAACAGTCAGGAAAATGTTCAACCTCTGCTGCCTTCAATCCAAACTTTGAAACACTGTAGCCTTAGCCATAGAGTGCAGTGTGTGTTCGATGTGTGTGTACTCATTCAGGAGCTGAGCCCCAAATCATGGTGACTTCTCCTTCAAGATATCTGAGAAATTGAATGTGAGGGTAAGAGTTTTTCATGAAACACCTGAAAAAGAAGTTCCCTTTCCAACTAGCAAAACTCTAGATATGTGCCATCAGTGATACCTTTACAAGACCCTCGGCAAGAAATAATAGCTTCCTCTCCCAAGCCAACCATGCACAGCCATGAGATACTGATTCTTCCAAACCAGCTCCACAGGGTGGGAAATATTCATATGCCCTGACACCATCTCCTGAAAAGACTACTATTACAGTATGAATGAATGAAGAATGTTCTTAGATTGTCCCTGAAGAGATCAAACACGTTGGCTGACTTATGACAGACCCCTACCTTCTCTCTGATTTAAATGGCGGAGGCTCAGATGGGAAAGCACCAACACATTGAGAGGCTTCCTCAGGATCATGCAGGGCTGAAGGCAAAGTGTTGAAGGGAGTGCAAACCCATTCGTCTTATCCTTCAAATCCTACCTGGCTATCAAGTGAAAGGATTGCAAATGAGACATTGAAACTCTATCAACCATTTCAGGCCCATTGAGAGCGAGAGCAGCATGTCATCCTCAATCCCAATTGACTGCTGAGAGAGCAAGAGGCCTATGGAGCAGAACTTGATGTTCCTCGGCTGGTGACTGTTGGTAGTAAGGACATAGAATTCCTCTGATGGCTTGCCCACAGTCTCTCTGGAATGCCACTGCAAGAGATTCAGACTGGAGGGCTCACTCTCTTCTCCAATTAATTATTGTGGCCAATTAATGATCCTGGAGGAACGAGGCCCCAGCTTTCTGGCCAGCCAGAGGGAGACTGGAGAGGAAATGTTGGGGGTATGTGTTTTGGGCATCTCCAGCAATGGTTTCTTTTTAACAGCAGACCCTTGTTTCCCAAAAATGTCTGTCCTCCAAGGGTACTCTCCCCACCATCATCCCCTCCACTCCAGCCTACCCTCCCCTCTCCCACTCCCCTCAGTCCTAGTGGTGATGGTGTGTTCCTCACTGAATCTTCAGAATTCTGCCATCTGGAAAACCCTGGCCTTGGAGATGGACAGCAGAAGGGAGGTCCTCTTTCCACGAAGAGCCAGGAGTTCCTTACGGTTCAGCCACTGAATGGGAACAGGTGGCAAGCGAGTCCATTGCAAAGAGTCTGGCTCTGAAGGCCTGCTAACAATGCTGGTGGTTTGATGCCCTTATGTGGGTAGTCACGGTCAGAGAATTTATCTTCAGAAGACATCTTGTTCCACCATTTCAACAAGCTCCCACGCTGCTCATTGTACCATTCCTATTTGTCATTTAACGAAAGTTCCTGACGCTCAGGACAAATATCAAAACCTACAAACACGCACTACAATGATGCTAACGACAACCCATTTCTACTGATTCAAAATACCTCCAGACATCCAACAATGGAAACCACATCTCCCAAACATAGTGCTGTGCGATTGCTGACAGCCTTTCCTCTCTCTGTCTTGCAGGACAGGGTGGCGCACAATATTTGGGTGCAGAGCTGAAGTAACAGTGGACAGGAGTACCTGTATCCCCTCAGCCCCAGAAAGGAGACATTTCTGTGCTTTATTGGGATCTAATGACGATGATATGTTTCTGCTTCCTGCTCCTTCTCAACAACCAGCTTATTCTCATCCTGCTATCTGGCAATGGTGGTCTGACCATTTACCTCTTGTTTTCCAACTCAAATCGCATTCCTCACTCTAACGCCCCCCTTCTGAGTTCCTATTTTCAGAGACCTGCGAGCCACCACCTTGCCAGCGCCAGCTCTGAAAGGAGAGAATTAACAGCACAACCCTAATAAAGAAGCCCTGTCACTTGGTCCAACAGGCAGAACCATCATCTCATGTGCTGATACTGTAGTTATAAAACTGCCATCAGCTAATGGTGAGACATTAGGCAGGAAAGGTCAAGGGAAATGATAGGCCTAATGCTCCAGAGTGTGAGGCCATAGATTAGTTCTTTTACAGGGGAGTCAAATGTGGATTTTTATGGGCTAGCATGGCAGGAAAATGCAGACGAAATGTGCACTAAGATGCTAATTTGTGCAATGGGTGGGCTGTACTCCATCTCCCTGTCATGTTGCACACTCAGGGCCACTGTTACCATAAACTTTGTAAGATTGCCACTCTTATGGCTGTCTGATTGCTATTTGGTGGGCGACAAGTGAAAATATAGAAGAGACCTACACGGTTCAAGTTGGTATGTTATGTGTTAAATCAGTTGTTTGACATCAAGATCTGCCTAGTTGGGAAGCTTCAGACATATGCATGGCACAACTTTGTGACTGGCCTTCTCAGTACTAAGGGTTTCACGCTCCTCCAAATGGAGGGGGTCCAGCTTTCATATTGCCAGGTCCAGTGACGCTGTGGATTCTGTTTCACAGCCTTCATCTCACGTTGCTTTATCAAGAAGAAACTGGTTTGGAGATTGGTCTGTAGGAGGGTTATTTAATCAGCTTGATAGACATTTATTTCTCTTATTGAAAATTCTCAATCCAGTAAGATTTTGTGCTTCAATTTTTTATTTTTCTATTAGCAGCACTGAGCTCTTTTTTACTATGGGTTATATCTGTCTTGGTGTATTATATTTCATCCTGAGGAAATCAAACACATTCTCGAATTTCTCAAAAGTATGCCACTGACTCAGTCAATGCTTAGCCATGAGCAAAGTTTTGTCAAGTTCCATTCCTGATTCAATGGCTCAGTGCTTTGCCCTTTGGTTATCCTTAGCCATTGCTTCCATTTCACTTCTGACCAATTGGCAGGTGAAAAGAGAAACCAACTTTCGAATAATGGGTGAAAGAAGACAGAAACTAATCTTTCTCCGAAAACTAACTGTGGAAATGTGCTTTCAGCCGTTTTGGAGAAAGTGAGGACTGCAGATGCCGGAGAGTCAGATTCGAAAAGTGTGGCGCTGGAAGAAGAACAGCTACTCAGGCAGCATCCAAGGAGTAGGAGAGTGGATGATTCGGGTGTAAGGAGTTATGCCACACTTTTCGACTCTCAGCCATTTTGGACAAGGGAGGGTGAAATGGTATCATGCCTGAGAATGCGTTTTGTAGCCTGAAGGGTCTGGGTCTGGTGAAGGGACCTGGTAGTGGGGCAACAGTCTGTGAATAAATTGTGAGCGAGAGTAGAAGTAGGAGGAGCTCTTCTCCTCCACTGCGAGAAACTGCCTGCCAGTTAGTGCCGGGTTGTATTGTATGAGCTTCAAAATGTGCTAAATGAAACACTGCCGTGCTCAAAACAAGGGGAAAGTTTCCTTCATAATGTGCAAAAATCTAATTTAAATAAATCGTTCCTATGACCAGTGCACCTCCAGCCATATTGGAGGCTTCAGCACCTGAAAAAGCAGTACTGATAATAAGAGCACTTTCTACTGTTTTAGTACATGTTTGGACCCTCAAAACACAATTAATAGGAAAAAACATTGAAACAAGCAATGCGCTGGGTTTTCCTGTCCCGATGCAGAATATCAATAACACAACTAGATAATGAAACTAACTTCATAATTTGTCCTTGTAAATAGCAACTTTCCATTCAATTAAATCAAAGAGAAACAATCGAGGGCTCCCCTGTGTGTAATGACCTGGGGATTGGGCCTTTTTTCAGCACATCATGGATTTAGATTAGATTCCCTACTGAAGAGTAACCCACCCCCCTCTGGCTAATGCACCGAATGCTATGGACAATTTAGCATGGCCAAACGACCTAATCTGCACATCTTTGGACTGTGGGAGGAAACCGGAGCACCAGGAGGAAACCCACGCAGATACGGGGAGAATGTGCAAACAGTCACCCAAGGCTGGAATGGAACCTTGGACCCTGGTGCTGTGAGGCCCTAAAGTTATGTATGTTTAATCTGGACATTTAATTGAATCATGAATGATACAATTCTTCTAAGAGAATTCTAACAATTTATAAGACGCACTTACAAGTGAATGAGATGGTATCCTGGATCAATGTATTGAGGAACCAACTAAAGGATAGACCAACCCAGACTGGGTATTATGTAATAAGGAAGGAATAATTGGCAATCTAGCTCTGTGAGGCTCCTAGGGAAAGAGTGACCACAACATAAAATAACTCTTCATTAGTTTGGAGAGTGACATCTCCAGTAAGGAAAGTAGGTAAAGAGAAAACTGGGAATTATAGACCGGTTAGCCTGACATCGACAGTAGGGAGTCAAAACGTGTGGCGTGGAAAAGCACAGCCAGTCAGGCAGCATCCGAGGAGCCGGAGAGTGAGTGCTTTGATGATAATGACATTCCTGATGAAGAGCGTATGCTCAAACGCCGACTCTCCTGCTCCTCAGACGCTGCCTTACTGGCTGTGCTTTTCCAGCACCACACTTATTGACTCTGATCTCCAGCATCTGCAGTCCTCACTTTCTCCTAATCGATAGTAGGGAAAATGCTCGAGTCCATTATAATAGCAGAGCACTTGGAAAATAGTGACAGGATTGGACAGCGTCAGCATGGAATATATCAAAGGTAAATCATTGCTTGACATATCTATTGAAATGGTTAGAGGATGGAACGAATTGAGTTGATAAGGGGAGAACCAGCAGATGTAGTTTACTTAGACTTTCAGAAGGCATTCAATAGGTCACACACAAGAGATCAGAATGTAAAATTAAAGGACATGGGATTTGGAGTAATGTACAGACATAGACAGAGAACTGGCTGGCAAACAGGAAACAAAGACCAGGAATAGCCAGGTCATTTTCTCAGTGGGGTACTGCAAGGATCAGTTACCGCATCCCAGCTATTCACAATATATATTAATGAAAGACCTAAATGCAATATCTCCAAATTTACAGGTGACACAAAGTTGGGTAGAAAGGTGAACAATGAGGAGAATGCAGAGATGCTTCAGTCTGAGTTGGACAAGTTGAATCAGTGGGCAAATACATAGCAGATGAAGTATGATGTGGATAAATGTGATGCTATCCACTTTGGTAGCAAAATGAGAAGGCGGATTATTTTCTGGATGGCTATCAATTGAGAGACAGAATTGTGCAATGAGACCTGTATCCTTGCACGCTAGTTACTGAAGGTATACATGCAAGTGCAGCAGTCGATGAAGAAGGCAAATGATATTTTGGCCTTTATAGTGATTAATTTGAGTACAGGAGCTGAGATGTCTTGCTGCAATTGTACAAGGCCTTCATAGAAACCTGTAAAAGTCTAACAAGAATAAACAGGGTAAAAGCAGGTTTTTCATAGAAGCCTGTAAAAGTCTAACAAGAATAAACAGGGTAAAAGCAGGAAGGATGCCTCTAAAGTTTAGGGAGTCCAGAAACGAGAGTTGAAACGTAATGATAAGGGATGAGCCATTTTGGGCTGAGATGAGGAGATATTTTCTTCACCCAATGAATAATGAGCCTGTGGAATCCTCTGCCACAAAGTGATCAAGACCAAAACATTGAATGTTTTCAGGAAGGAGTTAACATAGTTCTTAGAGGTGAAGGGACCAAAGGATATGGGGCAACAGCTGAAACAGGGATTTGGATGATCAGCCAATATGGTTACATTGAATAACAGTGCAGGTTGGAAAGGTTGAATGGCCTACTTCTGTTCCTGTTTGCTTTGTTTCTATGCAATGCTTCTGTTCTGACTAATACAATGTACAATGGCAAGTATTTTTATTACAATGAGTACCTGAATGATGCTCACATTGACTGCTGGTTTTAATGGGTCCATCCAAAATTGTGATAAGAGGGATACTGAAATTCCACTCAAAGCAGGGTAGAGTGAAGAAAAAGG
The DNA here is from genome assembly GCF_004010195.1 of Chiloscyllium plagiosum. Taxonomy (NCBI): domain Eukaryota; kingdom Metazoa; phylum Chordata; class Chondrichthyes; order Orectolobiformes; family Hemiscylliidae; genus Chiloscyllium; species Chiloscyllium plagiosum. The sequence goes on along the minus strand of NC_057713.1, from coordinate 87,589,308 downwards.
CCTTTTTCTACTCTGTAATTTATCTCAGGACATTCCCTAGGTATGTGTAGGCAATCAGTGAGGACAGAAACAAATTTAATTTTGAAAATATTTTGTAATCAAGAGTCAATTTTTCCCACACTTCTTGCTTTAGGGTACAGCTATCATGAGCTGTTGAGAGCTGCCTGACTCGAATGCCCTAGAATGTGGTTGAGTTTCAGGGTTTATCTGCCATACATGGACTGGGTATGATCCAGGTGGATATGCGTGTGTGTATCAAGTTTCTGAGAAAGAGATTGAGTACAACTAAAAATCGGAAAGGGTTGCAGCAGCTGAGATTCCTATCAGGTTCAGGGCCCTAGGTGCTGTGAGAAACTGCCTGATATTCCTGGCATTCTGTCTCACAAGAAGTTGAAAGTCTACCTTACTGGATCTCTGAACAAGTGCTGGCATTCATCCCTTGTGGATGTTGTCTCATTTGCTAGGGTAGGTGACAACCCCTGACGCCCATTTTCTCTGATGGGTCTCATCTCCCGGGTAATCTGAGGAAATGATGCAAGAGCCCTTATATGTAAGAAATGACATGGAAGCAGGCAATTGAGATTAACTGAACCATCCCAGTGTTCCACGTGAGCGTTCTACACCTTAATTCCTCCCAATGTGTCAGCAGATCCTTTCTATTCCTTGCCACCTCCCCCCCAACACACACACACACAAGAGTTATCTGACTTCCCTCTTCAAAGCACCTTGTGGTGATGCTTGTATATAAATTACATTAAAGTTAAAAGTCTGACCCATGTCAGTTGAGACCAACACACAAAGCAAATGAGCAGAATGAAGTGAAGGATCTGATTTTAAGATCTTCACTCCAGTTTTCTTCACCCAATGCACTGGCACCTCATGAATTTGCAGGGTCATGGGGGTTAGGAGGTGGGGTGGGCCAGAATGCTGAGGGAAAGATAATTGCCCCTTATTGTGACATCTGGATCATGCTTTTTTCCCAAAGTTACTGATGCCATTCACCAGCTTTAAAACCCTATTGTAGCAGGGAGCCAAGGGGAGAGGATAGATTGGACAGGAAAGAAAACCATGCGAGTAGGAAAAGAAAGATTAAACAACACTGAAGTCACCTTGGGTACAAGGTATCCTTATGTAGAACTTGAAACTTTGCACGAAAATAGCACTTTGTACAACAGTCCTATGGCACCTTTTAATCTGTTAAAGTTCGTGACTATTTATGTTTTCTTTGTAGACTACCCTGAGGGGCACTGATCACCATACACACTCACATGTACATCATGTGCAGCAGTGCAAGAAGCTCAGAGCCTATCATTCTCCAGTGTCCTCTAGGACAAACATAGCCTCTGGAAAATGGGAACTGAAGCTTTGAGAATTAATCAACATTAATTAGTTCCCCTAAATCTTTGTAATAGATGAATATCCAATGCAGATCAAGGTTTGAGTTATTTAAAAGTAGCCCTTGGGGGGATCCAAGATGGCGGCGACCCAGCAAGTCTGAATCTATAGTGCTCCTCCCAAGACTTGGGCAAAGTGGGTCACCCACCCCCACCACACTCACCAAATAATTTAAAATAGCTGTTTAATTTAATTAGTTGTTTAGTATTAAATTTAAACAATTTAATCTTCAGTAAAAATGACTGAAGGAAAGGGAGCCCGCAGTTCTCAGCAAGCAGGAACCCCTCCCCCACCCTCTCCAGCTGCAGCAGAGGCATCCGCAGCTGCCCCAGGGGACTTACCTACGGTGGCGAGCCTTGTGGAAATCATCTCCAAACTGGATGCGAAGATCAATGCTTTTATTGAAGAATCCCGAAGTCGATGGGACTCACTCTTAGCCGTGCTGCAAAAGCACGACTGAGACATTAAGGAAATCAAGCGCCGAGTCGGAGAGGCGGAGCTAAAGGCCGCGACCTCCGATACTACAGTGCAATCGGCCGTGGATCGGGTCTGGACTCTCGAACAGTGAGTCCGGACCTTAGAGAATCACATTGACAACCTCGAGAATCGAGGTCGTCGAAAAAATATTCGTTTGCTGGGCCTTCCTGAACAGGAAGAGGAAGGCCAGCTTACAAGGTTCCTTGAACAGTGGCTTCCACAGCTGTTAAATCTGGAAGCTGGATCAGGCCAGGTAAGGGTGGAATGGGCCTACCGGGTTGCAATACGTGGACCAGGCTCAAACCAGCGCCCCTGCCCGGTCCTGTTCTGGCTGCAGAGCTATAAGGAGAGGCAGACACTCCTAGAAGTCTCGAGAAATCTTGGAAAAGATCCCCAAGCCATGATCTATAAAGGTTCCAAGATCATGTTATTCCAGGACTTTTCCCTATCTCTGGTCCGAAAGAGGAAGGCATTCGATGAGGCGAAGAAGTGTTTAAGGGACTTAAATATCCAGTACTCCTTACGCTACCCAGCGACGCTACGCTTTAACCATGAAGGATCCGTGAATAACTTCAGATCGCCGGTAAAGGCCAAGGAATTTTTGGACTCTCTTAGATAAATTGTAAGAGATAATTGATGTTGGTTTGCCTTCTCCCCACTCCAGTTTATATCCCCCTATTCTTTTTACCTTACTGTTTAATATTATCTTGGGGGGTGGGGAGAGGGATTTATTTATTTGTTCTCTACTTAACGATTTTCTCTCCCCCTTGGGTTTTTTTATTATATTTTTGTATGTGTGTATGTATATATATATATGTGTGTGTGTGTATATATAAGCCGGGGGGTTTAGTTAGTGTTAAGTCGGATCG
>NC_057713.1:87557069-87586129 GCF_004010195.1 Chiloscyllium plagiosum | reverse complement strand
GAGGAATATGGGATTTTAAATTTGTATTGTCCCCCGGCACATCCTTTTAAATTTATAACAGAAGCATTCTCAAAATTGATGGCTCTCGGTGCCCGTCATACAATTATAGGGGGAGATTTTAATTGTATTATGGATCCGGAAATAGATAGGATTCTCAAGAGTACTGCAGGAGTATCTCCCAGATCTAGACAATTGGTGGATTTGAACAAAGAATTAGGATTAGTAGCTGTATGGCGATGTCTTCATCCACAGGGCAGAAAGTTTTCTTTTTACTCCAATCCACATAAATGTCATACCAGAATTGATATGTTTTTTGCCCCTCGTTTTTTTTAAAATTCCATATCATCCTGTAAAATAGGTAGTATAGTAATTTCCGATCACGCTGCTGTATATATGGAAATCAAAGCGAGGAACAATGAGACATCTCCCCGGCATTGGCATATGGACCCTTTCTGATGAAAGATAGTAAATTTGTAAAGTACTTCTCGCAAGAATGTAAAACCTTTTTAGAAATTATTTAGGTACAGCTAGCAACCCATCAATGATGTGGGAGACCATCAAAGCTTACGCGCGAGGTTTGATCATCTCATACTCAGCGACCCAAAAAAAGTTAAAGGGAGAACAACAGTGTCTGCTCGAAGCTCGCTTAAAAGCAGCTGAAACAGTATACATTGATAAACCTTCTATTATCAAATTGCAAAGGATTACGGCCCTTAGGACAGCTCTAAACACTACGCTTACCCAAACGGCTAAGAGGGAAATATTATTTGCAAAATAAAGTTTATATGAATTTGGCGACAAACCGGGTAGATACTTAGCATTTCTTGCAAAGAAAAAAAGGCCCCTCAAACTATCATGTCTATCAAGGAAAGTACGGGTATTTTGACTCATGATCATAAAAGGATTAACACAATCTTTCGAAAATTTTATTCTGACTTATATAAATCGCAGGATTGTGAAGACAGGACTAGGAGGATACAATCATTTTAAAAAAAATTTGACCTTTCCAGACCTAACTCCGGAACAGGTATCGGTCTTAAGTGTTCCTCTAACAGTCCAAGAAATACTTGCAATCAGGTAACTTCAGAGTGGTAAGGCACCTGGCCCAGATAGCTTTCAAGCTGAATTCTATAAAGAATTTACAGGAATATTGGCTGGTCCACTTATGGACATGTATAACTACGCATACAGTCAGGGCTGTCTCCCACCTTCGTTGAAAGAGGCAAATATCTCTCTTATCCTTCAAAAAGGAAAGGACCCAGAAGATTGTACATCATATAGACCAATATCCTTGCTAAATGTAGATTTTAAAATCCTTTCTAAAACGTTAGCATTGAGACTAGAAAGGGTATTGCCACATATCATAAAGGAGGATCATACGGGGTTTATTAAGGGCTGTAGATCATCCAATAATATTAGAAGGGTTTTGAATATGATTCAAGCCTGCCATCAGGGAAAGATACCAGGAGTAGTAGTCTCATTAGACGCGGAAAAGGCATTCGATAGGATTGAATGGTCATATTTGTTTTACACATTTGGAAAGGTTTGGCGTTGGAAGAGAGTTTACCAAATGGGTCTCAACATTGTATAGTGATCCCAAAGCAGTTGTGGTTACCAATGGATTAGGCTCGGATAGCTTCAGTGTGGATAGGGGCTGCCGTCAGGGGTGTCCTCTCTCGCCATTGTTATTTACGCTAATAATTGAACCACTAGCAGAAGCTATACTGGCTGATCCTAATATAACGGCCCTGAGGATTGGTACAGGTTAACATAAAATTACCAGATTTATGCAGATGATGTTCTTCTATTCCTCAGTAATCCTCTGATATCTGTGCCTCGCTTAATCCAAGTTATTAATACATTTAGTGCATTCTCAGGCTATAAAATTAACTTCTCAAAATCGGAGGCTATGCCAATGGGTGGCCTTGCTATGATACCCACTTAGTGGACGGATCCCACTTTCCCTTTCGTTGGTCCCTGGAGGGTTTCTTATATTTAGGCATTTTTATTGCCCCAGTATTTGGTCAGTTATACAAGGAGAAAGTGAAGTCTGCAGATGCTGGAGATCAGAGTTAAAAATTTGTTGCTGGAAAAGCGCAGCAGGTCAGGCAGCATTCAGGGAACAGGAGAATCGAATACAAGGCCAACTTTGTGCATTTACTGGAAAGGATAAGGCAGGACCTTCAGCGATGGGGAAACCTTACAATTTCCTGGCTGGGTAGAATAGCACTAATTAAAATGAGTGTCCTGCCCCATCTCCTATGCCCTATGGGAATGCTTCCGGTGATGCTGCTGAGGCTGGCACTACGTAAATTATATGGCTGGTTGGGTTCCTTTATCTGGAATCATAGACGGCCCCTCATTAAGCTGAAGAAGCTACAGCTTCCACAGGCAAGGGGAGGATTGGACTTCACAGATTTTAGGAAATATCAGTTAAGTTCCCTATTAAGTTACATAGCTGATTGGGTCTTGTCTGACCCGCAATCAATCTGGCTGGACATCGAGACTTCTCAAGTAAAATGCCCACTTATTAACCTTTTATTTTCAGACAAGAGGAAAATCATTATGGACCACTGTAAAAACCCGATACTACTAAACACAATTAAAGCTTGGAATATAATGCGGCAAAATGGGGGCAACTCACATAAAACAGCCCTCTATACTCCGATAGTGGGAGCATGGGGATTTCAACCAGGGGGTTACAGATTCCACTTTTAAACTCTGGAGATCCAGGGGTATCTCATGTTTAGGGGACCTATTTAAAGAAGGGGTCCTGATGTCTTTTGAACAGCTGCGTCAGAAATTCGGATTACCTAATGGAGACCTCTTTCGATACTTCCAAATTCGAGATTATATACAGAAAAACACTACGCTATTAAATAGTCTTTATAAATCAGATAGCGAATGTAGAGTGCTATGGCCAATGGGGGTATCTTCCGTCAGCACTATTTATCATTTACTACATGATGAAGTATCGGGAGATATGGACAATCTGCTTAAAACATGGGATCAGGATTTGGTACTAGAAATCTCTATAGAAACATGGAATGACATTTGGGAAAACGCCAGAAGAATCACCATCTGCAACAGAACTCATGCTATCCAGCTGAAGATACTTCATAGGGCCCATATAGCACTGGATCGATTGGCAAAATTTAAGGCAGGAGCATCTCCAATGTGTCCCAAATGTAAAATAGAGGTGGGCACTCTTGTACATTGCCTATGGACCTGTCATAAGATCCGTAGATACTGGACTAAAGTAGCAAGTATCCTGATAGAAATTTTAGGAACAGAAATTAAAGTGGACCCTGTATCTCTCCTTTTGGGCTTTTCGAACTTACCCTCCCTGGATATGCATGGAAAGAGATTATTTTCTATTCTCTCTTTCTGTGCAAGTAAAAATATCTTGGTAAACTGGGTGGCTGAGGGCTCCCTGGACTTTCAAATTGGCACAGATTAATTATGACTTCCTTACAAATATGGTGCACTGAAAGACCGAATTATTTCATAAAATATGGCAGCCCTTCTTGAATTATATCAATACAGATATTTCGGCCATCCTAACAGGGACTTTTATTTAATTGAGATTGTGAATCTGGCTGGTCCGGGGCCCCTTGGGAGAGGAATCCCGCACGAATACGGGTTTTGTTACATTTGATGTTAACACATTCCGAGCATGTATCTCACTATCCAATCCAATGTTATCCATTGTTTTTTTTTCTTTCTCTTATATGAATAATGTAAGAGACTTAATTATACACTCTGGTTAGTTGTAGGTTAGTTAGTAGTTAGTTGAGTTTTGGTTTTTTTCCTCTCGGTATTTTTCTTTTGTTAAATTTTGGTTATTATTTATTTAAGATTTAATTGTATATCAATGTTTCCAGAGCAAACCTGACCCAGTTGGTGATGACCTTAGACAGGATTTTGTAATCTGTGAGAGTTTAACACCAAGGAGTAGGAGCACTGAAAATTTTCTTGAGATGGTTGATCCACACAGTCTTCATCCTTTACATTTTAAGTGTTTGAACAAAGCAACAGTTTGGTTCTGAAGAAACCGAAGAAATCTGTACTCAGCAGAGCTGAATGCATGTGTTTCTAATTTCTGTATGATAAGATTGCAATTTTGTATGTAATTCCTGCAGGTTGGAGCGTTAATGAGTATTCATAACACATTAATGAATACAAAACAGATTCCCAACCTTGAAGACCAGAAAAGCTGATCTGACTGAAAGGTTCTGAGACCCTAATACCAAATCCCCAAAATACTGTTGGCAAACTGGATTGCTGCCTCGTACCGAATGAAATTCCTGTGCCCATCCTTTTAAACGTATTGGGTAGGCCTGAAAGATTCTACCCATTATATAAAAGCTAAGTTGTAAATGTCTGTCATGCCCTGCTTTATATCACAGTCTGAGCTAAGTAGTTTAAAATGCCTGCACCATTAGTATTCGTAGACATTTCTGATGATAATTTTAAAAAATGTTAATAAAAAAAGTGTTGCATAACTACTCACATAAAAAATTCCATCATGACATTCCAACTGTTTTGAATTCCATTTTTGTCCCATTTTGCCATATATTCACATCAGTAAGTTCTACAATCTGATTGAATTAGGCTCTATATTTGATCTGCAATATTCTAATATACAATATTTGCATTACAGGGACATAATAAGTCACTGATTGGGAAGTTTTATTTTTCATTTTCCAGAGAGTGCTGCTATTTATGAAATAAGGCCCTGTTTAGTTCATAGTTCACTTCCCCATGGTATCATTTTATAATAGGATTCCAGAACCAGAATCCTGTGATGAAAAACACTTGTATGCTTTAAAAACTAAAGAGGTTTGTTGACATTGGTCTTATTTCTCACGTGCTTGAAATTATGAGGCATTATGTTAAAGTAATAGGGAGAAACAGCTACACTTGTAAGAAGCCTCAGGGTGCAGAGTCAAGACAATTGGGAAAAATTCAGAAGGAAAAATGAGAATAACATTTCCTTACATTATGAGTTGTGATATGGAATGCACCACTTGAAAAGGAAGTGGAAACAGAATCAAAGGCCATTTTTGAAAGGGTGTTGAATGAATGCATAAAAATAAGATGTTTACAGAAAGCTGAGGATTACATTGAGTTAGTTAGATCTTTCAAGTTACTGGCACCAGAATGATGGCAGAATGGTCCCTGACTCGATTCTACCAATTACAAAATGGAAGTACAGGACGTATGATTTCTTCATCTCAGTCATGTCACATCTGCTGTCTTTTTCTCCATCAAGCCCTCAGTCATTTCTTATCCCAATGCCGAAAAGCTGACTGGGACAAAGTACTCAAGCAGCGGCTGAAGTGCTGCCATCTGGAGCTTGGTTCTTGGTCTCTTGAGGTCACCATGTATGGTCAGATGAAATGCCCTCATTGGTGGCTCAGCAGTCTTCCACGTCCTTACTGAAGTCATATTTAGCAGCACTTGGATAGGTAACCAGACGAATTTTCAGCAAGGGACTGCCAACATAATTACTAGTGGCTATTTAATGTATAAATTTTCATGATCATTTACAGCCATTTTTGGAATTCTTGATGTATCTCATTTGCTTAGAGACATAATCTGATTGGAAGGCCAATGATGGTTTCCAATCATTGTCCAATGAATAACAGAATTATGAGTTGAAAGGACACTTGATAGAGGAAATAAGAAATAGTTGGCTAAAATACTTGAATGCTTAGGAAACACAACATTCTCATTTATATGAATTTAATGGCTAGTGTATGATTTTAAGCAAGTATTGGCTAAAGTGGATTCAGTACAGTATTAGATATGCTCCCACTGAGAGACCATGAACCAACTACCGGACTCCTATTTTATTTTTAGATTTTATTGATGAACAATGGGAGAGTGCCAGTTGAACACTGCCTTGTCCTGTCAGTAATGAAAAGCGGAAGACAGTAAATCACTAACCTATTTTATATCCTAATTTTTTTTAACTGTCAATAAATTACACAGCATCACCAAATATAAGTGAATGCCCCAATCCCCACCCAACAATGATGTCAACAGGGAATTGGGAACAGCAGTAGTGACGAATCATAATAGCCACTTTACAAAGAAAGCTTTGCAAATAGAACAAAAAACATATAAACATGGATAAATTGCCACTTCTACTTAATTTTTAATCTGACTGGATGCTTTTCAGAAACTAATTTAAGATACTGGAAGAACATTTAGCAGCTATAATGAAAAAAAAGCTAAAAGCATAACAATGACTAGGAGAGAAGCAATAGATAGTTATAATAATTTATTGTTTGAAGAAGGAGAGATCTGGCATTTGACATAATAATATGCAGGATGTGATTCATAACAGGGGACACATATTTCATCCACACTAAGCAGAGAAATCCTAAATCTGTGCAAAACCAAATTAAACATAAGATAACAAACGCTGAGAATCTGATAAATAAAAGGGATCACTTATAAAGGCTGGAATAAATCTTTGTGAGTAAACTGTGACAGTGTAAGACATGATTGAATTAATACTGGGGATAGGAATTCTAGTATGCCATGAGAGGGCAGATCTGAAAGATGTACAAGCTCTACCCATGAATTTCCATTCACTGATAGAGTGAAACTGCAGACTGGGAGTGTGCCATTTTGTGATATGGGCTCCCTACAGTGTCAGGAGCAGCACAGGCAAAGTTTTACCCCATGCAGATTTCGAAATGACTCTGAAATGTTCTTTATAAAATCATTTTCCAAAAAAAAAAGATAGTTTTTTTCAAGAAACATGGGAGAGGATTATTTTGTTTGGCTGGCTTAAATGCTACTGAGGTGTGCTGGAAAATTGTGCATGCTCAAGACTATTGTATCCTGTCTTTAATAAACAGCATCACCACCACAGCTGGTAAAAGCATGAAATAAGAGTCGACACGTTTGAGATAGATTGAGGTCTCCTTGGAAAAACTTTCATACATATATTAAAAGATACAATAAAATTTCTGCTGTTATGACAAATATACTTTTTTGCAAACTATTTGGGGCATTGGAAGTAATATTAACTGAGAAAATAATGACTTATAAATGTTTCACTGACAGCATTTTGAGTGATCAGATTTATGTATTGGAACAATGTGATCTTTACATGTTTATGCAAGTTGCTATTGTAAATGTTTGCAAGTAGATTTCTAAAATGAAATATTGAATTGCACACAGGGATTGGACCAGATTGCATTCCAGGGCAGCGTAGCATTTAACGTCTTTGTCTTCTGTATGGACCATGTTCAGCGACAACTTCTGGAACTGGAAGTCAATACTGTGATCCACATTGATGTGGCGATTGCTGTGTATGGAACTTTGGAGCTATTGCGTTTGCCTAAGCCTGTGTAGCTTACAGGGAATGTTGCTAACTGGCTGTCTTGGTGTTCACTCATTTTGTGCCTATCTGTATGTTCACAGCATCCAAACCTTGCATTGCCTGGCCATGCTGTGAAAATGTTGTCACTTCAGTAAGATAACCAAAGGCTATCAGTTTGCCATGCTGTTTAATAAAGACAAACAGATGGACTGCTTATCATGCTATTCAGTTGGAATCTATCTGGGTGTGTGAGGGTGTCTTACTTTGCGGAATATTGAAATGTTAATCTAACACCTACAGCATGTACCAGCTGCCTGTGTGGTCAACACATTTATTCAACCCAATGTTCTTTGGTGCTAGACCCCAAGGGGGCCCTGTTGGGGGAAAGATCACTGACTGTCAGGGTGTCCTGGTACCATTAGTCACAGGCACAGTCTGAACATATTCAGGGACTTGGCCATGTCAATTCATCTGCTTGGGCCACTTACAGTTAGAGATCTGTCCGACTAAATCTGGGGAGTGAGCGATGGTCAGTCCTCTTGGCCATCACAAGCAGTCAGGGGAATCATGTATTATTATTTGGGTAGCTACAAAGATAGCAGTCAGATGTCTGGTCAGTCACTTCTAGGCCCTGCTCATCAATGAGCATCCAAGGAGCAGGAGAATCAACGTTTTGGGCATGAGCCCTTCTTCAGGAATGAGGAAAGTGTGTCCAGCAGGCTAAGATAAAAGGTAGGGAGGAGGGACTTGGGGGAGGGACGTTGGAAATGTGATAGGTGGAAAGAGGTCAAGGTGAGGGTGATAGGCCGGAGTGGGGTGGGGGCGGAGAGGTCAGGAAGAAGATTGCAGGTTAGGAAGGCGGTGCTGAGTTCGAGGGATTTGACTGAGACAAGGTGGGGGGAGGGGAAATGAGGAAACTGGAGAAATCTGAGTTCATCCCTTGTGGTTGGTGACCTGCTGCGCTTTTCCAGCAACACATTTTCAGCTCTGATCTCCAGCATCTGCAGTCCTCACTTTCTCCTGCTCATCAATGTCAGGATTCAGAAATCTGGGGTCCATGGGTGTCCCCATTGATTGTTGAGGAAGGTGTAAAGGGATCCTGGAGAGGAAATAGGCTGGGGTAGTGGTGGGGAGTGGTGGGGGGGAGTGAGGTCACTGCCAGATAGAGTGGGGCAGGTATGTATAGGGGTCAGCATATTAAGGTGTAATATCTGGGCTGGGGGCCAGGGAGAAAACTGGATGTAAAGTTCAAAGTGGTGGGGTAGTGAGGGGTAAAAAAGACATGGAGGCTCAGGGTGGTGGTAAAACCCCCAGCAGTCAGACATAGCCCAGTGCTAATGGTGTCCATCATGATCTCCATTCCTTGCCATCACTTGCTATTCTCTATGTGCAATATAGAAAACTGGTAGGAGATGCCCAGTGTGCACACATTCAGTGTCACTTTGACGGGAAAAAGTCGGGATTTACATCTGCAATTGGACATTGAAGGGCCAAATTCATTAAGCATGGGTTTGCAAACTCTAGCTACATTTCATTGGTAATCAACTCATCATCCATTTACAATACATGCAGTGTGAATATGTTTAGGGTTCATATGCTGGTCAAAGGTGATTTGTAGCATTCCATTGGTCCTGGCAATTTGAACATTGATATCTCAATGATGCTGACATTAGCAATAACAACTTAAAAAGAGGCCAATGCTGGCTAAAGGTGAACCATTTTACTTGTACACCTCCCAAGGGTGTAGTAGGAAGTGGCAACCATTGCTTCATCATCAGTCACGTAAGTTTAAAAATGATCTGTCCTAAGTGCAATGTTGAAAGATTGATCTGGGTCTGAAATGGGAAGGGGGTCAGAATATAGCAGGCACACCCCTTCTGATGTAATGTGCCGGTCACTCATTTGGCACAGCACCTTTACCAAGTTACTGAGGCTGAGGCTAAAACACTCCAAAAAGATGAGATTTGCACTTCGCAAAAAATGTAAGAGTCAGCCTTAATAATCTGGTTGTGCGAAACAGTTTAAAGGTACTAAGCACTGAAATGACTAGGACACACACGCTGTAAAAAGATTTGGAGGGGACGTTGCTTGTGTCTTGATACTTCAAACTCTTCCAGTTCAATTACTTCACCTCTCTGAATTCTCCGTTCTTTTAAGTCAAGATTCTTGCACAGCCACCACTTTGAAAAGAAAATGAAAGAACTTTGCATTTATGCAGTGTTTTTCATGATGACTGGATGTCTGACAGCACTTGAAGTAATTCTTGATGTGCAGTCACTGTTATAATATAAAACTTTGACCTAAAATTGACAGCCATGTCTTATGATGGCTAGCTGTACTCTCTGGAAGTTCCTCCCACATGCCCCACCTTTATACTCTGTTCTCCATTTTTTCAGAAACTCTTTCAATCCCAGATTTTTGAAGAAAGAATCAGCCCCTCTAAATATTTCCCCATTTTGCTCAGCATATTTATTGTAATGCCACAATGAAATGCTTGGGAATGGTTTCCTTTGTTCAAAAGATTAACTAAATGCAAATCCTTGTGAAAAGTATGTATTTCTGTTCATCTGTCAGATGTTTTCTGCACTCTGTTCATCTTTTTGCTTGTAATTCTTTCCTCTTTAAAGTGCCTACCTGTCTGGGTAAATGCTTTTCCTGCATTATGTAGAACACACATACTATATTCTGCTATTTTCAAACATGCAACATCTAAAAGATAGAGTGAAGCTTGAGATACAACATTTTTAACTGTGATCTGAAGGCATTAGGAATTGAATGACCTTGAATACTTTGTTTAACCAATAATATTTACCAATATTCACGTTTATGAGTTTTATGCAGATATAATGTATGACCAATAATTTAAACAATTGGAAAACATTTTGCCTTACTAATGTTATCTAACATAATTTCTATGCATCTCGATAATACAGGGTGATTTGTTGCATTATTAACTTTCTGTCACACCAGGGATGGAGATGCTGTTGGACTCATGTATGATTGAGCACTGTTAATAACATGTTAATTGGTAAAAGTCTGGCGTATAGCTCCAGGTCTTCCACTGCAGCATTATTTATTTTCCTGTTGTTTAATTTCACCTGCCACACCAGTCACCACAGTATGACAAACGGATGGACTCTCTTCCCAGATCATTGGCTATTCTGTCAGTTTCTCATGTTTCCTTTAACATAATCTGGTAAAACTCAGAATTGATTGGCTAGTTATAATGCTGAATGACTGAGGGGTGTTTTAAAACCAAATCTTCTTACTTCTATGTTTGCACAACTTTGTTGTCTTAGCCCATGAAGAACATCTTTCTATTCTGGCAGCCATAATGTAATCTCAGAATAAGTTTTAAGTCTTTAACGATGAGCTACTGTGTGGCATTAATTGACCTTTTCCTCTGGACTTTAAGAAAAGTTCAGTGGAAAACTCTTAGTTAGACCTTAGACACAGAAGCTTTCTGCATTTAGTAATGCATGAGGTGGACAAAATACATGTAAATGTCTACTCCTATAGAATCACTGAATATTTATGGTGCAGCCGAAGGTTATTTGGCCTATCATATCAGCACCAGCTCATGGATCATTTTGATTTAATGCAAAATATTGCCTTTTCCCTGTGCCATGCGTGTTGTTTCTGTTTAAATGATCATCTAATGGCATGCTGAATGTCCGTCAAACTAAAACGAGTCTTTCCTGGAACAGATTGTCACAGTGGCACTAACTTGCATCAAGCATGCTTGACCAGGAGACTCTTCCCTCTTCCTGCCTGCCAAAGGCATATTGTAAGTGTTTACAAGTTGCTAATCAACCTGTTTGGCCATGTTGTGAATGCATTTTCGGGGGCTATCAAGTTCTGGATTGGAGCTTCTGGCTCCAAGACATCAACACTACCCATTGCAGCAAAGCACCTCCTCAGGTAATTGGACGAGGTGACAAATTCTTATGCTATTGTTTGGGTGGCATTGGAGGAAGCTTTTTTTATATAATGGCAAGCATATTGTAACATGTAACAAGGAATGGTGTTGCTCATATTGGGTTTGGCCTATTATGTGCCATTGAGGAGATGGATGTTGGTACGGGAAATGTGGAAGAGGTGTCAAGATGTAAATCTTCACTGAAAGAATTGAAAAAAGATATTTGTATGAGAAGTCCTGAAAAACAATAGAGTTAGTATTATTGGATATTAAACAATAGAGGAAAAGTTGCTGAATTTGGAATTCCATGCTGCAAGCTAAAATATCTTTGGTGAGAATCTTCATCAACTCCAGGCTGAAGTTTCTTCACACATATCAGATGGACAATTATACCTATTATTTTGAACAGTGCCATCATTCAAGGAAGGTTAATTATTGTCTTCTCTAATTCTGCATATTGTAAGTTTACAATGCAATAAACAATTTACTTCTTTATCTATTTTTGTCAGTCAGCTTACAAAGATGGCCTGGAAGGGATATTCAGAAAAGTATATGAAGTGTTTTAATTGACTCTTACTCTTACTTTTTTAAAATCATTAGTTTCTGTTGACTAATTATTGTTGATCAGTCAGTCAATGTCAACGAACAATGTCAGCTCAACATCAATTTTGTTTCCAAAATCATTCCTACCTTGAGTACTTCAACCTTCCCACAAGCCATCAGTGAGGGAGCAAGTATCCAGTGGTTCAGATAAGGAAAGGCCAAGGTTCAGGGCCTTTCACTGACCTGCTGAGGACACGAAGAGTTGGGCCTTCAAAGCAACGCACATGCAGAGCTGCAGGTAAAGGAAGGCCAAAGCAGCAAGGAGTTGGTCCTGTGAAGAAGCAGCTTTCCTGAGCTGTTTGGCTGCGATAGGAAAAATTTCTGAGAGTAACATCACAGGAAAGTCACGTGTTGTTGAGCAGCTGCTGGGCTCTGTATTTCAACTCCAGTCGTTTTCCAGGAGAAGTAAGAGTTTATAGGCAGAGCAGAATCACCTGATTTGTGAGTAAAGGTGAAAAATTTCTATAATATCCAGCGAATAGTACAACAGTAAAGTTAAAGTAAACTGAAGAATGTCAAAGCAATTGAAGTTAGCGTAAGTAACTTAAAAGTTTAAGGTTAAAACATGGCAGAACAGCTTGGCTAAGCAGAATGCTCATTATATGGCATGGAGGGACTATTCTTGTGATCCAGGAAAGCCTATGAGCAGAAAATGTCACCATCTGTATGAGTTTGAGCTCCAGATTTCAGAGCTGGAGTAGTGGCTAGAGTCACTGAGGTGAATCACGGGGTAGAGAACTACATAGATATCATGTTCAGAGAAGTAGTTGTACTACAAGTTAGAAGGAAGGAGGAAGATAGGGAATGAGTGACTGGCAGGCAGTCCCAGAAAATCAGCCAAATAGTGCAGGAGTCCCCAGATTTCTTGCTTGCTAACTGGTTTTCTTTCTGGTTACAGGTGAGGGTGATGGGACCTTGGAGAAAAGCAGCAACAGAAAAGCTGGTGGTATCATAGCTGGCCTAGCTGTACAGAAGACATGAAAAGTGGAAGGGCAGTACTGAAAGGACTGCAGTAACTACAGGACATTCTTCTGGAGGAGGGTAATGAGCCAGAGATCAATGTCCACATTGATACTAACAACATAGGGCAGGAAGGAGGCTGTGGTCCTGCAACCGGAATTTAGGAGTCTAATTAGAAAAATAGCTGGACTCTAAATTATCAATCTCTGGATTACTTTCAGAGCCACCTGAGTAGAGAACTAGAAAGACAATACAGATGGCTGGTGCAGACCAAAGGTTTTAGATTCCTGGGTCTCCAACACTGGCTCTGCAAAGTTGGCGTCCATTCAACTAAATGGACTATATCTGAACAGAACCAGGAATTGAACTCCTAGTGGGACATTTTACCCGGTCTGACAGGGAGGGATTAAACTGACTCAGCAGTGGTGTGGGAACCTGGAGAAAACATTACAAAATAATACCAAGATGCATGCTGTGAAGAGGCGGTTAGCGCTAAAATAGAGAATAAATTAGTTGACGAAATAAGGCAGATAGTAATGTTGTCAAAATCAAAGTCAAACTGCATGTACATGAATACATGGACTTTAGTGAATGAGATTGGGGAGTTACATGCCTTGAATGATTATAATCATGGTTGTGGTGATAATAGAGACCTGGTTTAGTAAGGATAAGTCTAGGTGTTAAATATTCTTAGTTACAAGGTGTCCAGAAAAGATAGAAAAGTAAATAAAGGCAAAAGGTTAGCATTTTTGGTAAATGAGAGCTTGCTATACTGAAGAAAGAGGATTTTTCCAAAGGTTCCAGGAAAGAATTGACTTGGCTAGAGCTAAGGAATAACAAGGGTGCAATTATATTGCTTGGTGTGATCTATAGACCACCAACTAGTGGGAAGGATACAGAGGAATAAATCTTCAACTAAATTACAAGAAGATGTAAACTTTGTAATGTAGTTATAATGGGGGATTTGAATTACCCTTATTGACTCAGATATTGGTAGTATATGGAGGAGCAAGACACTGGGTTGTGTTCAGGAGAATTTCCTACAGCATTATGTGTCCAGTACAAGAGCAGTTATGAAAAAGAACTGACAGGTAACATAAAAGGAAATCCCAAAGTCTTCTACAAGTACATCAACAGTTAAAAGTATGTAAAATTGAGTAGAATCTTAGAAATCCTACAGTGTGGAAACAGGCCCTTTGGCTCAACAAGTCCACACTGACCCTCTGAAGAGTATCCCACCCAAACCTATTACTCTATGTTTACCCTGAGTAATGCACTTAACCTACATATCCCTGAATGCTATGGGCAATTTAGATTAGATTACTTAGTGTGGAAACAGGCCCTTTGGCCCAACAAGTCCATACCGACCCTCCAAAGAGCAACCCACCCAGACCCATTCCCCTACATTGACCCCTTCACCTAACACTACCGGCAATTTAGCATGGCCATTCACCTAACCTGCACATTTTTGGACAGTGGGAGGAAATTGGAGCACCCGGAGGAAACCCACGCAGACACAGGAAGAATGTGCAAACTCCACACAGACAGTTGCCTGAGGCAGGAATTGAATCCGGATCTCTGGCGCTGTGAAGCAGCTGTGCTAACCACTGTGCCACCGTGCCGCCCAAAGAAGATGAAACAGCGAACTTTTGATACAGTACGCAGGCACTACTGGGATTTAGCATGGCCAATTCACCTAGCCTGCATATCTTTGGATTGTAGGAGGAAACTGGAACACCCGGAGGAAACCCATGCAGATGTGGGGAGAATGTGCAAACTCCATACAGATAGTTGCCTGAGGCTGGAATCAAACCTGGGTGCCTGGTGCTGTGAGGCAGCAGTGTTAACCACTGAGCCACTGTGCCACCCCAAACTGCGCAGAGTTGATTAGGGAGGAAAGAAGGAGTTTACACAGAGTGACAAGAGGCAGGTTTAGATGTTAGATGAATAAGTTGTATCTGATTTTACCAACAAGACAGATGCTATATAGGTCATGGCGACAGAGGAGGAAACTTAGTTAAAAATTGATAAGGATGAGGTATTGGAAATCTTTTGATATTGAAAATAGGTTATGCACTAGGACCAGATGAGACACATCCAATGATACTAAAAGAAGTGAGACTGGAAATTGCAATTATGCAATAGCGGAGGAATACGCCAAGACTTTGGCATGGCAGAGAGAATGGGCCAGGAATGGAAGCTGCCTCCTAGTGGTCTGAGGCAGAGGTGGCAGTGGCAGACAAGGCTAAGAGAGTCATAGAGATGTTATAGCAGAAACAGACCATTCAGTCCAACTTGTCTATTCCTACCAGATATTCTCCATTAATTTAGTTCCATTTGCCAGCATTTGGCCCATATCCCTTCCTATTCATATACCCAACCAGATGCCTTTTAAATGTTGTTACTGTACCAGTCTCCACCACTTCTTCTGGCAGCTCATTCCATACTCGTACCACCCTCTGTGTGAAAAAGTTGTCGCTTAGCTCCCTTTTAAAGCTTTCCCTTCTCACCTTAAACCTATGCCCTCTAGTTTTGGACTCCGCTACCCTGGGAAAAAGACCTTGACTATACTCCCTATCCATGTCTTTATGATTTTATAAACTTCTGTGAAGGCAGCCCTCAGCCTCCGACACTGCAGGGAAAATAGCTCCAGCCTATTCAGCCTTCCCTATAGCTCAAACCTTCCAACTCTAACAACATCCTTCTAAATCTTTTCTGAATCTTTTCAAGTTTCACAACATCTTTACTTCATCAGGGAGATTAGAATTGAACACAGTATTCAAAAAGTGGCCTAACCAATGTCCTGTTCAGCCGAACATGACCTATCAACTCTTATACTCAATGCTCTGACTAATAGAAGCAAGCATGCCAAATACCTTCTTCATTATCCTGTCTATCTGTGACTCCGCTTTCAAAGAACAATGAACCTGTACTCCCAGGTTTCTTTGTTCAGCAACACTTTCCAAGCCCTTAATAGTAAGTGTATAAGTCCTGCCCTGATTTACCTTACTAAAATGCAGCACCTGACATTATCTAAATTAAACTCCACCTGTTACTCCTTGGCCCATTTGCTCATTTGATCAAAGTTCCGTTGTATTCTGAGGTAAACTTCTTCGCTGTCCACTACATCACCAATTTTGGTGTCATCTCAAACTTACTAACCAGTCCTCCTATGTTCACTTCCAAATCATTTATACAAATGACAAAAAGCAGTTGACCAGCACCAATTCTTGCAGTACACCACTGGTCACAGGCCTCCAGTCTGAAAGGCAACCCTCCCACACCACACTCTGTCTTGTACCTTCAAGGCAGTTCTATATCTAAATGGCTGGTTCTCCCTGTATTTCATGTTATCTAACTGCTAACCAATCTACCATATGGATTGTCGAAAACCTTAATGAAGTCCTCCTTCCGGCATTCGGGGCCGGCATTGGTAACAGTGGCAAAGCCCCTCCAGCGATTAGAGGCGGTGGTGGTAGCACCAGCAAGAACATGGCTCCTCCTGGTAATTGATATGAAACTACAGGCTGTGGGCAAGGCCCGAGTGCCTGGATTGATGGTTCTAACAATCTTTATGGAGACTTCAAGATTTGGACAATTTTCTTATCTTTTCGCTTTCTTTCATTTCTGCTGTTTTTTCAATATTCTGGTTTTGCAACCAAGATAGCGCTGTGGAACGGCAGCTTTGTACACTTTTCGCTGTACTCATATTTTCCTATACTTGAGTATGCGTGGCAATAAAATCTAATTCTAATTCTTGAAAAATTTTAAATTCATCATTCAGTTTGTCAAAATCACTCTGAAACATCTCTGCATCCTCCTCACAGCTCACCCTCGCACCTAGCTTTGTGTCAGTTGCAACTTTGGAAATCTTACATTTAGTTCCCTCATCTAAATCATTAATACATATTGTTACCAGCTGGAGTACTAGCACTGATCCATATGTTAACCCATGCTTCGAAAAAGAGCATATTTGCTCCTACATAGAGTCACAGAGTGTACAGCAAATAAACAAGCCCTTCAGCCCATCATATCTGTGTCAGCCTTCAAACACCAACCTACGCTATTCCTATTTACCTGTACTTGGTGCATTGCCAGATGCTTCTTTAATGTTGTAAGAGTATCAACTTCCGTCACCCTTTCAGGCAGCATGTTTCAAATCTCTATCACCCTCTGTGTGAAAAATTATTTTCTTATAACTCTTCTCTAAACCAACTATTCCTCACCTTTTGCCCACTGGTCTTGTGCACATCAGCCATGGGGAAAAGATTGTCATGACCTACCCTGGTCTATGTCTCTCATAATTTTGTAACCCTCAATCAGATCCCCCTCAGTCTCCTCTGCTCCAAGTAAAACAAATCCATTCTCTCCTCATAACTGAGACTTTTCATCTCAGGCAACATCTTGGTGAAACTCCTCTGCACCCTGCCAGCGCAATCACATCCTTCTGATAGTCTAGTGGCCAGTATTCCATCTATGGCCTAACCAATGTTTCATAAAGTTGTAACAAGATTTCCTTGCTCCTCTATTCTGTGCTCTAGAAGACAAGGTGCCCTTATACCTTCTTCATTACTCTGTCTCCTCTACTGACACCTTCAGGAATACATGGACTCCTGTTGTTCCTCAGTATTCCCTGAGGACTTACCATATGTTGTGTATATCCTTTTGTATATATTAGACCTCTCAAAATGCATTACCTCACACTTATCAGGATTAAATTTCACTTGCCATTGTGCTACCCAATTTACCAAGGGACCAATATCTGACTGTATCCTGAGACAATCCTCCTCACTTTCAATAACACTAACAAGTTTTGTGTCACCTGAAAACTTAGTAATTACACCTTCTACATTCATATCCAAGTTGTTAATGTGCATTACAAACAGCAAGGGTCCCAGCACCAATTCCTGACGTACTCTGCTGGTCACAGGCTTGTAATCACAAAATGAGCTCTCCACCATCATCCTTTGACTCTTATTTATTGAATCATAAAATCCCTACAGTGTGGATACAGACCATTCAGCCCAGCAAGTCCACACCGACCCTCCAAAGAGTAATTCATGCAGACTCATTCCCCTACCCTATGTTTACCGCTAACTAATGCACCTAACCTACATGTCCCTGAACACTACGGGCAATTTAGCATGGCCAATTCACCTAACCTGCACATCTTTGAATTGTGGGAGGAAACCAGAGCACCTGCAGGAAACCCACATTGACACAGGGAGAATGTGCACAGACAGTCACTCAAGGCAGGAATCAAACCCAGGTTCCTGATGCTGTGAGGCACCATGCTGCCCCAACTTATTTGTAAATTAATTTAACTTATTTGTAAGTTAACTTTGGATTCAGTTTACCAACTTGTCTTGGATCCCATGGGCACTTATGTTTTGGACCAGCGTTCTATGTGGGACTTTGTCAAAGGCCGAACTGACATCCATACAAACCACATCAACTGCAGTACTCTCATCAATATATGTAGTGACCTTTTCAAAAAACTCAATTAAATTGTTTCCTGCCTGTCAACCAGTTTTCTATCCATCTCAATATCCTACCCCCATCATATATGCTTTAATTTTACACGCTATTTTCTTATGTGGGATGTTGTTGAAAGCATTATTGAAGTCCAAACAAAACCACATCCACTGATATCCCCTCATCAATTCTATGAGTTACATCCTTGAAGATTTCCATTAGATTTGTGAAGCATGATTTCTCTTTTGTAAATCCATGCTGACTCAGTCTGATCTTGTTACTGTTTCCAAGTATTAAGCTATTGATTTTCTTTTTTCCATTTTGCCCACTACTGATGTCAAGCTGACTGGTTTATAATTTTTGGTTTTCTGTATCTATTGCATTTTAAATAGAGGGGTTACAATAGCCAGTCTCCAATCTGTGGCAACTTTACAGAATCTTGGAAAATGGCCATCAATGCATCCACTATTTCTAAGGCCTTAAGTACTTTGCGATTTGGATTATCAGGCCCGGAGGATTTATTGGTGTTTTATCCGATCAATGTCTTTAACATTTTCCGACTGATAGGATTTTCTTCAATTTTTCCCTCTCACTAAACACGATGTTCCCCAACATTTCTTGTCCTCCAGTGTGATCACAGAACCAAAGTATGCATTTAGTTGGTCATCCATTTCATTGTTCCACATCATAAACCCTCTTCTTTCTGACTGTAAGTGAAGTACATTTGTCTTCACCAACTGTTTTCTTTTAACATGCCCATAGAAGCTTTAACAGCTTTTACGTTAGCCAGTTTTGACAAGATTTGTAACTCGGTTGCGGTTCTGGTTGCAGGCTTGCTCGCTGAGCTGGAAGGTTTATTTCCAGATGTTTTGTCACGATACAAGGTAACATCTTCAGTGGGCCTCCGGGCGAAGCACTGCTGATAATTCCTGTTTTCTATTTATATGATTGGGTTTCTTTGGGTTGGTGATGTCATTTCCTGTGGTGATGTCATTTCCTGTTTTTCTCTCTCAGGGGTTATAGATGGGGTCTAACTCGATGTGTTTGTTGTTAGAGTTTCGGTTGGAACGCCATGCTTCTAAGAATTCTCATTCGTATCTCTGTTTGGCTTGTCCTAGGATGGATGTCCAAGTCGAAGTGGTGTCATTCCTCATCTGTATGTAAGGATACTATGAGAGAGGGTCATGTCGTTTTGTGGTTAGTTGATGTTCATGTATCCTGGTGGCTAGTCTTCTGCCTGTTTGTCCAATGTAGTGTTTGTTACAGTTCTTGCACAATATTTTGTAAATGACATTAGTTTTCCTTGTTGGCTGTATAGCATCTTTCAAGCTCATTAGCTGCTATTTTGGTGAGTTGGTGGGTTTGTGGTCGACCATGATGCCAAGGGGTCTGAGTAGTCTGGCAATCATTTCCGAGGTGTCTCTGATGTAGGGGAGAGTGGCTGGGGTTCATTTTTAGATTCGGTCAGATTCGAGATTTGATTCCCTATAGTGTGGGAACAGGCCCTTCGGCCCAACAAGTCCACACTGACCCTCTGAAGAGTAACCCACCTGGACCCATTCCCCTCTGACTAATGCACCTAACACTGTGGGCAATTTAACATGGCCAATTCACCTAACCTCCACATCTTTGGACTGTGGGAGGAAACTGGAGCACCTGTAGGAAACCCACGCAGACACGGGGACAATGTGCAAACTCTACACAGACAGTCGCTCAAGGCTGGAATCAAACCTGGGATCCTGGTGCTGTGAGGCAGCAATGCTAACCACTGAGCCACTGTGCTGCCCCAGACGTGTTTTTTTGTCTGCTTGTTGGGTTTGTTGACCCTATACAGACAACAAGCAAAACTAATGGATAAAAGCAAATTAATGCAGCTGCTGGAATCAGAAACCAGCTTTGACAAAGGGTCAGTTAGACTCGAAACATCAGCTCTTTTCTCTCCTTACAGATGTTGCCAGACCTGCTGAGATTTTCCAGGGAACAAGCAAAACTAATGTCATTTACAAAATACCATGCAAGAACTGTAACAAACGCTACATTTGAAAACAGGCAGAAAACCAGCCGCCAGGATACATGAACATCAACTAGCCACAAAATGACATGACCCTCTCTTACTAGTATCCTTACATACAGATAAGGAATGACACCACTTCGACTGGGACAGCACATCCATCCCAGGACAAGACAAACAGAGACACGCATGAGAAATCCTAGAAACATGACATTCCAACCGGAACTCTATCAACAAACACATCGAGTTAGACCCCATCCACCACGCCCTGAGAAAAAGAACAGGAAATGACATCACCACTTGAAATGACCTCAACAACCCAAAGAAACCCAAACATATACATAGAAAACAGGAATTATCAGCATTGCTTCCCCCGGAGGCCCACTGAAGATGTTACCTAGTATAGTGACGAAACATCTGGAAATGAACCTTGCAGCTCAGCGAGCAAACCTACATCTAGAGCTTTTATGTTCCCTGCAAGCTTACTGCTGTACTCAATTTTCCATGTCTTAATAAATTCTTTTGTCTTCCTGTGCCAAATTCTAAACTGCTCCAACTCCTCAGGTCTGGAGTTTGTTCTTGAATCTCAGACCATCTCTAATTCTCCTTGTATGCCATGGTTTGGACGCCTTTCCCATTTGTTGCAGTTCTCCCATGCACTTAGAGTCATAGAGTCATAGAGATGTACAGCATGGAAACAGACCCTTCGGTCCAACCCGTCCACTTCTTTGAATGTTTGCAATTACCTTTTCACCACCATCCATTTAAATGACATTCTCCAATTTATCAATGCAACTTGCATTATACTACCACTCATACCATTATAATTTGTTCTATTTCGATTTGGAAGTCCCAGAATCAACTACATCCACCTCCATCTTGATGAGGAATTATATCATATATAATGACACATCACCCCCAAGTGGTCTCCCACAACTAGAGTACCCTATTAAAGGAAGTAGAACGGGGTAGACCATTGAATGTTATCCAGAAAGGTACAGTAGTTCTAGGATCGCTAAAGAACCATCACCTCATTTAGAAATCAGAGTTCAAGGGCATCTCAACATGTGAAATTTGGATTCTGAGCTGGTGGGCCTTGGTGATACTAATGTTAATGATAACAAATACAATGCAAAGAACTAAAAACAACTTGCTAGGCTTATGTAAAGTAAGTAAGAGAGAAATTTGGAGATATCAGAAAATTGAACAAATACATGATGCTGCTTCTGTGGCATCAGCAGAAAAAGGTCAGAGGCCACAGATGAGAAAAGGCACATGAAGAGACAAGTCTTTGAGCCTGCACTAGAGAGCTGTATTCAGTAACCTTATATTATATAACTATAAATAAGGAGTGTTTCAGTGCTGAATATAGTGAGACACTCTTATTTTAGGATGGTGGGAACCATGATTAGTGTCAGCCTAGTAACAATGTAAGCCTCTAGAGTGTACATATAGACACCCAGTGCTCAGAAATACGAAGAATAAGTATCTAAGAATGCTAGCAGCAGTGTTTGTATGAAGTATAGTGCAAAGCAATGATATTTCAGTGAGATTTCCCAGAAAAGTGTAGGGTCACAAAATAGCAAGAGGGAGAACAAGATTTCCCAGGAGACATTTGTCCTTAAACAGCAAGTTTCCTGCAAGGAGGAATCCAGCTGCAATGCCTATCGGTAAGCTGGCTAAAATTGGCTCCTGCTCGAACATTTCATAAATTTAAAAATTCTTGTCTTCACACCTCTTCATGGTCTTGCCCATCCCTATCTATATAATCTCCTCTAATCCAATTCTCATCCTTTGAGAGCTCTGGACTCTTCCAATTCTGGCCTCTTGCACGCTGTCTCTTTTTTTAATGATGTTCCTTCAGTCATAATTGTCTGAACATGAAAAAAAACCAGAAAGTGTTGGTGAAACTCAGCAAGTCTGGCAGCATCCGTGGAGAGAGAAACAGTGTTAACATTTTGAATCCAATTCCCAGCTCGGCGAACAGAACCACAACAACAAGCACCCGAGCTACAAATCTTCTCACAGATTTTGAATCAAATCAGAATTTCTTCAGCTGGGTTTCTCCAGCATTTTCTGTTTTTAGTTCAGATTTCCAGCATCCGCAGCATTCTGCACTTAATCATTTGACCAGAATTTAGCTTATCTGACCTACTAGTTCCTTATGTGACTTAGCTTTGAATACACTTTGATAAAGCTTCTGGAAAGTGCCCTTAGAATTTTGACTACAGTCATGGGGCAGCATAGTGGCTCAGTGGTTAGTACTGCTGCCTCACAGTGCCAGGAACCCGGGTTTGATTCTATCCTCACCAGTCTAATCTAGAACCCTCTTCTATCCTCAAGCGACTGTCTGTGTGGAGATTGCACATTCTCCCTGTGTCTGCATGGGTTTCCTCCAGGTCCTCTGGTTTCCTCCCACAGTCCAGAGATGCGTAAAACTAGGCATGGAAAATGCAGGATTACAGGGATAGGGTAGGAGGGTGGTCTGGTTGGGATGCTCTTCGGAGTGTGGACTCGATGGGCTGAATGGCCTGCTTCTACATTTTAGGAATCCTATGATTTCTTTGTATGTGTGAGGGTTCTATTTTTGAGAATCCCTACCAACGATGCAATTCACGAATGTGGAACTCGTTAAAAATGCAGGTTAAAAATTGAGGATATGTAAGTTTACTCATGGATGTTGAATTTTGTTGCTATTTATCTTTTGGTGTGAATGGATGAATTCACAAGTTATGAATTAATGGATACTGAATGGATACGTTAGAACTTAACCAGAAATGCTGATGAGCAATGAAGGCAGAAGAGTGGAGAAGGGACTGAATAGAATGTTCTCAAGTATTGTTGAGACAGGTGGAGGGATCAAGAGCTATACTTACAGTTGCTATTGTTGGTAGGATATGTAAGTTTACTCATGGATGTTGAATTTTGTTGCTATTTATCATAAATGCCAGTTGTTTTGTTTTGACATTGAGGGGGCTAACACACTGGAATGTTGACTTCCTACATTAGAAACGCAGGAAAGGTGAAAGTGATCTGCCTGATGTGTAATTGATATTTCCTCGCAGGCAGTAATGCCTTCAGCAGTGTTTCACAGTCTGCATCATCAGCCTCTCTAAGACAAGAACTGGACTGTTGGGTGAGCTGTATCTTTGCCTGCACTTCCTACATGGTCATGTGCTCAATGACTGGCCCTGTGTATGCTCACTTACAATTTTACGTTCACACCATTTGGGTATCAAATTTACGCAGAGGTTTAGGTGGATAAGAATTAATGATGCTACATCTTCCCTCAAGTCTGTGGATCAAAGTCAACTCTAAATAGGTTACAATGACAAATTCCTGAAGAAGGACTTATGCCCGAAACGTCGATTCTCCTGTTCCCTGGATGCTGCCTGATCTGCTGCGCTTTTCCAGCAACACATTTTCAGCTCTGATCTCCAGCATCTGCAGTCCTCACTTTCTCCTACAATGACAAATGTAGGCCCCAATAATGCTGCAAGCTTGAGGCCTGGGCTGTTTTAATTTCTAAGCTTCATTTTGATTTGATTGACAGGCATCTCTAACATTTGGTCATTTTTGATCTGTTTCCTGTGACTGGTTTAAAATAAAAGTGGATTCCCTGCTTTGAGTTTTGTTTTCCCAATGCTTGAAACCATTTTACCGACAGAGGCAAATTTAAAAGGCTGCCCTTAGATTTTACAAAGCCTTTCTGGAGATCCTAGTGGTGGAAGTCAGGACAAGAAGGGAGGTACAGGTTCCATTCACCACAGACACAACTCCTGTGGGTGTAGAGATGGATAAAGATGGCTAATAACGTCAATAGACCTGAGTTCAATGTAGGAAGATGTCCAATGACCTACCAACAATAGCAACTGTAAGTATAGCTCTTGATCCCTCCACCTGTCTCAACAATACTTGAGAACATTCTATTCAGTCCCTTCTCCACCCTTCTGCCTTCATTGCTCATCAGCATTTCTGGTTAAGTTCTAAAGTGGAAGAGCAGGCCTAATGCAAAAACACTTCTGGAATGGGTCTTAAAACAGGGTTTGGGCAACTGACTACCTTGGTCATGGAACTTAACGTCTGTATCAAGAAGTTTTCATGGATCACTCAATGGTGCGGAACTGAATCTGACAGAGGGTGTGTTTTTGGTGTTGTTTTGAATGCACAAGGTGAGCTCACGTCACTGGAACATTTCCAGAGTCTCAAATTTTGACCAGGCCCAGGAGGCTAACAATCTCACTGTTTTTCCTCCCAACATGTGTAATATCGCTTGCCTGGCTGCAACATAATGCTGCAACATAATACAATTGATTAATTCGTGGGAAGAACATTCTTCATGATTTCTTGCTAGGAGTCACTCTTTAGAATGTTAACAATGAATGGGTGGGAATCGTAATGAGACTTGGCACTGGGGGCCTCCATTGTGCACAGTTGCACAAGAAAGACAACATAATGGATACACTGCTGGTTTACCACAACTCAAGGAGTAACAAAGGATCTGGAACAGAACAACAGGGAGAACAAGAGGGAAGGAAAGAAAATTTAGGAAAAAAATGTTGAACACTCAGAAGGGATTGAATTAATGTTTGTGTGTGATGGAATGAATCAATGGTAGAAAATAAATCAGTTTCAGTGTAAAACAGGGTGCTGAATTTCTGACTTTTTTGAACATTATTGGTGAAGACCAATTTCACCACTGCTCACAGATTGTCAGGTGACAAATGCCCAATAACATGGCCACATTTCTCTGCAGATAGAGTTGGGTGCTGTCCACATGACGCACGGAGGCAAAACATTTCTTGTTTCAGTTGTTATAGGCCAATAAATATTAGAAGGAATAGAATTACACATAGATAATTGAGGCAGACATTTCACTGGCATATAGAGTGCAGCTTAAAATAGAATTCATTACAAAAAGTGAGTCAGACCAGAAATGAGGGTGACTTAAAATAAAAGCTTAACTGTTGAACACGTTGTTGACTGCCCTCAATGTTTAGTGAGAAAATTAAAATATTAATAGAAGACATAAACGCTTGCTCTGAATCAGCTTCAGTTTATTATAACCTTTAATGTTCTCTACATGATTATAATTGTTTCCAGCCCATCTATATCTCTGTTTGTGATAATGTATCCAGGCAACTATTGGACCTAATTCTTTATTCTAATTGTGTGAGTCACTGGCATTCAAGCTGCCAGGTTCTTTTGAACTTCCCTTAATGCCACATTGTAGTACTTCATGATTACCAGCAATAGACGTTCCCCGGGATAGTGTCGTGCAGACATATGCATTACTTGCCACAGAATTGACACTTAACTCACCATTATTTTTAAATTAATTCCCTTTTTAAAAAACAAACCTGAAAATTTGCATCACAGTGCAGCACTGAATGGCTCTGCAGCTGTAATGTTTGATAGATAGCTATGGTTAAAATGCCTGCTTGCCTTGCTTTTGTGGACTGGGATGAGGTGCAGTATGTACCAGGAATTTTTCCCATATAAATACATGCCCTGAATTTCTCCTGCTCCATTACTGCAAATCTGACTGAACTTACAATTTCCAGGTCAATGTCTAATACCTGCTGACATAATTTTGCTCTTTGATTTTTGCTTTTTGAGTCTTTAAGTCTAGAACTACTTCTGCAGATAACAGCATTTATTTTGAAAGAAATGCCTTAATATTTGTGTGCTGAAATATTATTGGAGCATTGTTAGGTGCACTGAAAGCTGCTCCTATATATCGGATCCTTAGCCATCTACTAACATTCAGGCAGGGGATTTTAAAAGAGTCTTATAGGAGGGACAGAAGGGTGAGTTGGGAGACAGATGTTGTTCGGACCTGGGAAACCACATCACTCCATTTAGGGAAAGGAAGACTGCTGTTGCTGCTGCTCCAGCCAATCAAATGAATATTCAACGTACCTGGAGGGCAGCTTTGTCCTTTTCTGTAGGACTTGACCTGCTTTGCCTGGTGGAAAGGCTGTGATAGCTTTTCTGATAAAACTCTGGTTAAATTGTCCTCATAAGTTTTGTATCATATTCGGCCTCTGAGTAATATTCGTGTACTCAGATTGTGGTTGAAGCCAGGTGGGCACATGATCAGCTGCTAAAACTAGCAAAGTTAAATGAGCAGAAACACAGCCATTCCATTTTAACTACTTCATAACACTCTTGTGCCTAACCAGTTGGAAGATTTAGAGTCAAAGAGTCATAGAGATGTACAACATGGAAACAGATCCTTTGGTCCAATTCCTCCATGCTGACCAGAAATCCTAACCTAATCTAGTCATGTGGTCTTAGTTCCATTTGCCAGCTTTTGGCCCATATATCTCTAAACTCTTCCTATTCTAGATGCCTTTTAAGTTGTAATTATACCAGCCTCCACCACTTCCTCTGGCAGCTCATTCCATACACGCATCACCCTCTGTGTGAAAAAATTGCCCCTTTGGTCCCTTTTAAATTTTTTCCCTCACTCTAAACCTAATATTCCCATTCTGATTCAGTAAAGTGCCTTACTCAGTATAATGAATGGTGCTCGTTCTAAACTGTCCAACAGGATTGAAGACTAGATATAATCAAATAAGAGACATCTTGAGTTTATGATGATATGGGAAATTTTGTAAATTTTGTAATACCAATTGAGCTGCCTGATTTTGAAAATTTAGGAGATCTGTTTCATGGATCTGCATCAATGTTTTACATACAGCAAAGCACAAATTCAACGTTATTCCACTTGATTGCACTGATCAGTTATTATTTTGATCACTCTGCCACTCTTTGTCTATCTATTAGTGACAATGCCCCACATCGAAATTCATTGATGGGGTGTCTTGTGGGATATGAATGCGACAATCCAAATATAAATCTTTCCTACTTTCACTCTTCTTCCTTGCTCTCAGTTCTCCATTCCTTTAAGTGATCCAATAGTGTGAGGTACATCAAGGTATTTGGAGGAAGCTCCCATACCTACCATTTTCAAATTCTCTGCACAGTTCAAAAAGAACCCTATCGATTTATTTGAAGATTGTGTAAAGCTAGGTAAAATTACCCCGAGAGGTTGCACACAGGCTAAAAGAAAAATATTGCCAGTTTGCCTATAAAATCTCTACAAGAGCTTTTAACAAACTCTCTGCAGGCCATTAATCAAGTATTTTTTACTGTAGTGTTTTCTGAAAAATTACAATCAATAAGACACATACAACACCATCATTTTTTGAACAGTTCTTTTTGAAATAATCCTGAAATGGGCCTCTGATGCTTAATGTGTATTGAGGATTTTTCTTCACTCTTCAACTCGGTAAGATGGGTAATTGTAATTCCATGGGTTCAATAACATTGTGAGCTTTATTTCCGGTGTGGCCTGTAGCCCAGATACTGCTGCTGACAAGATCAGAGGATGAATGTCAAACAGTGCTGATTTTCAGGAGAACTGGATAATTAATATGAAAACCCCTTTGACAACGCAGTCTTCCTCTGCAGTGGGATCCAACCTGTCCATGTCCAATTATGTGATCTGACACCCAACACTACTGTCCTATTAAAATCCTACACCAGCACCTGTCCGATCCCTTCAGCTTCCCTAACTCAAAATTCTCCCCTGTGGTTGGACAATATTCCCCGGTCTCCTGGCAAGTCAGACTTCCTACATCCCACTACGACCTGGCAGCTTTACTCCTGTACCCCATTGTACCTAATATCTCCCACCTACCCCTAAATTACCCTGATCATTCTATTACTTCCAGACCTCCTTGCCACGTTGCCCCTGGCACCCTACCCAGCCAGCACCTTACCTCCTGTTACCCTACTCCTATACCCCTGGTATCCTACACACATGACACCCTACCCTCCTGCCACCATACCTCATACAAAACAGACTCCCTAGCTTCCTAGTACCTTATGTGCCAACTGTGTAACACAGCGAGGAACATGTCACAATGGAATTAGACGCCTGCATTTCTGAAATTGGCACTCCAATGTAAAATCAGTGGAATGCTTCATTTTTGGAAATATTGCCCTTTGGATAAGAATTTAAATCAAAGCCCTATCTGACTTTTCTGGGAAAATGGAATATTTGCATTCTCCTTAAATGTCTGCTACTGCTCGCTTATTGTCATTCCTGCTAATCTATCTCGCTTTACCTACTCTGTTCTCATTTCATGGTAATTCCCTTTATTTAAGCTAAATACAATTATTTCTGACCAAAGTTCCTTACTCCCAAACTGAATTTTAAATTACATCATGTTATGATGACTACTTGCAAGTGGATCTTTTACTCTGAGGTAATTTATTAATATATTTCATTAACCATGACCAGATCCAAGATAGCCAGCTCCATGATTGACTCTTCCTGCTGACATTACTGTATTACTAGATACCTGAAGACTTTCTTGACTTGATGTTTGATTCAAAGAGACTCTGAAGAAGGGGAAGTCTAAGCTACAGAGATTACCAGATCATGTAGGAAGCATCTTTCAAAGTCAGCAGTGAGTGCATTTTTCTGTTGACTGTAAAATCAGAACCAATATAATCTGGCTCAATATTTCCATGGCCACAATATACATATCTTCCAGCCAGTCACTTGAATGCTCTAACATGTGTAAACTCAAGTATGTTGGTGTTACCATTAGCATCAACATAAGCAAGACCTATCAAACATGGCTCAGGGATGGGCAGGACTGGCAGCTGAATGTTCCAGGATACAAATGCGACAGGAAGGATAGAAAGGGAGGCAAAAGAGCAGGAGGAGTGGC
>NC_057713.1:87513373-87553113 GCF_004010195.1 Chiloscyllium plagiosum | reverse complement strand
CGTTTTTTTGCGGTGTGTGGTCCTGTTCTGTCCTGTGGTGACGGCCTGTTCTATGGTCCGGGTCCATTCCTGATTGGTGGTTTTTGAAATTAACGATTTTTGGCGCACAATTTCTTGTCTGTATTTGTGAAGTATATTGTGAGTGTCTGTAATCATTACCTGGATCATCCTAAATCCGTTCTGTCTGGCTGTGTCCCTGGCTTGTGGGTTGTTGACTGGTGGTCGGTATCTAACACGTGGTGGAAGGATTCGATTCTTTTGGCATTCATGCAGGAACCGGAGTTGTTCGTATGTGGCGCTTAGGCGGTTAGTACAGGATTCCCATTTCCTGGCTTGTCTTAGCGTCTCTCGCCCGTAGGTGTTCAAAGTTTGGGAGAAGATTTGTAGCTCGGGTGCTTGTTGTTGTGGTTCTGTTCGCCGAGCTGGAACGTTTGCAACAAAAATTTCCAGCTCGGCGAACAGAACCACAACAACGAGCACCCGAGAGAAGCATAGAATTAATACAAGGCTGGCTATTGCCTGTTGTGCAACTCATCAGCTGATTGACATAACTTGAGCAAACAAGTTACAAAATCCCTGATATGAAATATTATGCTGTCAGGGTGTAAAAGCTGAATATTTGATAAAGCTAAGAAGCCATGGATTTCAGCTTTCAAAATGTGTCTCTGGTGAAGGGTCCTTAGAATCAGCTGGACAAAGTATGGAATCAATTAGTCTGCCCAGTGGAAAATCGCAGTAGAGCATCTAATGATTATTTAATTGAAGAAGGAGAAATTGAGAAAATAAGTTTGGAAAGATGGAGTGAAAGTTTAGCTTGGGTGATGATTGACAATGATACCTCAAGAATGAACAGATTACTTTGGAGAAGGACTGATGCTGGCATGCAGAATTGCAGTGACCAGAGAGATGTATATGACCATTCATGGCCTAATTGGGAACAGAGAATTTATGAAAGAATACAAGAACATCAACTTCAAACTCTGAAACTCCTCATTTTGAAGGAGAGAAGTCTGCTTATGGACTATGTCCTAACTCTAGGAACAGATATAAATTTACATAACTAACTAGGAAATGGTTCTCTCTAGCAGCCTATATTTATTCTTGCAAGTTTGTGATGTCTCTGTAGAAATTGATTTTAAAAATATTGCAGGTATTTGCTACCAAAGGGGGATCTATAGCAATCCTAACAATGACATAATAAGAAACAATGAGAGTTGCAACACAAATTGATAGAGATGATAAGAAATACTGATCTTAATGAATAAGTTCTATTTGAGGGTATGTGATTCTCTTCCTTATTCTCTCCTCTCCCATTGTTAATATCCAATCAAAGACTATACCAACTCTCATGACTTTCTCTAACAGATACAAGATCATGCAAATGACACTTGCACTTAAGCACAAAACTCACATAGTTCTTTTCTAAGGTCCAAAATTGCTATTTGGGGTTGATAGGCTTGGCAATTTGGATACCCCTAAGTTGGCACTAACTAGTTTTGCTACACTGCTTATGACTTATCCCTTCCTCTAGATAGCTCTAGTGAAGAGGGATACCAAAGATCTGTCTTTGTGCAACTTTTTAGGCATCCTCATCTCCGGAATAAATTGTAGGAGACATTTGCTTGGGGTTGGGATGCAAGAAGATGTGAAAAGTTGATGTTCCACCTGAAACAGATGCAAAGTCAGTTGTTTGATCATTCTGCCATTCTGATGTGAGATCGCAACTAAATTTAAGGTCATGCCTTACTCCAGTGAGTCATCCTCTCCCCTTCTCTAACTCTGATTCTGTCCATGCCTGCAGCAGTGTTTCAATGAAGCTCATGAGGTGACGTTTCATCTCTTCACGTGTTCAAACTATTACCTCTGTGTCCATTTAGTTTTCTTTTTTTAAAAAGACTTTTAAAACTTTTTTCCTTATTCCTTCATGTTATATTTTATGACTGCTGTTTAGGCATTCACACCTCATCAGGATGCATCTTTCGTTTTTTTTACTGCTCCCATTAATTTTGGCTTTTGCACCATGAAACCTTTTGCCATTTAATCTCTGATGATCTCATCAAAACGTGGATATTCTTATCTGTTCTTTCTTCTCCCTCCTCTCCCTTACTCATTCATAACCCGGTACATTTTGAACTTTCCTCAGTTCTGATGATTGATCACCACAACTGAAATGATAACACTGTTTCTCTCCCCACAGAAACAGTTTGGCCGCTGAATATTTTCCATATTTTCTGTTCTTATTTTTCTTGCAGTGGTGCTGGTGAGTACACTCATGTTGGGTTTTGGAGGGACTTTGAAAATATTACAGGAGTCTTTTGATGTAGGGTCAAACATTATCTTTTTGTTTACATATAGTAAATGCGCTAACTAATAGACATGGCACATCTTCACCTTGGTCATGAGCCTGCGAGACAGAACCATTTCCAAGTTAGTCATGTGATCTTACACCTATTCTCAATGATGTAAACTCTTAGTTATTTATTCACATTAACCCTTTTCACTAAAGTTAATTGCTGATAAGGCAATGTTAACCTGGAGACTCATTCCATCCTCAGGAAGCTAAGGTAGTGTAGAAGCTGATATGAGGAAGCCTGAGGTGACAGACTGAACACAATGTTATACTTCCTGGCTCCACAAAAAGTGCAGTCACAGTAGACAGGGTGGTGAAGGTGGCTTTTGACATGCTTGCTTTCATTGTCACAGCATTGAGTATATGAGTAGGGCAGTCTTGTAGCAGCCATGTTTGGAGTACTGCATGTACTTCTGGTCACCCTACTGTAGAAAGGATATTCTCAACTAGAAAGTGTAGAAAAGATTTACTAGGATGCTACCTGCATTGGAGGGTTTGAGCTATAAAGAGAGGTTGGATAGGCTGTAACTTTTTCCTCTGGAGTGTAGGAGACTGAGGGATGACCTTACAGATGTCGGTAAAATCATGAGACATAGATAAGGTAGATAGCCAACAGCTTTTCCCCATGATGGGGAGTCTAAACCTAGAGGGCATTGGTTTAAGGTGAGAGGGGAGAGATACCAAAGAGTCCAGAGGGGAAATTCTTTAACACAGAAGATGTGAATGTCTGGAACAGGCTGTCAGAGATTGTGGTGGAGGCAAGTACAAATTTGTCATTTAAGAAACATTTGGACATGGTACATGGATGCGATAGATATGGAGGGATATAGATCAAATGTAGACAACTGGGATTAGATTAATTGTGAAACCTGGGCAGCATGGACAAGTTGGTCCAAAGGGCCTGTCTCCATGCTGTAAAGCTCCGAGTCTAAAAGAGGCTCATTGTGCTTTCCATGTTCCATCCTTTTCACCACAGGGTACAACCTGCATGCTGCATACCCCATTCATTTTGCACCTGAAATTTTGCAATTGGGATCCTAAAGCTGGGGTAGCACCTAGGTTGACAACTTTTGTCAGATGTATAACTGCTCTGGTAGACTTATTGCCCATTTAAAGGTCCACCAGAATGACATGGTCAGGGACATCAATTTATATATTAATAGTCCCACTGTCTGATTAGGCAGTCATTTCTGAGACACAGAATCATGGAATCCCTACAGTGTGGAAGCAGGCCCTTCAGCCCAGCCAATCCACACAAACCCTCCAAAGAGTAACTCACCCAGACCCATTTCCCTCTGACTAATGTACCTAACATTATGGGCAATTTAGCATGGCCAATTCACCTGACCTGCTCATCTTTGGACTGTGGGAGGAAACCGGAGCACCCGGAGGAAACCTACACAGACACAGGGGGAATGTGCAAACTCCATACAGACCGTCAGCTGAGGTTGGCATTGAACCTGGGTCCCTGGCGCTGTGAGGCAGCACTGCTAACCACTGAGCCACCGGCCGCCCTACTGACCTTCCGAAGAGCATCTCATCTCAGACCCACCATCTGATTCAGGGTGGCCATTAGTAAAATTATGTCAGTTGTGTCCTACAATGTGTGCTTTGACCCTTGATCTTGGTTTCTTAATAATATCTTTCTAATATGTAAATGTCTGACTGATTGAAGCAATTAAATAGGAGGGTAAACCTTGTATGCCGGGGACCTCCAGTTGCAATTAGAAGTATAGATAATGGATGGTGTTTCTCCTTCCTTCTAATGACAGTGAGAAAATCCCCATCATTTTAAATAGCTTCACCATCTAATTCACCCACCAGTACCATCACTCAATATAACAATTGCCCAGTGCAAATTGGATGTTGCTTGAAAGGTCTAACCTGTGTAAAGCTATATCTTTTACGCTTTTCTGTGGTGCCAAATATCTGAGATAAGGAAGTTGCCGCATTTTTTTTCTCAATTGTGGCACAATTCAAAATGATATTGGGCTATAATATCTCTCATTAATCATTCCATAATGACCCAAAGTCATACAGCCAAACCTTGTAAATGTGCTAATAGCTTAATCATAAAAGGTGAGACTAAGCTAACTAGCAGCTATCTCATAAAGTATGCATTTTGAATGATCATGCTCCATGTTATAGATTGTCTCATTTAAAATTAAACATAATAAGAATAACTTGTCTGAATGCACTGCAGTTTAGATTCATCATTAATCATGAAAAGGTGAATTTGAGGGTTTTTAAATTTTGTTGGAGAATGTTATTTATTCATATGAAAAATTACTGGTACCTAAAACAGAAGTAGGTAAAAATACGTACTTATGAATCCATCAAAGCAATCTTTCTTTTAAAAAAATAGGCATTGCTGGCAAGGCTGATAAAATAACTCAACCAGGGCTAGTATCCCCTCACCAAATCACCCTTTATTTACATGTGCACAGTACATGGACTCCGACAAGCTGGCTCAGAGCCAGTCCCAAGAGTGAAGAGAATCCCTGAGATACCTGTTATATCTGTCAGCCAGGGCTCTGTGCTTGGGACTGTTAACCTGGACCAATCAGGAAACTCACTAGCGAGATCTACATGGTAAACCTCGTTCCAGTCATTACATCCCTCTCCCCGCTAATCCGAGGACGTAAGCCTGTTCTTTCTCTTGTGGCTTCTCTTGACTCTGACTTGAATATGGGAGGTGTCTACCGGACAATAGCCCGCCTCTTGTGCCTGGAATGTCTTGGAAGAAATTCTTCCTCTTCTTCAGGTGGTAATGTTAGCAAGACTGCAACATTGGCTGCATCCATCTTGGACTCTGAGGTTTCTTTGATGTTAGGTGAAGAGGTAGAGCCTATGGGATTTCTGACAGCCTTTTTGGCTGCTCTGAGCGGCTAGGTGTGTTTTACTCTTGCCCCGTTTGTGAGGTAGCAGAATTCACATGATCCACATGTTTGTTCAGGACTGCCTCACTTACCTGAACTTTATACGTCACGGGACCTGACCTCACATCAACCTTGCCTCGTACCTATGCAGGGCAATTTCTGTGGTTTAGACACCAAACAGCGTCCCCTGAAGTAAACTGTCTCCCTTGCTTAGAGGCAGCATGTGGCTGGCATTGGCATTCTTGATGCTGTTTCACCCTCTACCCCAGATCTGGGAATCAGGTTTCACCTAGTGCGGAGTCTTCTATCCATCAGCAACTCTGCTGGAGCTATCCCTGTAGTTATGTGGGGTGTGCGGGGGGGGGGGGGGCGGGGGGGGGGGGGGGGGGGGGGGGGGGGCTATAATCATACAAGATCGAGGACAGCTTGGTATTGAGTGAAGCTGTAAGCTGTGTCTTTAAGCCTGCCTTAAAGTTTAGACTGCTCTTTGGACAATGGATGGAACAGAGCTGTCCGTACATGCCATATTGATTTTAGGAAATACTCAAATTCCCTGCTGGTAAATGATATCCCATTGTTTGTGAACAATACTTCTGGGAGTCCATGTACTGCAAATGATGCTGACAGCTTTTCAATCGTCATCCCTGAATCTGATGCCTGAAGTCTATGCATGTCCAACCACTTTGAATGGGCATCCACAATAACCAAAACATTGTGCCCCATGAAAGGACGGGCATAGCCGATGTGTAAGCATGTCCAGGATTTACCTG
Source organism: Chiloscyllium plagiosum (assembly GCF_004010195.1). Classification (NCBI taxonomy): domain Eukaryota; kingdom Metazoa; phylum Chordata; class Chondrichthyes; order Orectolobiformes; family Hemiscylliidae; genus Chiloscyllium; species Chiloscyllium plagiosum. The sequence continues at coordinate 87,547,114 of NC_057713.1, read as the reverse complement.
GCCATTCTCACAAATCGTCGGGAAGCTGCTCATGGTAATTTTTGTCCTTGTTGGCACTTTGGGGACTGCCCCACCAATGCAGCGATGTCGGCATCCAATCTTAGCCACCAGACATAGCTTCTTGCCAACATCTTCATTTTGGAAACCTCTGAATAACCCTGGTAGAGTTCAGCTAGTACCCAAAGTGACATTTACTTGGGGCAATCACTCTTGCTCCCCATCATAATATTTCATCCTCTACTGTGAGGGATGAGGCATCTATCCAGCTGTGAGAAACTGTTTACTTAAAATCAAAGGCAAACTGACCCATCATGCTTCACAATCAGTACGACCAGTGTTGCCCATTGCACAAACTGGACTGGTTTGATGATTCTTTCACTTTCCAACCTTCTGACATCTACCTCTACTTTTGCACCTAAGGCAAATCGCACTGGGCAGCCTTGCAGAATAGTGGAATTGTTTCCTGGCTAACATGTAAAGTGGCCTTGACTCCTTTGATTATCTTGAGACCTTCTTGAAAAGCTCTGGGGATTTAATTAGGACTTCAGTCAGATAGCCATTTTCTAATTGAAAAGTATTGAGCCAATCTGGGTGGATCTTTCTCAACCAATTCTGCCTCATCGTGCTTTGGCCTAAGCCTTTTACTTCAATCAGTGGTAACTGCACCAACTGCTTCTCAGAGAAGACTGGAACCAAAGTCGTACTCTTAATCTATAAGAGTTTCCTGATATATGTTCTCAGCTTGGCTGATGTCTTGTGCAAACTTATGGGTTGGTGTCCACAGCAAATCTTGTTAAAGACTGCTTCTGCAGACACAGATACAGCTGCACCAGTATTGACCTCCATTACAACCAGGAGAGAGCATTTAACCAGATATTTATTTTGATTTGTTTCGATTTGGATGTTGCTAAGCAATTTAATGGTTCCATACCTTTCCAGGGTATGCATTCTCCTCAATACTGGCCTATGAGTTCACGTAGGATTCCTTTACTGTCTCGAGTCTGCGTACTGTCAGCAACTACAATGGCTTGCTGGCCTGGATCCTGAAGAGCTTTTTAGCTATTTAGTTGAGGCTTGGCTTTATTTTGGGGTTTTGCTGTGGGCTGACCTAGGATCCCTCTGCTCACGATATGATCTGCGTGAGGCGATGCAATTGCCTACACTTAAGTAGCGTTCCCCAAGCTCAATCAGACAGGTGAGGATGCCCACTTCAATTGGGATATCCTGGAGCTCAAATGCTGCACTTGCCACATTATTTAGCTGTAGACAAAGTCAGTTGTAGTGTCTGTTTGAGGTCTAGTTGGGCTTTATCTAGCAGGCACTTTTGCATGGTTACATCATCAATCCCACATACCAATCGGTCTTTCAGCATATCATTCAGGGTTATTCCAAATTAAAAGCTTCTGCCGATTGACTTAACCACAAATATCCCAATTCAGATTCCCCTGGTTTTCAAACTGCCAAATAAAACCGACAGTGCCTCAGAAATAAAGGAGGCTTGGGTTATAATATTCCTCAACTAAATCCGTTAATTACATAGGACATAGAACATTACTGTGCAGTACAGGCCCTTCGGCCCTCGATGTTGCGCTGACTTGTCATACCAATCTGAAGCCCATCTAGCCTACACTATTCCATGTACATCCATATGCTTGTCCAATGACGACATAAATGCACTTAAACTTGGCGAATCTACCACCGTTGCAGGCAAAGCATTCCATACCCTTACTACTCTCTGAGTAAAGAAACTACGTCTGACATCTGTCCTATATCTATCACCCCTCAATTTAAAGCTATGCCCCCTTGTGCTCACTGTCACCATTCTTGGAAAAAGACTCTCCCTGTCCACCCTCTCTAACCCTCTGATTATCTTATATGTCTCTATTAAGTCACCTCTCAACCTTCTTCTCTCTAACGAAAACAGCCTCAAGTCCCTCAGCCTTTCCTCGTAAGACCTTGTCTCCATACCAGGCAACATCCTAGTAAATCTCCTCTGCACCTTTTCCAAAGCTTCCATATCCTTCTTATAATGCGGTCACCAGAACTGTACACTATTCTCCAAGTGCGGCCGCACTAGAGTTTTGTACAGCTGCAGCATAACCTCATGGTTCCGGAACTCGGTCCCTCTATTAATAAAAGCTAAAACACTATATGCCTTCTTAACAATCCTGTCAACCTGGGTGGCAACTTTCAAGAATCTGTGTACCTGAACACCGAGATCTCTCTGCTCATCTACACTACCAAGAATCTTACCATTAGCCCAGTACTTTGCATTCCGGTTACTCCGACCAAAGTGAATCACTTCACACTTGTCCACATTAAACTCCATTTGCCACCTCTCAGCCCAGCTCTGCAGCTTTTCTATTTCTCTCTGTAACCTACAATATCCTTCGTCACTATTCACAACTCCACCGACCTTAGTGTCGTCTGCAAATTTACTAACCCACCCTTCTACGCCCTCATCCAGGTCGTTTATAAAAATGACGAACAGCAGTGGACCCAACACAGACCCCTGCAGTACACCACTGGTAACTGGATTCAGGATGAACATTTCCCATCAACCACCACCCTCTGTCTTCTGTCAGCAAGCCAATTACTGATCCAAACTGCTTATATCTCCCACAATCCCATTCCTCTGCATTTTGCACAATAGCCTACTGTGGGGAACCTTATCGAACGCCTTGCTGAAATCCATATACACGACATTAACCGGTTTACTCTCATCTACCTGTTTGGTCACCTTCTCAAAGAACTCAATAAGGTTTGTGAGGCACGACCTACCCTTCACAAAACTGTGCTGACTATCCCTAATCAAATTATTCTTTTCTAGGTGATTATAAATCCTATCTCTTATAACCTTTTCCAACACTTTACCAACAACTGAAGTAAGGCTCACTGGTCTATAATTACTTGAAAGGTTGTAGTTTCTGGTTCCACTGGGAACATTAGGCTCCCAATAACTGAAATGCTGCAAAAGCTTTCAAGAGAATTGCTTGTTGTTTTTCATTTGCCCCAATGTTATTTGTCCATACACACTTCCTTCCATGTATTCGGGCCAGTTTTTGATGACCGGATGGAACAAGTCAAGCTTCCCAAATAAAGATATGATGCCAGAAATGCTAACCACACCTCAAAGACGACTGTTGTGAGCGAATTTTCTTCAGGGGTGTACTGTTTTCTCTCGTTGTTCCTGAAATAACTCCATGAAGGCCAGTGTCCCCTCATCAAGTCATCCTTTATTGACACATGCACAGGATTATGGACTCTGACCACCTAGCTCAGAGCCAGTCCCGAGAGTGAGGAGAATCCCTGAGACTAGGCAAAAGTGAGGACTGCAGATGCTGGAGATCAGAATCTAGATTAGAGTGGTGCTGGAAAAGCACAGCAGCTCAGGCAGCATCCAAGGAGGAAGAAAATTGATGTTTTGGGCAAAAGACCTTCATCAGGAATGATTCCTGATGAAGGGCCTTTGCCCGAATGTTGATTTTCCTGTTCCTCGGATGCTGCCTGTCCTGTTGTGCTTTTCCAGCACCACTCTAATCTAGACCCAGAATCCATGAGACTCCTGTTTATCTTTTTTTTCTTTTTTCATTAAAGGAGACATGAGGTCGTGATACTCCCTAATTAAATCCATCAACTCTTGAAAGGTTTTACTCTCTGGTGCCTCAGGGAAAGTTGGACTGCTAATAACTGAAAAAGCTGCGGGTCCACAAGCTGCCTGTAAAATTACTCATTGCATTTGTCTACCCCAATGTTATTTGTATGGAAAAAATAGCACATTCTTTCCACATACTGGGCCCAGTCTTTGACGGCAGGATTAAACGAGTCAAGCTTCCAAAATAACAGCATGATGTCAGAAAAGCTTATCCCAAGCCAAAGATAATTGTTGCAAGTGAATTTCTTTTGGAGCGTATTTTTTTTCTCTCATTGCCATTGTAGTAACTCCACAGAGGCTGGTATCCCATCACCAAATCACCCTTTATTTACACATGCATTTACATGTGGCCTGGCATCCTCAGAGCCAGTTCACAGAGTGAACAGAGCCTCAGAAATTCCTCTTTTTTTGTGTGAAGACTCCTGTTTATTTATTTTTTCTTCTTTTTTTTCGCGTGGCCAGTGACAAGCACTGCCCTTGACTCCTTTTTTTTGACATTCCTGTTTATCGTTTTTTTTCTCTTTTTTTCCCCCCACACTACTGCCTAACTGCGGTAGTGCTTAAAGACTCCTGTTTATTTTTTTTTCTTTTTTGTTTTTTTTTCATTTTCTTCCCCCACACTACCGCCTAACCGTGGTAGTACTTATTTTTTCCCCAGCACCCATGGTGTGTGTGTGTAGGTATGAGACACAGTGAGAGACACAAGGTGCACGAATCTTTATTCAATTTCCACCACCAGGAAGATAGGAAAACACCCGAGTGGCCAGTGACAAGCACTGCCCTTCACATCAAAGGGCAATGCTGTGTGATCAAAACAGTGAAGAGGAGGGTAGGGACTAAATCAAAATAGAGTTGGAGGGAGAAATAATGCACTCCACTCCCTGCGGCGTTCACCTCTCCCTGAACAACTCCAGGGTGTTGGTGGACACCGCGTGCTCCTTCTCCAAGGACACCTGGGCTCTAACGTAAGAATCCTGTTTATCTTTTTTTTTCTTTTTTTGTTTTTTCTTAAACAGTGAAGGGGAGGGCAGGGACTGACACTTCTGTTTATTTTGTTTTGTTTTGTTTTTTCAATTTCCACCACCAGGAAGATAGGAAAACACACGGGTGGCCAGTGACAACTCTCCTTTTTATTTTTTTTTAATTTAACCCCCACACTACTACCTAAGTGCGGTAGTGCTTATAAGACTCCTGTTTATTTTTTATTTATTTATTTATTCTTTTTTTTCTTTTTTTTACAAAGCATCAAAGGGCAGTGTTATGTGCTCAGTACAGTGAAGGAGAGGGTAGGGACTAAATCAAACTAATCTCCTGTTTATATATATAATTTTTTCTTTTTTTTCTTCCTACACTACCAGCTGACAATCCCCTGATTATTTTTTTTCTTTTTTTATATTAACCCCCACACTACCACCTAAGTGCGGTAGTGCTTATTTTTTCCCCAGCACCCATGGTGTGTGTGTGCAGGTGTGAGAGACACAAAGTGCACGAATCTTTATTCAAATTCCATCACCAGGAAGATAGGAAAACGCCCGGGTGGCCAGTGACAAACACTGCCCTTCACATCAAAGGGCAATGCTGTGTGATCAAAACAGTCAAGGGGAGGGTAGGGAAGACTCCTGTTTATTTTTTTTCCGGTAGGCAAACACCAGACCGGCCAGTGACAAGCAGTGCCCTTCTCGACAAAGTGCAATGCAGGCTTGCTCTTTTTTTTTCTATTTTTTTAATTAACCCCCACACTACCGCCTAACTGCGGTAGTGCTTATTTTTCCCCAGCACCCATGGTGTGTGTGTATACGTGTGAGTGAAAGATACAAAGTGCACGAATCTTTATTCAAATTCCACCACCAGGAAGATAGGAAAACACCCGGGTGGCCAGTGACAAACACTGCCCTTCACATCGAAGGGCAATGCTGTGTGATCAAAAACAGTGAAGGGGAGGGTAGGGAAGACTCCTGTTTATATCTGTCAGCCTGATTGGTCCAGGTTAACAGACTCAATCAATGAACTCATGCTGAATGAGATCTACCTGGCCAACCTCGTTCCAATCACTACAGCTATCATTTAGCTGTCCTTGAGAATGTGCTGGTGGGGCTTCTTCTTGACACAGGAGTCCATGTGGTGAAGGTATCACCATAATGACATGAGGTGGTTAGGGAGTGTGCTATTTATCCAGATGACTATTCCTGATACCTTGTTTTTTACTGTTACCCTTTGGGTCAGGATTATTTGAGGCTATTCACTGTCACTAATCCTCCTTTGTCTTTGCTTTGTCTTGGGCCTACCCTGTCATTAGTATTTGAGGAAACATCACCTCAGACAGTGTTTTTCAATAAGTTTTTTTAAAATAATAGTTTGGATTAAACTACACTTGGTCAGGTATAAATACTAGGACATTCAGGAGCTGGAACAGACATATCTGCTCTTTCGTATATCTAAAGTAGAACTCTTTCTCTCTACACAGACAATGAGTGGCAGAAGTAGAATGGATGGAACCAATGTAACATGAGCATTAACCTCTTCAGAACCATTATATAATCTAGCAGAGAGTTCAGGATTTTGGCCTCACAATAAGATGGGTCATAGTTTAGAGAAATTAGATCATCAATCTACCAAGTGCTGGTGTTACATCACTTTTTCATAGTTGCTAAATATGGACAACCTCCTGAAGTCACATAAAGCAACTTGAACCATTCCATTTTCATTATTAGAGATGTATTTATGACATTAGGGACAGGGAAAAATTCTCAACACTGAACATTCTCATTGGATCAGTCATCTGGCTTGCATGGAGGATTCCTGGATACCAAAGGTAACACTCTAAAACCAGCTAAGCATGGGACCCACATTGCAGAATGTCACAAATGTAGATGCAAAGGCAATCTGAAAGCTAATCTGAGAGTTTGCAATCTGAATCCCAATGCATGGGGGTTTAAAAAAAAACAACTCTTCACAGGCCCAAGGGCACAAATCTCATGAAGTGTTTTGAGGGGAAGAGAGTCAAGCATCTTCATGATAAGCAGGCACGATGCAAAGCCAATACATTCATCTAGCCTTCAAATAATCATTTCACATGCAGTATTTGTAATCAGTTGCATTAATGAAGACTTGGTGCAATATCACTTCAGCCAACATTAATCCAGGCTGTAACTCAATCCTTTTATCTGTGTTTTTTGCTGAACACTCATCCATGGAGATGACAGGAGAATCCACTTGAAGAATCCACACCTCATCAATTAATCTATCAATCATTCAACTAAATGTAATTGAGTGGTGTAAACCTGAACCGGGATAGCTTTCCCCCCCACAAGAATATAACTTATTTATAAAAATTGTATGAGCACATAACATAACAGTCCAAATTGTACATAACGAAGTCTAAAACCTATTGGTTTCTTTTAATACAATATGTGGTACTTCACTACACTGCACTATGCAATTCATGCTGGAACAGTCATCCCAAGGAGGGATCCATGATTTTCAGTCACTGGGTGTCCTATCGAGAGATGACATTGAAAGTTAGCAACAGTTATGCTAAGTTTTAATACATTCCTGGTCCTTGGGATGTGCCGGCTGTAATACGTGATCATCAACAGATGTTTGCTACTGGAAGACCGATAGGTCTTGGGCACACCAAAGGGTGTCTTTCACTGAGTTGATGGCCATACAGCAACCATTGATACTTATTTTGGTGTATGCCCCTGAATTTAGCCCTTGAAGCATGAAGTCCTGCATAATGGAGCTGCTCTGGATGAACTTCAACAAAGACCTCTGCATCTTTTACCAGATCACCTTTGCAAACATACATTCCAGAAGGAGGTAGACACGTTCTCTTCCCCACCACAGCCATCTTGAAGGCAATGTGTGGAATGGTTCAGGCTTCGGGCATTTAGGAAAGACCTGACAGTAAGTGCCCTTCTCATCACTGGTCAAGCTGCATCTTGGTGCTATTTTAAAATTCTGCTGAAAGAAATGCCACTCAGGGAGCTATCTGGATGCATCATCTCTGTTTCTGACAGGGCTTCAAGAATGTTATGTGTGGAACACTGCCTGATGGCTTCATGATCAAAAGTGTTTATCTATTCACATTTCCATGAGAGACAGTTGGTATAGAATGGTCCAACAAAATAGACTGTACCATAGCAATATTGTCAGACTCATCCATTGTAACAATAGCACCTCAGCATGTACTGACTCTTTATTTATGCCAATACGCAGGTTGATGGAGCTGTATGTAAAGATGCCCATCAAGATGAGAGTAATGTTGGGTACATTTCTAGCACCCTTTTAACCTTGTGCATCATGTTCCTGTCAAACAGTCCACTTTTGATCTGCAAATAAGCAAAGGTGGAAGATGGTCAGGTGACTGGCATGGCAACTCAGTAAGATATGGTCCAGACCTGTGTCACATAGATCAGGTCCGACGTGCCTTGGAAATAATGGCCAAGTTCCAATGCAATTTTCCTCATTGTATCTACATTTCGACACTGGTAAAGGCCACCAAGAGGATTGGTATGAGAAGTTGATCATACTGATGTTCTCAGTGCTCCCAGTGGTGTTCACACAAACAAATAAATCGTAACAAAAGCAAAATGTGAAAAGCAGATTCTTAAAATGTGAAATGAGAATGCAAAATGGTGGAAACTCTGAGGTGAGCATTTTGTATCTGTGAGAAGAAAATAGTCAATGTTTCAGAATGTTCAATGAAAGATCACACTATAACATGTTGGATTTGATCTTTTATCTCCTGCTGGGAGTGGTACTGAGAAGTGGGCTTTTATTAATCTCTCAGTGCTGGCCTTCATATCGATCCCAAGCATTTACAAACTTGTGGGTGGAATGTTGCTTGGCTCCTTGCCCATTCCCAGTGGGTGGTCAGTTATTTTGAGATGAATTGAAGCAATCTGACTCGGATTTTCCATTTAGCTTCCAGTTGCCCACTGGCAGCAGGGCTGCGCTTAACTGGTTAGAGGAGGTGCCTTGTTTCGCAAATACTACTTGTTTTTATTTTAAGTTTTAACAAGTTGGAGAAAGGGTGCCTCCATCTTTATTGCAGCCCATTGTCTTTTCAAGCTGGATTGTCACTGATTGACCCTTTGACTTTGAGAGCCTGCATGGCTTCCTTCACAGGATGACAAGTCTGTCATCTGGTCACTAATCGGGCACACTGGGGAGATTCGCAATGAGGATTTCCTGCACAATGCATGACTCTGGTCTATATTTCAACCTGACAGTGCGGTTTATAAACACGCAGGGAAAATCCTGCCCAGTAAACGAATTCTGTTATTGTGTCTACAGATGCTGCCAGATTTGCTATTTCTATTATCTCCTGTTCTTAAGAAAATGGAACTTTGTGAAGGTGTAAGGTGACCTTTTTGAGAAATGGAATATTTTCTGCTCTGCAGCTTGTGTTCAGTAACCACCTCAAGCAATCAGTATGCTCAGATTCAGTAAAATGCAGGTCATTTACCATACACAGCTAACCTTTCAATGCCCTTCAGTTATACTAAAACTTATCAAAAGCCGTTATTTGCATGTACACTGAATTTATCTTAATTTAATTGACAGGGGGATTAATAATGTTCTATAAATATATTTATATTTCACTTTATGTGACATTGAACGCACTAGCCATAACAAAGACTGAGGGCTTTGACAATATTTAGATTGTCGTGCTGACGAATGATGTTCTGCAATGACCTACAACACAGACATGAATCCAGCAATGAGCAATTTTGCCCTGGAATGTCCTGTCCACTAACAGCAAACTAATCCAATTTGACCTCCTGATCATAAATTGCAGAAAACATTAAACAACAGGAGCATCTTTCATGAGCGAGGCGTATGGGCGGTGTATCTACAGATGGTATTCAGGGAGAACATCTCTTTCATTAACTTCCTGGGATGGCAATTTTTCATGTACCTTTGCTTCACAAAGGGCATGGTTACTTAACTGTTTAACCTGCAGGGCTCCAACCTGAGCCTTGAACAAGGACATGGACAATATTGCCTATTGTCGTCAAGGTCACCTTGATGCCTTATAGGGACACTGAGTTCTCTACACCAGAGAAAACATTGATATTTAGACCTGCTGGGCAAAGCAGGATGACAGAATATTATACTTTGCTTGAATGGTAGCTTTATCTAGTATTAAAAATGCCATGTACTGAGCAGATACCATCAGCTAATTATTACTATCAATTACAGAGAGTTGTGACTACAGAGAGTGGTGAACTCAGGCCAATCCATCATGCAAACCAGCCTTCCATCCATTGACTTAATCTGTACTTCCGGCTGTCTTGGGGAAATAGCTAATTCAATCAAAGACCCCTCTCATCCCAGTTATACTCTCTTCCACTCTCTTCCATTGGGCAGAAAATACAAAAGTCTAAAAACAAATACCAACAGATTCAAGAACCATTTCTTCCCCACAGTTATCAGATTTTTGAATGAACCATTAATATATGAGAGTTGATCTTCCTCTGCACCTTCTCTGTAGCTGTAACACTATACAGAGGAACCTCGATCATCTGAATATCGATTATCCGAATTTCGGATTACCTGAAGAAGATTCCAAGGTCCTGCAAAAATCGTTACATCAAAGAGGTAAGTATATTTGACTTATCTCCACTGAAAAACATGTGAAAATGCTAGCAAAAACAAAAACACAACAGCTCAAGCATCAGCGACTGGATATTTTTTGCAGAAGCAAGTGTTTTACAGTATTCCTGTCACTTTACCAGTCCATTCATCAAAAAAAGGCCGAGAACATAAATGCATGCACGAGGCGGTACTTCCGCCTTTCTATCGTGAGACTGCATTCCTGGAAACTGACAAATGCTGTTGCAGTTGTAGAAGCTGTTCAGGACTTTGTTTTAATGCTGTCTTCACCACTCCTTGCCAAATGGTAACTATTGCTGCATTTTAAAAATGTTTTCTCATGTTATCATTGCTTTATTTTGTTCTTCAAGAAATCTGTGTCCTCTTGCGCTCAACAAATTAAAATTATAGATTTAAATAAATTCTCCTGTCAAGAACAGCATCAGAACAGCATGGCTTCCCTTGTTAAAGATAAAGTTGATTATTTGAATAATCAATTATCCGAATGAAATAGTGCCCACCCATCCCGTTTGGATAATCGAGGTTCCTCTGTATACAGCATTCTGTTCTGTTACTTTTACGTACTTATGTAAGGCATAATTTGTCTAATTAGCATGCAAAACAATACTTTCCACTGTATGGTGGTACATGTGACAATAATAAATCAAATCAAGTAGTAGCAGATTGCACTACTTCCACATACAGCTGGCCTATGATGACAGGCACTGTATCATGTGGCTCTGTACACTGACAGCAGTCATGACTCTTTTGTTTTATAACAGCCCTCAATGTTGTCATGATTCCACACTAGCCAGCAGGTTAAAAACTAGGCTGCTGGGTGACAGGGCACTCATTCCGTCAGGATTCTGGATGTATTGTCTTTAGACTTTGTTCATGCATCTTACCAGTGGATTACCTCTGGATGTAATTGCAGACCAACCTATAGTGAAAGCCACTAGGAAAAACTTCAGGGAAACAATCTGAAATAAAGCTATTTGTATATCTGAATTTCCAACTTGGTAGTTACAAGTGATATCTTGCATCTCCAAGACGTGAAGCAAATTATATAGATGCAAATCAAAATAGGAAAGTATTTCTTCATGTATATCAAGTTTCAGAGACATTGGTTGAAAAATATTAATTTTGGTTCATATCATTTTATTAATGCCACATTGGTTTCCTCATTTTGTTAACCTGTGCAGAGCAGGTACAGCATGTAATCAGGAAGGTAAGTGGAATGTTGATTTTTCAGGCAGGCAGAAGCGAGAAGTTAAGATTGTGTAGTTTTTGGAGGCATGGGTGAGACAGAAGAAAAATGAATGAAACCATGTTGTTTGTGGGACTCCAAACTAAAAGTGCACCTACACAGAACTAGGGAAGGTGCGAAGAGGACTTGGTAGCTTCATTACTCAGTGTTCTCGCTGTGGTAGGAAAAAATGTTGCTGTCAAAAATTCAAGTGCCATTTCTGTTAGAAAAAGGTACATTTTAAATGTATGCCATGGCAAAAAAAAACATGCAACTCATAAATCAAATTGATTAGAACAAGTAGCATTCAAGAAATTGAAGATGTGAATGGCAATTAAGTACCATTCCTGGGAGAAGCTTCCGAATGTAATGGAACATATTTGAATGCACTACATATGGTCAACGGCCTAGTAGTATTATCACTGGACTGTTAATCAAGAGAGCCAGGTAATGTTCTGGGGACCCAAGTTTGAATCCCACTATGGCAGATGGTGGAATTTAAATTCATTAAAAAAAATCTGGAATTAAGAGTTCACTGTGATGATACTCTAGCTTTATTTTGTCCTGTTTACTTTTCAAAGAGACGTTTTAAGGCGCAGGCACCAAACTGTCTAGTTGGAAAGCCAGTAAACAGTTTGTAAGGCCTTGGTTTTTTTTACAAGTTGGAACATTAGAAGCAGCCTGAATGGGTGTGGTCAAGCTGTCAGAGAACTCGGATTTTCAGTCTCGTGTTTAGTTTTCAGTAGTGGTGTTGTTGGGGTCTTAAAGAGGTGAAAGCTATTCTTTCCCTTTCTCAGTTACAACCAAAGGCTGTGGGTCCTCTGTCTGCCAGGAGTTGCACGTGAGACAATCTGTTTTCTGAATTTATCTTTTGCCAAGGGTGTGTGGATGGAATGTTACTAAATTGAAACAGCTAATTAGTAATAGCTATTCTGTTAAGTCTTCCAGTTGAGTTAAGTCATTCCAATTCCTTCTTTCTTTTGTTGTGTTTTAAGTACAGTGGATGAATAAAGTGTGTTTTGCTTTAAATCTGGTAGTTTGATCACTTGAGTTGCGTCTGGAATATAATATCTTACACTTACCTTTAAAGTAAGACAAAGTTAAAATCAAGACTATTTTCTGAATATTTTGAGGCAGATTTTTGGTTTGGTCCATAGCAACTGAACCATGAAACCATTGTCGATTGTCAAAAAAATCCATCTGGTTCAGTAATGTCCTTTAAGGAAGGAAATCTGCCATCCTTACAGGATCTGGTCAACATGTGATTCCAGACCCACAGCGATATGGTTGACTCTTAACTGCCCTCTAGGATGAGCAACAAATGCTAGTATAGCTAGTGTTGCACGGTGGCACAATGGTTAGCACTGATGCCTCACAGCGCCAGAGACCCGGGTTCAATTCCCGCCTTAGGCGACTGACTGTGTGGTCAGTAATGTCCTTTAAGGAAGGAAATCTGCCATCCTTACAGGATCTGGCCGACATGTGATTCCAGACCCACAGCGATATGGTTGACTCTTAACTGCCCTCTAGGATGAGCAACAAATGCTAGTATAGCTAGTGATGCCCTCATCTTGTGAATGAATAAAAAAAATTACTCTGGAGAAGGTTTTGCTCTTTCAGATACAGAACAATGACTAAAGCAAAACTTCCACCAGCCTTCAACCAGGTAAAAACAAGAAGCTGTAAACCAGAGTCTAGATTTGAGTGGTGCTGGAAAAGCACAGCAGTTCAGGCAGCATCCGAGGTTCAGGAAAATCGACGTTTTGGGCAAAAGCCCTTCAAGAGGAATAGAGGCAGGGTGCCTGCAGAGTGGAGAGATAAATGAGAGAGGGGTGGGGGGTGGGGAGGAAGTCTTGTAGAGAGACGAGGAAAACTTCTTCAAGGCAGGCATCCTTGCAAGAGAATTCGCAGTAGGGTAAAAACAAGGATTGCAGATGCTGTAAACCACAGTCTAGATGGTCTTCAACCATACAACGCCAAAGATCAGGAAGCATTTAACTGAAAGTGAATAGACAAGTCGACTGATACACTTCAGAAAAGTGAGGGGAAACGCGGGATGATGGTGTAGCGGTAATATTACTGAATAATAATCGAAATACCCAGAAAAATGTGCTGGGATTGTGAGTTCAATTGTCTGAAAGGCAGCTGGTGGAATTTATTTAATAAATATGGAATTGGAAGCTATTCTCAGTAACAATGATGATGAAATTGTCATTGATTATGAAAAAAAGATCATCTGATTCACTCATACCTTTTAGGGAAAGAAAGTTGCATGGGATGCTGCACTGATAGGCGGTGACAAGTGGTGTCCCGCAGGGTTCAGTGTTGGGGCCGCAACTGTTCACGTTATATATTAATGATCTGGTTCATAAAGCCAAAGTACAAAGGGATCTGGGAGTGCTAGTTGAGGATTCTCTAAAGGTAAACATATAAGTTGAATCTGTGATTAAGAAAGCGAATGCAATGTTGTCATTTATCTCAAGAGGGTTGGAATATAAAAGCACCATTGTGCTACTGAGTCTTTATAAAGCTCTGGTTAGGCCCCATTTGGAGTACTGTGTCCAGTTTTGGTCCCCATACCTCAGGAAGGACATACTGGAACTGGAGCGTGTCCAGTGGAGATTCACATGGATGATCCCTGGAATGATAGGTCTAACATACGAGGAACGGCTGAGAATCCTGGGATTGTATTCATTGGAGTTTAGAAGATTAAGGGGAGATCTAATAGAAACTTACAAGATAATACATGGCTTGGAAAGGGTGGACACTAGGAAATTGTTTCCGTTAGGCAAGGAGACTAGGATCTGTGGACACAGCCTTAGAAATAGAGGGGGTAAATTCAGAACAGAAATGTGGAGACATTTCTTCAGCCAGAGAGTGGTGGGCCTCTGGAATTCATTGCCGCAGAGTGCATTGGAGTCCGGGATGCTAAATGTCTTCAAGGTAGAGATTGATAAATTCTTGATGTCCCAAGGAATTAAGGGCTACGGGGAGCATGCGAGTAAGTGGAGTTGAAATGCCTATCAGCCATGATTGAATGGCGGAGTGGACTCGATGGGCCGAATGGCCTTACTTCCACTCCTATGTCTTATGGTCTTATGGTCTTATGATAGCCAAGTCATTAACTCTTGGGGTGGCATGGTGGCTCAGTGATTAGAACTACTGTCTCAAAGCGACAGGGACCCAGGTTTGATTCCAGCCTCAGGTGGCTGCCTGTAGAGTTTGCACATTCTCCCTGTGTCTGCATGGGTTTCCTCCCAAAGATGTGCAGGTCAGGTGAATTGGCTGTGTTAAATTGCCCATAGTATTAGGTGCAATAGTCAGAAGGAAATGGGTCTGTGTGTGTTACTCTTTGGAGGGGTGGTGTGGACTTGTTGGGCCGAAGGGCCTGTTTCCACACTGTAGGGAATCAAATCTAATCTGAAGTGGCCTGGTGAGACACCCATTTCAGTGAAAATTGGGAACTGGCAATTAATACTGGCCTTCACCAAGATCCCATGAAAGAGTGAACAAAAAGAAAATCGCAGGAACGATCCAAAACCACTCTTATTTTCTAGTGAACCGAAGAGCTGGTGCAGATCTATAACTCACACATAACTTTGAAGCACTGAATAGTCAAAATGAATCAAAAAGTTTCAGGATAGAATTCAGAATTATTTAGAGGTCTTGCAGATCTGAAAACAATTTATCACAACACATTGAGGCTCTAGACAAATCAATGTGTTTGTTCATCCCAAGGGAAGTTCACATCCACTTTTACAGAAGATGAAATAAGAAATTGACTAAATGTTGCATCAGGAAATGATCTCAGCAGCAGCAAAACCTACAAGTTGATGTTCAGATACAGTTCCTGTGCTGAAATGAGAAGGGTAATCTCAAATCTGTATTGACTTCACACAATTAAACAAAACTGTCGAAAGGGAGATTCATGCAATGGCTTCCGTATATGAGAGTCTGGCATAGTGAAAACCATAATCTACACCAAACTAAATAAAACAGTGGCTTTTGCAACCACGTTTAGACAAGGAACCCAAATTACTGAGAATATAATAATGCTTACAAGATACTGTTTCAATTAACTATCCTTTGGTAATGTATCAAAACCAGAAATGTTTTGAGGATGATGAAGGATATTCTGGAAAGATTAGAAGAGGTTACCTGTGGTACAAGTGACAGACTAATTTATGATCCCACTGATCACAGCCCAATGCTAGATTGAAACTAATGATTCAATGCTTGCAAGAAGCGTGACTTACTTCTTAATAACAAAATGTAAGTATTTGCAACCCACCATTAAATTTCAGGGACGCATCGTTCACACCTCAGCCATTAGGGTTGATCCTCAAAAACCAAAGCAGTCAAAGAGTTTCCACCATCTCGCAGTGTCACAGGCATTTAGCAATTTTCAGGGATAGTGAATCATGTGGGAAAGTTCTTTCTGAGTTTGGCGCATGTCAATAAACAAGTCCAACAATTGCTTAGACAAGGTTAGGCATGGTGCTGTCAAGAAAATTTTTGGTTGAATGAACATTTTGATTGAATGAATAAAAAGAACATCAATTTTACCTTACATATTGACTCATTATGACCCACAACTTATCAATAGTTACTGCAGATGCATCATCAATGGGACTAGGAACAGTACCTTTTCAAATTCAGAAAGATGGTAAATGTAGATCAGTGCACTTCATATTTAGATCCTTGACAGAAATGGGGCAAAGATACCCAAGGAAATTAAAAAGGAAGTATTAGTAGTTACTTAGGTTGCTAAGAAGTTTGCAGATTTTGTCTTAGTTCTGAAGTTCACCATTGACAAAGACCATAAGTTGTTCATTTCATTATTAAATGCTAAAGAGCTAGAAAAGATGATAGTGGAAAGATTTACTTTAAGATTTATGATGTTTGATGCTGTGACTGAGTCAGTCCAAGGTAAAAAAGAAACAGCTGCTGCTCCATTTCACATTTCTGTTGACAAGCATCAAAACAGAACATCAGTTTTCTCAAAGATGTGTGGTCTTATACTTCACTGACCATCCAAAAATACAAAGGTTAAATGAAATTGTTAAAGCCTAAAAGGCTGATGAAATGAATGCTCAAATCTGTCAGTCTCTGAACTATGTCAAAGGATGATTGGAATATATTCCACATAGTTTTATCCTGGGGCAATACATCGAGCAACTAAAATCTCTCACTGTTATGGATGACTTGCTGATTTACAATGAGAAATTGGTCACATTCCTCAGACTTGAAGTATATTGGAGGACAAACCAGGATCACATGGGTATCACACATATTGTGCCCAGCAGAATATTGTATTCTGTGGTCAGGGCTTTCAAAACCATGTGAAGAAGATATTTGTATCATTGATAGTCTCAGGTGAGGTGTTGGAAGTCTGGACGTTGGCTAACATGGTGCCATTCTTTAAGAAGGGTAGTAGGGACAAGCCAGAGAACTATAGACCAGTGAGCCTGACACCAGAGGTGGGCAAGTTTTTGGAGGGAATCCTGAGGGATAGGATTTACAAGTACTTGGAAAGGCAAGGACAGAATTAGGTTTGGTCAACATGGCTTTGTGCATGGGAAATCATACACAAAGCCACCTCAAAACGGACCCCACCACCAAGGATATATTTCCCTCCCCTCCCCTATCAGCATTCCATAAAGACCACTCCCTCCATGACTCCCTCGTCAGATCCACACCCCCCACCAACCCAACCTCATGAAAAGATCAACCATGAATTTATTGAATGGCAGAGCAGGACCGAAGGGCCGATGGATGACTTCTGCTCCTAGGTCTTATCTTCTAAATGGGCTGAAAAAATAGCAAATGGAGTTCAATCTGGATAAATGCGAGGTATTGCAATTTGGGACAACAAACAAGGGTACGGTTTTTACAATTTCAGCACCGCCTTCCTAACCTGCAATCTTCTTCCCGACCTCTCCGCCCCCCCCCCCGTCTGACCTATCACCCTCACCTTGACCTCTTTCCACCTATCACATTTCCGACGCCCCTCCCTCAAGTCCCTCCTCCCTACCTTTTATCTTAGTCTGCTGGGCACACTTTCCTCATTCCTGAAGAAGAACGTCGATTCTCCTGTTCCCTGGATGCTGCCTGACCTGCTGCGCTTTTCCAGCAACACATTTTCAGCTCTGATCTCCAGCATCTGCAGACCTCACTTTCTCCGCATGGGAAATCATGCCTCACAAACTTGACTGAGTTTTTTGAGGAAGTAACAAAGAGGATTGATAAGGGCAGAGCAGTAGATGTGATATATATATGGACTACAGTAAGGCGTTCGACAAGGTTCCCCATGGGAGACTGATTAGCAAGGTTAGATCACAGGGAGAACTAGCCATTTGGATACAGAACTGGCTCAAATGTAGAAGACAGAGGGTAGTGGTGGACGGTTGTTTTTCAGACTGGAGGCCTGTGACCAGTGCAGTGCCACAAGGACGGGTGCTGGGTCCTCCAATTTTCATCATTTATATAAATGAGTTGGATCTGAACATAATAGGTATAGTTAGTAAGTTTGCAGATGACACCAAAATTGGAGGTGTAGTGGACAATGAAGAAGGTTACCTCAGATTATGAAAGGATCTTGATCAGATGGGCCAATGGGCCGAGAAGTGGCAGATGGAGTTTAATTCAGATAAATGTGAGGTGCTGCATTTTGGGAAAGCAAATCTTAGCAGGGCTTATACACTTAATGGTAAGGCCCTAGGGAGGGTTGCTGAACAAAGAGACCTTGGAGTACAGGTTCATAGCTCCTTGAAAGTGGAGTTGCAGGTAGATAGGATAGTGAAGAAGGCGTTTGGTATGCTTTCCTTTATTGGTCAGAGTATTGAGTACAGGAGTTGGGAGGTCATGTTGCAGCTGTACAGGACATTGGTTAGGCCACCTTTAGAGTATTGTGTGCAGTTCTAGTCTCCTTCCTATCGGAAAGATGTTGTGAAACTTGAAAGGGTTCAGAAAAGATTTACAAGGATGTTATCAGGGTTGGTGGATTTGACCTATAGGGAAAGGCTGAATAGGCTGGGGCTGATTTCCCTGGAGCGTCAGAGGCTGAGGGGTGACCTTATAGAAGTTTACAAATTTATGAGGGGCTTGGATAGGATAAATAGACAAAGTCTTTTTCCTGGGGTGGGGGAGTTCAGAACTAGAGGGCATAGGTTTAGGGTGAGAGGAGAAAGATATAAAAGAGACCTAAGGGGCAACTTTTTAACGCAGAGGATGGTACATGTATGGAATGAGCTGCCAGAGGAAATGGTGGAGGCTAGTGCAATTGCAACATTTAAAAGGTATTTGGATGGGTTTGGAGGGATATGGGCTGGGTGCTGGCAGGTGTGACTAGATTGTGTTGGGATATCTGGTCGGCATGGAGGGGTTGGACCGAAGGGTCTGTTTCCATGCTGTACATCTCTATGACTATGACTCTAAATGACTTAATCTGCATTACCTGTGTTACCCAAAGTCAGTAGCAAACAGGGACCATTGATGCTGCCATCTTTCCAATAGAAGGGAGAAAGGGTTAGGCCATTTTTTAGATATATGAAATGTGATTGGAGAGACTGAAAATGGAATAGTGAAAAGCCCAGGACTGTATACAACACGACGACCTTCAATGGAATGGGTCAGTTATTCAGAAGATCATGAAGTTGATCTGAATAGTGAGCTGGTACTCTCTGATGTTTTACATGTTACTTTGCTGCATTTGAGGGAACACATGAAAATATTATATCCTCCTCCTTTACTGGAAAAGCTGAGAATTAGATGAGGAGCTTGGAGAAACCACCACAGCAGATTATCATGAAGGACTCTCCATTTCAACCTCCTTTTCCTGCCCTTTGATTGGCTTCACTGTATGCTTTCCCATTCTGTCGTTCAGTGGTTAGATGGGCTTTGATGTCTGTTATTCACTTGTTGCCATGTTGAGATATCCCCTTCCACTTGTGAATTCCACTTGCTGGGCTGGCCTTGTAGTTTATATCATTGTTGAGCTTCACTTCTGTAGGTCTGATCATGTGCTAATGTGACATCTATCTTCTTGTGAGAGAATAGCAACAGGATTTACTGAACATAATTACTTAGAGAAGGCAGTGAGAGAGGACATCTTATTGGGAGCCCGACAGACCCAGACTCCAGCACCACATGATCTGATTTCACTATGACATAGCACCTTTTTCACATGCTGAAGTACAGGCATAATTCCCTTTACTTTAAAATCATCACATTCAATTGCAGGGGCTATTCAATGTAATCCCCTAAATTTCCATTTATTGAAGATTTCAGAGTGAAGGACCACATATGAAGAGATTATCACAAATAATTCCAGTGAGAAATTTAAAAGAAACTTCTTTACCTAAAGAATGTTTAGAATGTGGAACTTCCTACCACAGATAATTGTCAAGGTGAATAGTACAGATACATTTAAGAACATAATACATAACTATATCATGGAGATAAAATGTTAAGTCACTATAGTCCTACCACACCATAGGCTGGTCTCTCATTACAGAGAGAGAGAGAGATGACTGATAGTGGTTAAATATAAGGGCCACCATGTCTTACGTTAGGGGAAAGGTTGAGAAGGAGGGCTTAGATGACACAGGGTGAGAAAAGGCTTATGTGGAACACAACCACTGGTGCAGAGCAGTTTTACTGCAATTTATTTTCAACTTCTATGCATCTTACAAAGATCTGTCATGAACAGTTGTTTTTACTTGCTGCATTCCGGATAATGATGAAAAAAGGGATTTGATGAACTGACTCCATTCATGCACTCATGAATGCTGCAATTATAAAATTCACAAATCTATTACGCTCCCAATATTAATTTAGAAGGATAACAATTGTGGGTGGACTGAGTGATCACTCACTAAAAGCTTTCCGTTAGCAAGTATGAGGTTTTAATTAAAATGATTCAAATAATTCTGCAAAATCCATTGAAGTTAATAAGCTTGTACCAAACATACTTAAGGAAAAACAGAACTGGGTTAGTATTAGTGAATGCTCACCACTAACTACATTAATTCTTGGATCCTTTTCAAATTTGTTTAAGGCCTAAAGGTGCAACATGCTTCTCGCTTGTCAATTAAATCATTTCAAAAATCTATTCCCCATGTCAAATCAATTTTGTTAAGACATCTTTAAAACATTGATTTTTAAAAAAATACTGGCAAAACAAGAATAAAGTACAAATACAAGTATAAATTATTAGGAATGAGAGAGCACAGATTTAAGGTGGTTTACAAAAGAGGCAAATGCAATATGAGAAAAAAAGTGGTTAGAGTCTGAACTGCACTGCTTCGAAGTGGGATGGAAGCAGATTTAATCAAAACATTCAAGAGGTCATTGGACGAGTACTTAAATAGAAGTAAATACTGGAAAAAAGCAGAAGAATGGTACAAAGTCATGAAGCTTATTCAGATAGCCAGTGTTAGGCCAAATGGCCTCCTGCTGTGCTGTAATAACTCTGTGATTCTGAGTCCTACTCTCCCATGAGTTTTTATGCTTCACCTGACTTTCCTTGCATTCCTCTTTAATTAATCCTGTCAACTATTCCTTTCTCTCATATTTCTCTCGTTTCCCCTGATGAGCTTCTATATCCTTGTGTGTTATTCACAAAATATGACTGACATCTGTGCAATTATTATGGCAGCTTCCTTAAGATATAATTTTTTTGTTAGTGACGAAGGAGTTGATTACTAATCTCTTAAAACTTTGCTTCAAGTTACCAAAATAGTATGATTATCGTAGTCTTGTGTGAATCAGGAAACGGCATTAATTCCAAACTAACTACATCTCAGTTATCCATCTTTCATGTAATCACAAACTGTAATTGTCGTGGATATAAAATATTTGGTTGGTCTTTGGAAGCAAAACGTTACAGCTCATTCTTTTGATTCTCTTTGCTAAACTGCTAGATTTTTCCAGCCTTCAGTCTGATGCTAGGTACTGTGTCAAGGCTATGATCACCTTCCTTGGAAACTATTAGATATCCTCAGCCCTGGTTAGACAAGAGGGTTCTAATGTCCCCCACTGCCTGAAAGCTGGAACAAAATTCTGCAAACACTGGAAATCTGAAAATAAAAACAGAGCATCCTGGAGAAATGTCTGACAGTATCTGTTGAAAATCAAACATATGCAGATGAACAAAATTTGCTGGATAATCCTGAGTATGCCCAAATTATGTTTACGACCGATTTAGATTCTTCAGATGGTTCACAGTGTGGTGAATTTACTTGTACTGGAAGCTACAGATATTAATACACAGGGCCATTTCTTTTTGTAGACCTCAGAAAGAATTTGTACATGCACTGCATCTGCTTTAAGTCAACAAAATAGGTGACAGTCATTCACTGGTTTATTTCTTATGTCAAACCCTGACCAATCAGAATCAATCTTCTGGGTTTAAAATTTAAACAAAGCTTGACCACTCACTGTCAATCATCATTAACTGATGCATTCTCCATTGCAACACTTCTATCCAATAGGATCCACTCCCCTCTGATGAAGTATAAATGTTCATTTTCTTAAATTCTTATGAATTGGCCTGATTAGTGGAAAAAAGTCAACACAATGTGTCTTTTTTAGCAATACCAGGAAATAAAAGTAACATTTGAGGTCCCCATGACTTTTTAAAGAGCTGTCCACAAATGCTACTGGACCTGCTGAGATTTTCCAGCACTTACTGTTTTTATTTGCTTCAATGCTGGATCTGCTTCTACTGCAGGGTCTAGCTCTGTAAAGTCCGCTCTTCCCTTTGGTAGAAACCCTAAAAAATCTCTGTCGAAGAGCATGGTGCTGGAAAAGCACAGCAGGTCAGGCAGCATCTGAGGATCAGGGGAATCGATGTTTCGAGCATAAGCCCTTCATCAGGAATGAGGTTTTTGGTGAAGGACTTATGATGAAGGGTTCGTAACGTCGATTCTCCTACTCCTCGGATGTTGCCTGACCAGCTTTTCCAGTACCACACTCTTCGACTCTGATCTCCAGCATCCGCA
Source organism: Chiloscyllium plagiosum (assembly GCF_004010195.1). Taxonomy (NCBI): domain Eukaryota; kingdom Metazoa; phylum Chordata; class Chondrichthyes; order Orectolobiformes; family Hemiscylliidae; genus Chiloscyllium; species Chiloscyllium plagiosum. Next base: position 87,524,610 of record NC_057713.1, on the reverse strand, counting down.
GTCCTCACTACCTCCTGAAAAATCTATGTCAAGCGTAAGAAAGGGCAGAGATTTATTACGTTGGATTTCCTACAGGATGGAGGGAGATTAAAAGTTGGGCAAATTCACAATGCTGTTGACTCATTCCCAAACATTTTCACTTTATTTGATCAGTTTTCCCAGTTCATTGAAGACATTAAAATTGTTTTGCTTTTATGTGGCACTCAAAGCCAGGTGAAGTAATGGAAGTGAATATATATTACATTGCTTATGACATAGCTGCTACTTCTGTAGTTGAATCAAAAGGTAGTTTACCTAATCACTAGGTGCTTGAAGAATTTTAAGCGTGTCTATCTGATTTAATCCTCCTTTAGTTATGCCCTGCCCTCATTAAGTAGTTTCCACAAACACATAGATCAAATTTGCACCTCCAAGTATGTGTGATTAAATATGAATTTAATATGAATGCTGACATGAAGAAGAAAAGGTTATTGAAACAACTTTTACTTTTGTTTGGTTTAAATGTGGCAAGGATTGACAGCTTGGGAGGACAACCCAAAAACAGTTAGCAACGGAACTATGGAAGTGATAGGTTAAAACTGCGGGTTAGAAAGAGATTTTTGGAACGTGGGAGAGCTGTTGTAAAATAGAAGTGTTTCGAAATTTTTACAAATTAAACGCTAGCTGTCACCACTAGAAGAGAAGGAGAGCACAAACTAAAGGCAGCTTTTGAAGAGTGAATAGAGAAGGATACAGTTAAGCTGAAGCAAAAATGAATTCATTATAGGGTTTAGAGAAAATGTAGGGAATTTGGTTGAGGTGTATGTTGTGTTATGCAGCACAGTAAGTATGCAGTATACCTTTAAGGAACATATTTATGATATCATCACCACATCTGTGCATTAAAGCCTACACCATAGTGGCAGTTCATGGTATGCAGCAGTGACCATTTATTTTAAAAAAGGTCCAAATTCTCAGTAACACACATTTGGAAACTTCATCAGACATCAGCTAAATAACAGTCTTGGACTTCAAAACATTTTGAAAACTGACAGCAGCACTTTCGATGAATGAACATCTGTAAATTGATCTGTCAGAGATACTTTTTTCCTACTTAAATTATAAGTTCTGTTGAGCTAGAAGTGCTGTCTATCTTCAAAAAGAAAGCAAAGCCTGATTTCTGACTTAAATGTAAAAAGAAACAGCAATCAAAATCTTTTTACAGCACAAATACAGAGCCCTTCTGAATGAAATCCTACTTTTGAAACACTGAAAAGCAGTCAAAATATAAATAAGGCTTACCTGTGTGCAGAGGTCATTCTGTTCTGACATTTTGTCTCCCAGTGTAGTACCAATGTGTGAAGCATGCATGATGCCATCACTCCTTATTCAGCAGAAACACTATCTAATGGCTGAACTCTGTTACTATCGGTCTGTATCCTTAAAGGGACAATTGAAAAGTGATAAAAGCTCAGTGAAAGGGGCAGCAGCAATGAAAAACAGAATGAAACAAAAATAGAAAAGGGATAAATAAAAAGAATGAAAAACAAAACAAACTTTAAAAAAGAACCAAACTCTGTACTCAACTTCTAACAAAAAGATACCTTGAAATGAAAAATAGAAAACAATTATCTAATTGTGGTCTGGGAGCCAATGATATCTTTATTAACTGTGCAGTTTTCTTTTTCGGATCTAATGACAAGTGATACTAAGGAGAGATCTCTGAAAATCCTGCTTGCCATTAGCAAGGATTACTTTGGGATTACCATCTCCAGCATGACTGATATTTGGAAGACAAGTGTGAACAATTTAATTCAGCAATATCAATTGTGTAGTTATTCTAAGAGACAGCACATCCTTCTTCAAAGACAGACGAGCATGAAAGGCAAAACAACATGGGTGGCACGGTGGCTCAATTCGAGCCTCGGGTGACTGTTTGTGTGGCGTTTGCACATTCTCCCTGTGTCTGCATGGGTTTCCTCCAGGTGCTCCGGTTTCCTCCCACAGTCCAAAGATGTGCGGGTCAGGTAAATTGTCCATGCTAAATTGCCCATAATGTTACGTGCATTAGTCGGAGGGAAATGGTCTGGGTGGTTCCTCTTCGGAGGGCCGGTGTGGACTGGTTGGGTTAAACAACCTGTTTCCACACTGTAGGGAATCTAATCTAATCTAAACTAGCCAGAAGATTGAGAATGACCGAGACAATGCACTGAGCAGAATCTATGAGTCAGATGTACAAATAGAAATATTTGGATACCAGCAAGGGTTTTGAGAATATGCAATCTGCCCACATTATACAAAGATAATACTGGTCATTGTATGACATTGTGAAAATATGGAGGATAGCTCAGTCGAATGTATGACATGCCAATCATGTATAAAGAGATCAAGAGAGTGAGGAGGAACACTCTGACAATGATGACAGCGTTGTGATGTTGAGTAACAGTAACCCAGTTAGGAGAAAGTGAAGATTGCAAATGCTGGAGACCAGAGTTGAAAAGTGTGGTGCTGGAAAAACGCAGCAGGCCAGGCAGCATCCGAGGAGCAGGAGTATCGACATTTCGGGCATAAGCCCTTCTTCAGATTCCTGAAGAAGGGGCTTATGCCTGAAACGTTGATTCTCCTGCTCCTCGGATGCTGCCTGGCCTGCTGCGCTTTTCCAGCACCACACTTTTCAACAGTAACCCAGTTGTCAACCAAGTGCAACTAATCATGACACATACGTCTCAGTGGCAGCCTGGCAGAGTAAGTCAAGGGCAGCCTCTGAAATGGGTCCAGGGGCATGGACACACACAGTCAACCACGCTAAGTGGTCAGAGTCAGGATGCAAACTATACATGTGGTGAAGAATCGAATGGCACCACATGGCTTCAGTGATTCTGTCCAATTGGGAGTTTATTTTCATCCTAGAATGGTATTGAGGCAGGTATATCCTGAATGTGGCACTGCTGTTACCTTCTGCGCAGATGGAGAGGTGTCTCAAACAAGTGTGTTGACATGAAGGATTAGCGGTGTAAAGGATTTGGGTGGGTGAGAGCAAGTGAAGGAAGCTATTGCAGGCAATAGAGAGAGTGATAGAGCATGAACCTTCCTCGGAGATGGGTGCAGCAGCAGAATGAGTGTGAGGTATTGGACAGATGATGGTGACATTTACCCCAGAGAAGCGCAGAACATTATTGAGCTCCTTTCTACGGTGCAGGACATTTTTCCAAATGTCTGATACTGCAACTGACCCTAGTAGCAACCTTAGACCAGGTTGACAAAGAGCTTTGACAAAAGGTCAGTTAGTCTTGAAACGTCAGCTCTTTTCTCTCCTTACAGATGCTGCCAGACCTGCTGAGATTTTCCAGCATTTTCTCTTTAGGTTTTAGATCAGGCTGACATTGTTTGTTATCATGGATGAGGACGTCCACGAGTGCACCACCCTGTTCTGTATGACTGCCAGAACATTGACCACAAAGCAGAATGCTGGTTAATTTCAGATATCTTAGCAATGTGAGTCATTCTGGGAACAGTACATGGTAAGATAGGGCTGGAGTTGGACGTGAGGGACACCATGCTTGGGATAAGTCATTAAAGAGATGAGCCTGGTCAGAGGGGGCCAGAAAATATATTAAACCTCATGGTGAAAACCTTTCCAAAAAGCTCAACACAATTCACACTTGGCCAAAAAAATATTCAAGATTCACCCCAGTATGTAACAAATTTTAGAAAACAATAGCATATCTTTGGCATGGTTTTATTGAAAGGGTAGTTCTCCCTTTTGTTCTGGTCAACTCTTCTACTCAATTGTAATGTTTTAATGTATTAAACAGTCATTTGCCTTATTGTAGTTGTCACTGGGTGCTACAAATAAGGTCATAAGACATACGAGCAGAAATTAGGCCTTTCAGCCCATCAGTCTGCTCCACCATTCAATCATGGCTGATAAGTTTCTCAATCCCATTCTCCCACATTCTGTCCTTGACGTAAAAAGAACTGATCTATCTCCATCTTAAATATACTCAATGACCTGGCCTCCACAGCCTTCTGTGGCTTCTTGCCACCTCAATGCTACCTGTCCCTCTACCTATCTTTGTATCATCTGCAAACTTAGCCAGAATGCCCTCAGTTCCTCCATCTGGATCATTAATGTATAAAGTGAAAGGTTGTGGTCCCAACACTGACCCTTGCAGAATATCTCTTGTCACTGGCTGCCATCCTGAGAAAGACCCCTTTATCCACACTGTCTGCTTTCTGCCAGACAACCAATCTTTTATCCATGCCAGCACCTTGCCTCCAACACCATGACCCCTTAACTTACTCAGCAGTCTCCCTTGCAGCACCTTGTCAAAGGTCTTCTTGAAGTCCAGGTAGATAACATCCATTGGCTCTCCTTGGTCTAAACTGTTCGTTACCTCCTCCAAGAAATAAAATGATTATTTTAACCCTGAATTGAATTGAAATTCCATATAAAGAACTTTCTTCAGATGTATTATTTATATGGTTTTATATGTGCTGCTCTTCAGTTCAGAAATCTATTCAACCGAAACTGATTCACTTCGTGAAAATATCGCAGTGAAGTGATTAACATTAATGTCTATCACGAATATTTGATAGGAATTTCTAATAGGTCTCAGTGAGGTGACATAAACTGAATTTACTATTAAATTATTACTTTGTTTAAAACATATGTAGCTGTCATCATTGTAACGGTCAGCACGAAAGATAAGAAAAAAATTGCCAAATTAATCCAGCAATTAGACTGTAAGATTTAAAGCAGACTCTAAGCAGTTTTATCATTTTAAATGTTGCCAGTAGTAAGCTCTCAGATAATATGGCAGACAGAGGGAGATGTGAAGAGCCTTTACTAAACTTGCATCCTTGAGATTGTTTATACCAAACTAAAGTCTTGAAATAAAGGTTTATTATAAACCACAACAATTTTTATGGTTATAAGGGTAAAGTTCTAAGCTGTGTGAATGAAGTACATAAAACACACAATAGAACCACAGCAGCATTTTGTAGTGACTGCTGAGAGTTGAGATCCTGGTATTGCAACTTCCTCTTTAGGTTGAGACAAAGACGCTCCATCCTGTTCGACTGGATGATGAGTATAACCCTCTTCCATTTATTTATCTGAATACTCAACTGTTTGTTAAGGTGGATTTTAAAATTGCATGTAAAAATGAAGTAGAACTGTTATGTTATAACTGTTATGTTATATTGGATAGGCATATGGAGGATAGTGGGCTAGTGTAGGTTAGGTGGGCTTGGATCGGCGCAACGGATCGGCGCAACATTGAGGGCCGAAGGGCCTGTACTGCGCTGTATTCTTCTATGTTCTATGTAACTACCTTCAATGACCATATATTGTCTAATAGAGTATTCTGTGACTCAGGATACCATGAAGTCAAACAGTGGCATGGAAACATCCTTCTGATTAACATGTACCATCCTCCCTCAGCTGATGAATCAGTACTCCTCCTTGTTGAACAACACGTGGAGGAAGCACAGATGTTTGCAAAGGCACAAAATGTATTCTTTATGGTGAATTTCAGAGTGCCTTGGCAGCACACAACTGATCGAGTCCAAAAGGCCATTACTGCTATATTGGGTCTACAGGAAGTGGTGAGGGAACCAACACGGGAGATAAAAGTACTTGACCGCATCCTCACTCGTCATAGATGCACCTGTCCATGACAGTATTGGTAAGAGTGACTACTGTACAGTCTTTGAGGAGATGACGTCCTGCCTTCACATTGATAATACCTTATACTGTGTAGCGTGGCACTATCACTTTGAACAGATACATCATCTCGAGACTAGGCATCCATAAGGCACTGTGGGCCATCAACAACAGCAGAATTGCACTTCAGCACAAACTGCATCTTCATGGCCTGGAATATCCCCAACTCAATCATTATCATCAAGCCAGAGAATCAACCCTAGTTCAAAGAAAGATACACAAGGGCATGCCAGGAACAACATCAGGCATACCTAAAGGTGAGGTCTCAGTCTGAAAAAACTACAAAACGTTACAAAGCTACAAAGCTTGCATGTTAAACATCATGTACAGCAAGCAATCGAGCTAAGTACCTCCACAACCAGCAGATCACATCTAAGCTCTGCAGTCCTACCATTTGTGAATGGTGATAAACAACTAAACAACTCACTGGAGGAGGAATCTCCATAAATATCCCCATCTTCAATGATGGAAGAGCCCAGCACATCAGTGCAAGTCTCAACACTGAAGGCATTTTTTACAATGACCAAACGTTCCGAGTGGATAATCCAACCCAGCCTCCTCCAGAGACTCCTAACATCACAGATGCCAGTCCACAGTCAATTTGATTCTCTCCATGTTATTAGATTAGATTAGATTCCCTACAGTGTGGAAACAGGCCCTTTGGCCCAACAAGTCCACATCGACCCTTCGGAGAGTAACCCATCCAGACCCATTTCCCTCTGACTAATGCATCTATCACTACAGGCAATTTAGCATGACCAATTCACCTGACCTGCGCATCTTTGGACTGTGGGAGGAAACCAGAGCACCCAGAGGAAACCCACACAGACATGGGGAGAGTCCATGCACAATCGCCCAAGGCTGGAATTAAACCTGGGTCCCTGGTGCTGTGAGACAGCAGTGCCGCCCAAACATTTCTTTGATATATTTCTTATTTCTGGATACTGTGGGCCCTGACGACAATGTGGAAAATTGCCCAGGAAGGTCCTGTGCACAAAAAGCAGGACAAATCCAACCTGGCCAATTACTGCTCCATCAGTCCACTCTTGATGTGATGGCAAGTGTCATCAACAGTGCTATCAAGCAGCATCTGCTCAGCAATAACCTACTCAGTGATGTCCAGTTTGGGTTCTCCCAGAACCACTCAGCTGCTGACCTCACTACAAACTTGGTTCAAACATGAACAAAAAAGCTGAATTCCAGAGGTTAGGTGAGAATGGCAGCCCTTTACATTAAGACCACATTTAATGAGTGTGGCATCAAGGAACCCTAGCAAAACGGGAGTTAATGGGAATCAGGAGAAACCTCTCTACTGGTTGGAGTCGTACGTGGCACGTAGGAAGATGGTCACGGTTGTTGGAAGTCTGTCATCTCAGCTCAAGGACATCTCTGCAGGAGTTCCTCAGGCTAGTGTCCTAGGCCCAATCGTCTTCAGCTGCTTCATCATGTCCTTAGTTCCATCATAAGGTCAGCAGTGGGAATGTTTACCAATGATTGCACAATGTTCAACACCATTCATGACTCATCAGATACCGAAGCAGTAAATGCCCAAATGGGCTAGCAAGTTGCAAGTGACATTCGCACAACACAAATGCCAGTCAATGACCACTTACAATAAGAGACAAGCTAACCACCAGCCCTTGTCATTCAATGATGTTCCCATTGCTAAATCTCCCACCATCAACATGCTGAGTGTGACCATTGAACAGACGTTTGACTGGACGAACCATGTAAATACAGTGTCTACAAGAGCAATTCAGAGGCTAGGAATACTGCAGTGAGTAGCTCACTTGTGGATTCCCAAGTCTGTCTACCATCTACAAAGGTTCAAGTCAGGAATGTGATGGAATACGCCCCACTTACCTGGATGAGTGTAGCTCCAACAATACTCAATAAGCTTGACACATCCAGGATAAAGCAGCCCACTTGATTGGCACCACATCCACAAACATCCACTCTGTCAACTACTGACACTCAGTAGCTGCATTGTGTACTATCGACAAGATACACTGAAGAAATTCATCTAAGCTCCCTAGGCAGCACTTTCATCTAGAAGGACTAGATCTGCAGATTCATGGGAACACAACAGCCTACAAGTTTGTTTCCAAGCCACTCAGCATGCTGACTTGGAAGTATATCGCTATTCCCTCAGTGTCACTGGAAAATAATCCTGGAATTTCCACCGTAATGGCATTGTAGATCTACCTATAGCACATGGACTGCAGCAATTCAAGAAAGCAGTGCACTACCCATCTTCTCAAGGACAGCTATGTCTGGAGAATAAATGTTGGCCTAGTCAGTAATGCCCACATCCGATGAGTGAATAAAAAATGTGTTCAATAATTACAGTTTCATACCTGATTTCTCACAAATCAACAAACTGATCACAATATTCTAGAATTCTTAAGTTGTTATTCTCTGTGCTGATATTGTTAACTTGGATAACTTGTTTTTAATACAGTCTACCTGTAGATATAATCTAACCTGAAATAATTTTGCTATTATCTCAATTGCTGGTTGTCAATATTATTTCAATTGATAATTGAAATAATAATAGCAATTGGATAAATAGTAAGCAAATGTAAAGTGGCACTCATTTTTACAAAAAAAAATGATTTAGTCACAGGACATGCCCAGAAAATTATAGGTGCCAAAATAACTAGTACAATCATGCAACTTCACAGATCAATTTGTTGCAAAGATTTTGCTTCCTGTACTATATCATCAGCCACCCAGCCATTTCTATCACTGAGCTGGACAAATCTACCTGAAATTGCATCCTTTAAGTTATTTTTTCACAATGTTGTTGACTGTAAGGCTAGAATGGTTCAATGGTAAAATTAATCCAGGCTAGGTGGGTTAGCCATGGTAAATGTAGGGTGATGGAAATAGGGTGGGGGACTGTGGCTGTGGCTGTGGCTGTGTCTGTGTCTGGGCGAGATGCTCTTTGAAGGGTGAGCGTGGAATCATTTGCCATATAGCCTCTTTCCACATGGTAGGGATTGTATGATTCTTGCCTTGAGCTAAAATTGAAGTTTGAAAAACTCATTCATATTGTCTCCCAGGTTCACCCATATAATGCTAGTTATCAATCACAATATTACCAAAACGTTTTGTTTTTACTTATTTTTCCCATTCAACATTCTTGGCAGTTTTGATGTTATCTACACTGTGATCCACATTACAGTACTCAAACTTATTTGTAAAATCTGACCTTGGAAATCAATCACTAATTTGACTGCACCGACATGATAAGCCCTTGATAGATTTGTACGACTTTCCTCTGTTTTTGCAGAGATGTTCAATTGTTTAAGCAGAAGGTGCTATTCCCACTTCTGCGAAAATAACAGCCTCGTTTAATGCTGGACAACGAATATTTCCCAGATAACATTAACAAAAGCAATTCTAAGTCCTTGTTGCTGAAAATACTCTCTAACTTGATATCAACATTTGAATTGCGATGCTAAAAAGAGGATGAAGTTTGCAGTGGATATTTATTAGGTTTCTGTTATACTGTCCCTTTTCCTCACTTTCATTTGAAGTCTGAAACCTTGGATAAAAATACAATACCAAAGCTAATCTCATTGTTCTTGAACAATGTAACCCTACATCTGGTGATTATTGATTTCATTTGGAAGGGTGTTGCAGATTTCAAACAGTGCCCAAAACATGTGTGGGGTCAGTGGAATGGCAAGTGGTTCTGCCTGCTTGTTTTGCACTCAGTCTCAGTAATGTTGTAGTTCACTGGCTTTGGGAGGGCAGAATACCATTGAATTCCACACTGAGTGAGTTGGTATAGTCAATCCTTGGCAAGGTCTGTATGCAGGAGAGATCATCTTCAGAAGTGGCCTCAGATTGTGGCTAGCAGTGACCAAAGATTTTTGGGAACCCCTTGAACAACAGCTTTTTTGACTCACAAAAGAGAACCGAAAAATTTCTATTCGGCTATATCTCTCAGTCAATGTGACAATACACCTTTCAGAGACATGCTTACGATATCATCGTGACATTACATCATCTGACCTGAAGCTCTAATGATTTCTGATGCCATCTTAACTCAAACCAATTCAAACATAACGCTGATGAAAGCTGCTGCTCTTTGTTTCATGTTTACCCTGATACAAATGTTCTTGTGAATGTAATATTTGTACATATTAGTGTGCTGTGATAAATGTCGGAACTTTCAATAACATGTTAACCATATCTTAGTTTATTATGTTATGAGGGATAACAAGCATTGCAAAGTAAATATATAATGCTGGAGACATAACATGCACCAGTCTCTTCTGCACTGATTTAAGTAATTAAGCTATCCTTTGCAATGGACATTTATGAGGTGATTGAGAAGTCCAATTCTCAAAGGCAGATTGGCAATTTTCCAGTTAGTGACTGAATATTGAAAATCGTCTCCTCAGCACCAAAATAGGAATCTGAGACAGGGCAAAAATGAGTCCCTCAAGCTTACTTGCTATTCAGTGTGCGAACTATGATTTAAATCATAAATTTCTAATCGAAAGGGACAATTCATAAAGTGAGAGAACTTCTAAAGGTTACGGTTTAAACTATCTTTAATTTATTTTACCTATTTCTTTAAAGATTCCAAGCGATTTGTCAGCCTTTAGAGTGAGTATTTTTGTTAGTGCTGTTTTCTTGCTTACATGTAATTTATAGAGTCATAGAGTCATAGAGATGTACAGCATGGAAACAGACCCTTCGGCCCAACCCGTCCATGCCGACCAGATATCCCAATCCAATCTAGTCCCACCTGCCAGCATCCAGCCCATATCCCTCCAAACCCTTCCTATTCATATACCCATTCAAATGCCTCTTAAATGTTGCAATTGTACCAGTCTCCACCACATCCTCTGGCAGCTCATTGCATCCTCTGCGTGAAAACGTTGCCCTTTAGGTCTCTTTTATATCTTTCCCCTCTCACTCTAAACCTATGCCCTCGAGTTCTGGACTCCCTGACCCCAGGGAAAAGACTTTGTCTATTTATCCTATCCATGTCCCTCGTAATTTTGTAAACCTCTATAAGGTCACCACTCAGCCTCTGACGCTCCAGGGAAAACAGCCTCTCCCTGTAGCTCAGATCCTCCAACCCTGTCAACATCCTTGAAAATCCTTTCTGAACCCTTTCAAGTTTCACAACATCTTTCCGATAGGAAGGAGACCAGAATTGCAAGCAATATTCCAACAGTGTCCTAACCAATGTCCTGTACAGCTGCAACATGACCTCCCAACTCCTGTACTCAATGCTCATACAAATAAAAGAAAGCATACCAAACACCTTCTTCACTATCCTATTGACCTGCGACTCCACTTTCAAGGAGCTATGAACCTGCACTCCAAGGTCTCTTTGTTCAGCAACACTCCCTAGGTCCTTACCATTACATATATAAGTCCTGCTAAGATTTGCTTTCCCAAAATGCAGCACCTCGCATTTATCTGAATTAAAATCCATCTGCCACTTCTCAGCCCATTGGCCCATCTGGTCCAGATCCTGTTGTAATCTGAGGTAACCCTCTTC
>NC_057713.1:87387633-87510976 GCF_004010195.1 Chiloscyllium plagiosum | reverse complement strand
ACAATGACCTCCTGCTGGCCCTTCTCCCCCTTGAGAATATTCTGCACCCTCTCTGAGACATCCTTGATCCTGGCACCAGGGAAACAACACACCATTCTGCTTTTTCTCTGCTGGCCACAGAAACATCTGTCTGTACCTCTGATACAGAATCCCCTAACACAGTTGATCTCTTGGAAGCTGACGTACCCTCATTGCATTAGAGCTAATCTCAATACCAGAAACCTGGCTGTTCGTGCTACGTTCCCCTGAGAATCCATCACCCCCTACATTTTCCAAAACAGCATACCTGTTTGAAATGATTTGGAGATGCTGGTGTTGGACTGGGGTGTACAAAGCTAAAAATCACACAACACCAGGTTATAGTCCAACAATAGTCTATCACCTGATGAAGGAGCGTCGCTCCGAAAGCTAGTGTGCTTTCAATTAAACCTGTTGGACTATAACCTGGTGTTGTGTGATTTTTAACTTTATGTTTGAAATGGGTATATCCACAAAAGACTCCTGCACTAGCTACCTACCTGTCTTACCCTTCCTGGAGTTAGCCCATCTATGTGACTGTATCTGAGACATTCCCCCCTTCCTATAACTGCCATCCATCACATAATGTTGCTGTTGTAAATTCCTCATCGCTTCTATCTGTCTCTCCAACCGATCCACTCGATCTGATAAGATTCGCATCCAACAGCATTTATGGCAGATATAATTTGCAGTAATCCTTAAACTCTCTTTAAACTCCCACATCTGACAAGAAGTACATATCACTGCAAAGGCCATTTTTGCTCCTTCACAATCTACAGACCCAGAAAATAACACTGTCTTATTCCTATACAAACACTGCACCAGGTTAAATTAATAGCAATGGCTTATATTTTAAGTTTAATCAAGAGACTTATCTCCAAAAACATATAATCAAGAAAGAATCCACTATACTCACTACTGCAGCCTTTCTCTTGGACAGACTTAAAACAACAATTAACTTATGTGATTCTGTGATGTGAACTTCGCCCAACAGTTCCTCCAAGATTAGTTGTGAATTTCACTGTTTGTTAATTTTCCCAGATGCACTCTGATATCCAGTGATACATGAATTCAAACAGCAAAGGTGGTAATTGTGCAGGTCCAGGTTCTCGTTTTCTTGTTTTCTCGTTTTCTAATTTTTTTCTCTCTCTCTCTCTCTCCTGCACTGACCTCACCATGTGTCTTTGTCTGCTCTTCTCCCTTTTAAACTGCTGTTGTTTTGACTTTTTTTTTCTAAAGTTCCAAAACAATGCAACAGCATATAAAACAGTCATTGCTGCTCCTGCAATTCGAGGAAATCACCTCCAACACCTAAAATACCTCAAAAAAAAGGAGCAGCTCTTACAGCCAGAATTTTTTCCCGTCCTCCATCTTGGATTACCTAGAATCCTATCTCATTATCTTCATTTGGAATATTACTTCTGTTAGTTTTAACAGGACCCAGAAGTCTATTCTTTTTCAATATAATTGAAAAAATGATCTTATGTTGATCTTGAGATCACTTTAATGTTTCTTTCCATTTGCCTTTGTGCGGATCTTTTGTCTTCTTTTGTTAAGATACTTGACTTCCTGGGGAAATTAATAACAGATCAATGATTGGAGCTCATTAAAGTTAACATAAAAAAGGAAATGGAATTGAGAAAAGACAGATAATGGTTAATTATCCTCAGCTGTGGCTAAGTTTCCATCATGAGATTTGAGGATAACTATGAGGTTGATGTTGAAGTTTGTGACGGTTAAAATGTGAAGTGTAGACAAAGTCCAGAAAGACATGGAGGAAGAGGTTATCTCTAGGGTAGCAACAGCCACAGGGACCTCTGAAAAAGGTGCAAACCTCACTGAAATGATGAAAAAGAGAGGAAGTGATGATTCAATTTTCATGAGGTCAAAGTTCAAACCTAAAACCTCACCCAATATTATGACAGTTGGCATCAGAAACTGCCTGAAGATTCAAGGTGGTGAAAATGCAAATATGATTGTGCAGCCAATTTTAGTTTGAGGTCACAGAGGATGAGCAGGCGAATTACCCTGTAGAAATCTATATCCTCTTTTCAGATGTATACTGCTAATTGCAACTCCGTATTAATAAAATATTAAGACTGAAAGAAAAGAAAGGTGCTATCAGATGTACCCTTGGCATCTCTTGGCAAGACAAGGGCATTAACCTAGAGGTCCTGCAGCACATTAACTCCATGATCAAACGCTCATTGTTAAGCCAACAATGTCTCCATTGGCTCAGTCATGTTCATTGGATTAATAATGACCCTATACCCAAAGATATTTAGTAGGTCATGAGGGATCACTGACACCTGGGGGACAGTCTCTGATGGCGGTTACCTCTGGAAGCTGATTGTTTTAAAGAACATAGGACAAGGTGAACAGAAATAGGAAGCTCAGCAGGCTGAGAAAAGCCACCAAAAGTGAAAAGAGGGCAGTGTTTGGTGCATCTTAATCTGCCGCAAATATGGCAGAAACTGCCATGTTAGAGTGAGACTCCTGAGCCACACCAGCATGATGCTAAACATACAACTGATCACCACAGTACAAAATATTGTATTGCTAGATGGAAGGCTAACAAAAAATGGCTGCAGTGTTATTGCTTGCATTTTTTTTTGGTATATTATGAGACACTATATCTTCTTCCTACTTAGAATTCTAGAACTATCAAGCTAGAAGTCCACAAGTCCACAAGAGCTCCAGGTCTTTGTCATTTGCTGTGGTAAAGAGGTTCTTCCTCACATCGCCCTCCTTCTGACCCCTCCCCCCACCCAGCTCCATATTTCTTGTCCACCATTGAAACAGTCAAGCTAGGGGTAAGAATTATACGTAGAGTATCCACCTGAATTGGTCCTCTGTGTGGAGATCATTAGCGGATGTCCTGACAGTTCTAGAATGAGCTGTAAGTTGTATGGGTGTACATCAGAGATGAAGAAGTCAGCTATAAGAGGTGTGTACATCTCTGGACAGGCTATGTTATCTTATTAATAAATTTGTTGTCAAAACAAAAGAAACTTTTATTGATACCTGAAAATCTATGAGCGGGAAACAATCTATTGCCGGCTTCCTCAACTGCATTTGTGAAATGTATAATTGTAATTCTATGACAATTGCATTGAAAGTAAAGCCATTGCTTGCTTTACCTACTCTATTTGGGCTGTTTCTTTTCCCATTTAAAGGCTATGTGGACTGCTGACTGTGCGTAGGACGCCATTTGGCCCATCATGTCTGTGCTGGTTTGTCTGAAGTGTAACATACCGAGTGCCATTCTCCTACCTTTTCCCCACAGCCTGTATGATAATGTTGTTGTGTTATCTTGTGAAACTAATATACAGAGAACAGAGGAATTTCCAGGTGCATTCAATGTCTCAAGTATGACAGTAAAGACAGCTTTTACATTGTTGTCATGTGACAACATCTCGGTACTTAGCTCATTTGCACATTGGTCTCTGGTCTTGGGTCTGTCTTGCTGTGAATTGTGTGCATTTCTGATGTATAAGTAAATCCCTGATATATTCCTTGCTGCTGTTGCTAAATTGCTATGTCTGTCTTCTACTTGGTTGTGCCTTGTGGTAGCCTCTTACTTCATCTTTGGAGCCAGATTTATTGCATAGGTGGATCTGGTGTCCTTTTGTACCACTTGCTTTGGAATAAAGCACAGATAGCTGCAGGAAACCTCACTTGCCATATGATTTGCTTGCTTTGTGGCTACACTGTCAATACTGTTTGCTGCACCTCATTCTTGCAAGTGCTGTTGTTCCGTTATATATTTTCTGCCTTCTACTGGTAGTGAATCAATGCTGTGACCTTTCTTTCTGGAACATCTTGATAGGTGTTCAGACAGTCGGCAATGCCATCGTTCACTGCAATAGTAGTCTCTGGCAAGTCACATTAATTGTCCTGCAACATTTACTGATCAAATCATCTCTTGATTCCAATGGCTTTTGCCTGTAGGACATCAATTCTGAATGATGAATTCCAAAGTTGACTTTTACACGCAGCTGGATGTTCAGTTACCTCTTCAGATAAACCTGAGGTACAGACCCTTTGCAATCCCTTGTAAGCAACCATTATGACTACTTTCACAACTAGCCTGACTGTTTATGAAATGTAGCTGCACCCTTTGTTTAAAACATTTTTTCTCCCCAAAATAATTGACCTGTGGCTTTACAGTTCATGATGGGGCGTTTGATATCATTTTTCGGTAGTTCTTTTGTCTTTTCACATTATTAGATTTAACTTTGTGCGTTCCTTCTGAGCTTTCAGCACTATGACCCACAGGGGCAGTACACTGGAAATCAAGCACCACTATTTCCAGGCTTGCCTTTAACGTGCAATTTACGGAAACTACCATGAATCCCAATTTGCCTCTGATATACTGTTACCCAGGGTAAAAGCAAATCACACCAGGTTCCTTCATTAACACATTAAAAGTACACCATTTTTTGTAACACTCTAAACCTTAACAAGAACAGTAAAAACAACTTCCTAATTTATGTTGTTTAAAATTTACCCCTTTAAAACATACACAGACAAAACAGACAATATTATGAGCGAAGGGAAAATAAATAGTCAGAAGAACAGAGCTCTGTATCACCAATGCAAAAATCCACACTAGCTGGGCTGGTTTCATAATTCTCAATGCCTTGATGATAGCTCAATGTTACCGACACAGCAATGATCAGTCTTTAGTTTACTGTTGCCTGCTTGGACCTGGGATCTTTCAGGATGTCATAAGATGTCAGAATGGTTTCCTTCAGTGTTTCTTTCAGCAGGAAATTGGAGCAAACAACCTGACAGATAAAAGAGAGAGAGAAAAGATTGCCGCATGTAACTTCTGGTACCTTCACTTCACTGTTTTACTCCTTTTACAGTTAAACAACAACCTGTCCAAATGGGGGATTGTTGCTTTGCTGAGCTCTCCTGAACTCACAACTAATACTATCACTTTGTTTAGACTCAAAGTCTTCCAAAATTAATACTGGGCTGAAACTCCCTTCTTTTTTCATCTGTGTTAGTCGCATTGACTTTTTTCCAGAGTTTTTCACTACAAGATTGTGGCTTGCTTAATTAACTACCTATGGCATCACTTGGATCTGATTCTAGCAATATTCCTGGAACAACTCACCAGCCATCGGCATTTTACTGAAAGACAGGCATCCCTTGTACCGGCACCATCTTTAAGAAGCCAATGTGCTAAAATTAGATCACATTGTCTTGGGTTGCCCTGCAGGGGTTCTGACATTTGTCTCGGATATGTCAAACAGAGGGAAATGGATGGCTTGCTTTGCGGGGAGTATCCTGGAGGTCCTGCTGGCCAGGGTCATATAGATGCAGGATATCCATTCCCCCCCAGGACCAGCAGTGGAAACCATCACACCAAACCATGGCAGCCTGGTCTGCAGTTGCTAGTGGGTCAGTATAATTTCAGCTGTCTAGAGGAATGACCAGCAATGTAACAAGAATATTAGTGACCTTCTCTATTCCACCAGCGTAAGTGCTAACATCTTCTCTCTGAAACTTAGCATACACTCTGCTCCTGTGCCCACCTTGGTTCATGCTCTACTACCTTCACTGAAAAATCTTCCCCCATTCGATATCGCTCATACCAATCTCCGATACTATTGCATGCCCAATGTGCTGCCTACTCGCTCGTTCAGGCGCCTCCCCATATGCACCAAACATAACACTGCACTACCCAGTTTCACCTCTCAGAACACCTCTCGCATTTTAGGAGGAAAATAGTCAATAATAGGGCAAAAGGACCGTAGTGGCTGCCTGACATTTGGTTCCTCACCCATTAGAGGATCCTGATTCTTTTTGTCTGAACAGCTGACTGGCCATGTCCAACCCTTGGCTGGTATCAAATGCTGCCCTTGACTTACTGTTGCTGGGATTCCCTGAGCACAACTATCTCCCTTGACTGAGGAGTGCTGACAATGATGACAAGCTTCCTGACTTTGTGGCTGTGCTAAATGGCAAGGCAAGATAGCAATGCTTTGAGAATTCAGATAGGCTCAGGGTGAGTGAGCTTGGTGACAGCAAGTGAACAGGCAAGAGATGAGTGTGTGTCCTTGAGCACAAGGTGTTCTTGTTGCAGTGTTATAATGAGAGTTCCCCAGAGGTGTAGCACTGAAGTGACCTGTGAATGGATTAGCGATGTGCCATAAGGGTGGCATGTGGGTGCCAATGTTTGTGTGTGGCTGATGCCTATGGAGCCTGCTATAAGATAGTGTTGCCCAGTGTCTAACATGAAGGCTGTTCACACCCAGCTGCGAGCTGGGGTCGCCGGGCAGCTGCTCTAACATCCATATCAGGAATTTTTCAACGTTCAACACATTTGGTAAGATGGGAAAATGAATATTAATGAAATGAATTGCAGTATTAATAAAAGCTTTTATCAAGTTATAGTAGTCCACAAATGGCCACTTGGTCGACCTAATCAGAAATTTTCCCTGCCACTTGACATAAGTATAAAAGATGGAGCAAGATGCTCTCAATAGAAATCGGCCTTGCCTGACTTCTTGTTCGATTTTGCCTCACCTTTAGCTATGTCACAGATTCCTATAGGATTCTGCCTATTGTCTCAATGCATTAGTTAGCTTTCCCTATCTTTCCAAGCTCCAAACATTTCCAACCGTATACATTGTCCCTTTTTAAAGCAGTGTCCATTTATCTCAATTTCGGTCTGTAGTCCAAAGACACAAATGTCATCGCTTACCACTTAGTATCCATTTTTATATTGGTCTTGAAGCTTGTGAGAGGGCTTGTTCTGTTGCACAATTTTTGAATACTCATTTTGAATCCTTCTCTTCTATCATTTAACTTTAGGTCTGCTTTCTCTTAGTTCAGCGTGCGGCTAACTCCCAAAGAAAGCTCAAATTTGGAATAGCTTTTCAATAAGGGCGGGTTTAAATCAGTTGGCTGTTTTTGCACCAATCTAGAAAGCTCAGCTTGAAAAGAAATCTTTAGATTAGATTACTTACAGTGTGGAAACAGGCTCTTCGGCCCAACAAGTCCACACCGACCCTCCGAAGAGCAACCCACCCAGACCCATTCCCCTACATTTACCCCTTCACCTAACACTACAGGCAATTTAGCATGGCCAATTCACCTAACCTGCACATCTTTGGACTCTGGGAGAAAACTGGAAGACACCCACACAGGGAGAATGTACCAACTCCACACAGACACTTGCCTGAGGTGGGAATTGAACCCAAGTCTCTCACACTGTGAGGCAGCAGTGCTAACCACTGTGCCACCGTGCCACCCGACCTTCCATGCTCCTTACTGTGGGAACTTGTGGTTGTTTTGCTCGTTGCTCATCTCGGCCTTCAAGCTTGTAAGGCTGATTTCTTTAAAAGAAAAGAAAGTTCAAAGCGTGTACCATCTAATAATATTCTTGTTTATCTGAGAATAATACAAATTAGGTAAGTTTCTTCTATTTACTTGAAGACCTTTGGTGGATATTATAGCTAAACCAATGTATACATTACTGTAGTCTCCAGACTCACACTTTACCACAAGTCCTGCAGTGCAGAGAGTTGGACGTGTGACCACGTGGTATCCAGGGCCTGGGTTCATTTGCATGTTGATCTCTTAAAGTGACATTGCTCCAAAGGTGATGACACGATAGCCTGCTGGTTCTTCCTTTTAAGGTAATGATCTATTCCTTCTTGGTAGACTCAAACCGCTTCTAATTAACACTGTCCCACAGTGGTAACATTTCAAAACTCAGCATTAGTTTTCACTCGGTTAGTCTGCTCGTGATACCCAGCTCTAATTTAGCACCTCCTCTCTCGACTACTCCACTGTTGCTAAATTATCAGGTTGCTTGTCTGTCATGTAGTGCTGAATGATTTGAAACTGTCTGCAATTAAATATTGGAGCCATTGTTTTCGGTCCCCACTCCAAGCTCTATTGAGCTCTGATGATGAGTTATCTAGGCTTGAAATGCTAGCCTGCTGTTTCTCCATGGATACTGCCTGACCTGTTGTGATTTCTGGCATCTTTTGTTTTCAGGCTATTTCTCCAGCTACTGACTCTACCCCTCTCTGTAGTATCTGTCTGAGTTCAAATTGGTCTGTTCATAACTTCATTGGATCACCCTAACCTTTTAACTCTAACTCTGGAGAAAACAGGCTTAATTTCTATAATCTCTCCTCATAATTTAACACCTGAAGTTCTGGTATCATTCTTGTAACCATACGCTGTACTCCCTCCAAGGTCAATATATCTTGCCTAAGGGTTTTGATGTCACCACAGGAAATGACATCGCCAACCCTAGGAAACTCAAACATATTGATAGAAAGCGGGTTACACCACCAATGCTTCATTCGGAGGCTCACTGAAGATGTTACCTAGTATGGTGATGGAACATCTGAAAATGAACCTTCCAGCTCAGTGAGCAAACCTACAGCCAGATATTTCCTAAGAAATGGTGCCCAGATCTGTTCAGTGGGGTCTAACCATGGTATTTTTACCTATTGTATAACTTATAATATTCGTGTCCTCCAGTCCTTTAAACATAAATACCAGCATTCAATTAGCTTTCTTGATTATTTTCTGAACTTCTCATGACCTTTTGAACTGAATTGAATTGAATTGAATTGAATTTATTGTCACATGTCCTGAGGCACAGTGAAAAGCTTTTAAAGAGTTATGCACCCGAACACCCACCCTCTTGGACATTCACTATATTTAACTTCATACCATCCATAAAATACCTTGATCTACCCTTTCTCAGTCCAAAATGGATAATCTCATATTTTGCTTATTGAATTCCATTTGCCACAGTTTACCCATCCACCTTGTCTATCAGTATCCCTTTGTAATTTTATGCCATCGTCTACACTGTCCAAAATCTGCCTAACTTTATGTCATCAGCAAATTTGGATATATGACTTTCTATGCCATTATTCAAGTTTGTTAATAAATAATATAAATAATTGAGGCCCTAATGTAGGTCCTTGTGGGACACTGCTGTTCACATCCTTTCAATTTAAGTATCCCTACTTTCTATTACCTGCTACTCAACCAGCTTACCAGCCATGTCAGTAATTTGCCCTCAATTACGTGGGCTTCTATCTTAGTTAACAACCTCTTGCATGGGTCTTTATCTAATTCCTCTGGAAGTCCATATGGACAATATACATAGACAGTCCCCTGCCCACTATCTTTGTCACCTCTTCAAAACTTTCAATGAGATTTGTCAGGCATGACCTACCTGTCATGAATCCATGCTGGCTCTCCCTGATTAAATGAAAAATTTCAAGGTGTTTAGTTACCCCATCCTTGATTATAGACTCCAACAATTTCCCCACCACAGATGTTAGGCTAACTGGTCTGTAATTCCCTTATTTTCCTCTTTTGCCCTTCTTAAAAAGTGGAGTGACGTGTGCAATTTTCCAAACATGAGGGACAATTCTTAAATCTAGGGAAATTTGAAAGCTTATAATTGGGTCATCTATAATGTGCTCCCTTACTTCATTTAGCACCCTCTGGTGTAAACTATCAGGTCCTGGGGATTGTCACTCTTTAATTCCATTAATTTGTGCATTACCAATGGTTTATTTATGTTAAAAACAGAAACACAAATTGCCAGAAAGTCTTGACTGGTCTGGCAGCATTTGTGGGGAGAAATCAGAATTAGTATTTTGGTTCCAGGGATGTTAGAACATTTGGACCTGAAACATTAATTCTGATTTCTCTCCACAGATGCTGCCAGACGTGCTGAGTTTTTCCAGCAATTGCTGTTTTTGTTTCTGATTTCCAGCATCTGCAGTTCTTTTGGTTTTTAACTTATGTTAATTCTATTCAGTCCTTGTTCCTGATCTCCTATTAATTCCCTTGGGACTTCCAGCAATCTCTCCTCCTTTCTACAAAAATACTGAGGCAAAGTAATTTTTAATTCATTCATGGAATGAGAGCGTCACTGGCTAGACCAGCATTTATTATCCATCCCTAATTGCTCAAAGGTCAGTTAACAGTCAACCACATTGGCTGTGAGTCTGGAGTGACATTTAGGCCAGACCAGATAAGGATGGCAGTTTCCTTCCCTAAAGGGCATTGAATTTTTCCCAACAATGGATTCATGATCATCATTAGGCTCTTAATTCCAGATTTTTATGGAATTCAAATTCTATCATTTGCCATTGCCTTCTCTTATTGAATTATTCAACATGTTCAGTTTTCCTTTGTGTGAATTCAAGGAAAGCGATGGGACCAGACGGAGTACCAGGCCGTGCACTCAGAGCATGCCCAGATCAACTGGCAAAGGTCTTTTCGGACATCTTCAACCTGTCCCTGCCGCAGGCCACTGTCCTTGCCTCTTTCAAGATGGCCAACATCATCCCTGTGCCTAAGAAGACTCATGCAGCATGTCTGAATGACTACCACCCAGTGGCCCTAACTTCGGTGGTCATGAAGATCTGTGAAAGGCTGGTCTTGGCATTAATCAACTCCAACCTCCCCATTACTTTTGACCCACTCCAATCTGCCTATCGGACCAACAGATCCACGTCAGATGCTATATCACTTGCCCTTCATTCCTCCATAGAATGTCTTGACACCAAGAACAACTACATAAAAATCCTACTCATTGACTACAGTTGAACCTTCAACACTATTATCCCCTCGAGATTGATTACTAACTTAGTAATATTGAACAAAGTCCCACTTTCTGCAACTGGATCTTCAGTTTATGACCCACAGGTCACAATCAATGAAGTTTGGGGACAATATTTCATCCTCACTAACAATCAACACTGGAGATCCCCAGGGGTCCATACTCAGCTCCCTAGTGTACTCACTGTATACCCATGACTGCGTCGCCAATTACCAGACTAATGCCATTTACATGTTTGCTGATGTCAGTTGAAACTCAAATGGCGACGAAACAGACTACAGACAGGAGGTGGAAGACCTGGAAAAATGGTGCACTGAGAACAACCTAGCTCTCAATGCCAGCAAAACCAAGGAACTCATTATTGACTTTCGGCAGGATGTTACTCATGCCCCCTTACACATTAACAGCACAAAGGTGTAACGAGTGGAGAGTGTCAAGCTCCTGGGCATAGTCATCCATAACAAGCTTTCTTGGACTCTTCATGTGGACGCACTAGTTACAAAGGTCCAACAACATCTCTTCTTCCTCAGGCAGATGAGGAAATTTGGCATGGTGGCGAATACTCTTGCCAACTTTTGTAGGTGCACCATGGAGAGCATTCTGTCTGGATGTATCACTACTTGGTATGACAACTGTACCATTCAAGATCAGAGATGGTTATAGGCAATGGTGAACTCAGCCCGGACAATCACAAAGGCTAACCTCCCATCTATAGAATCCATCTACCAGGCCCACTGTCAAGGAAAGGCTACTGGCATTCTCAAAAATCCATCCCACCCTGGCAATGCTTTTCTACAACCTCTACTATTGGGGAGAAGTTACAGAAGCCTGAAAACATGCACCAGACAGTTTTGAAACAGTTTTTACTCTACTGTTGTTAGAATTCTGAATGGACTCACAAACTCTTAACATTCCCCTGTACTTGTGGGCTTTTTTTGCTGCTGTTTACCTATTATTTGCTTATCTATGCTACTTAACTATGTGATCTGCCTGTATCACTCACAAAACAAAACTTTTCACTGTGCTTCGGTACATGTGACAATAAATCCAATTCAATTCAATTCAATGTCTGATATTTCCCCTTAGTCTTTGACAATATCCTCACTTTCAGTCTTTAGCCAGCCAACATTTTTCCTGACCATGCACTTTTCTTTTGTTTAACTGTAAAATTTCTTCTTATTGATTTTGATGTCCTTTCCTTTCACAAAGAAGTTTCCTTCCATAATTTAGTAGCTTTTATAAGCTGTTTTGTGGCTCTTTGCTGAATATTGTATCTTTCTCATTCAGCAGGATCTGTGCTGTTTTTTGCATTTTAATAAGGCCTTCTTCCTAGTTATATGCTGACCCTTACCTCTTTAATTTTCCATGACTGTATTTTTCTGTGTAGTGGAGCATTTCTCTCTCGAGGGTATAAACTGGTTTTGTATTGTGTTAAATGTTGCATTTAACCTCCTACCCTGTTCTTTAGTTGTTTTGCTCATTTGCCAATTATCCTAGTTATTGTGAACAGTCTCTGTCTCATCTAATTAAAGTTGGCCTTGCTCAAATCTAAAACTCACTGAAACTTCCAGACACTCCATGGAAAACAATCATGATACCTTCACTATTTGATAAATATTCACGCACAATTAAATCGGTCTCATTACTAAATCGAATATTGCTTGTCCCCTTGTTGCACCCAGGACATGTTGCTATTGGAAACTATCCTCAAGAAAGTACAGAAATTCATTCTCTTTTTGATAAGTGCTTGTCTGTTTCTCCTAATCAATGTTAACGTGTGAATTGCTCCCCCAATAATACTATTCTGTCTTGGCTACACACTTCAACAAAGTGAGGACTGCAGATACTGCAGAGTCAGTCAGAAAGTGTGGAAAAGCTCAGCAGGTCAGGCAGCATCTGAGGAGCAGGAGATCGACGTTTCAAGCATAAACACTTCAGCAGACTACACAGTTGCCTTATTTCTGTAATTATACAATTTAGCACTTCAGAGCTGCTACCAGTGGGAGTGGTGGGCTCTGTTCACAACACCTATTAGATTCTTAGATCCTTTCGTGTTCCCTTCAATGTATCTTCCCTCATCATTAAAGTGATTTTATTTCTACTCAGTAAGACTATTTCACCTCCTCTACCAATTTTCCTGTCCGTCCTGCAGTTCCCATTCCCATCTATCCTGCAGACATGTCTGAGTAATGGCTACTCTGTCGTAATTTTCAATTTGACTTTGTGCCTGCAGCTCATTTAATTTATTCCTTAAACTCTGTGCATTCAGAAAAGAACCCATATTCATACATTAGAACTTGTGCCACAGCACTGATGCTTTATTTTCCTACTTATTATTTCTTTCTTTTGGTTTAATCAGTACACTTATAGTTTTGCCATTTCCTGCTGTACCTGAAGTAGCATTCCTGACTATAGCCTTCCACATCCATCAGAGTTTTACCCCACACTTCCTCCCTCACCTCCATCCAAGGCCCCAAAGGAGCCTTCTACATCCATCAGAGTTTTACATGCACATCCACCAATATCATTTATTGTATCCGTTGCTCCCAGTGCAGTCTCCTCTATATTGGGGAGACTGGACGCTTCCTAGCAGAGCGCTTTAGGGAACATCTCCAGGACACCTGCACCAATCAACCCCACCGCACTGTGGCCCAAAATTTCAACTCCCCCTCCCACTCTGCCGAGGACATGCAGGTCCTGCGCCTCCTCCACCGCCGCTCCCTCACCATCCGATGCCTGGAGGAAGAATGTCTTATCTTCCGCCTCGGAACACTTCAACTCCATGGCATCAATGTGGATTTCACCAGTTTCCTCATTTCCCCTTCCCTCACCTCACCCCAGCTCCAACCTTCCAGCTCAGCACTGCCCTCATGACCTGTCCTACCTGCCTATCTTCCTTTCCACCTATCCACTTCACCGTCCTCTCTGATCTATCACCTTCATCCCCACCCCCATTCACCGATTTTCCTCCTCCTTGGTTGCTGCCTAACCTGCTGTGCTTTTCCAGCACCACTCTCATCTAGACTCTGGTTTCCAGCATCTGCAGTCCTTGTTTTTACCTTCCTGACTATGTGTTTACTCTCTATCATGTTACTTGATTTTGAAACTATATTTACTTTCCCTATTATTCCTGCAACTATATAGTGTTTGTACTGCATCTAGAGTGCTGTTTATAGTTTTGGTCATCTTACTTAAGAGGGAATAGACTTACTTATAGACAGTTCAAAGGATGTTACTGGGTCAGTTCCAGGAATAAAGGAAGTTGTCTTGAGGAAAGGTTCAGCAAATTGGACCTGTATTCGCAAGGTTTGTGAAGGTTTGTAGCTCAAGTTGAGGTTTAGGGTGTAGGTTTGCTCGCTGAGCTGTAGGTCTCAAACAAAACTAACAAACACTCTCAAACAAAAACTAACAAACTTAAAAGACCCAGTACAACCCATGGACAAAATCAACATCATCTATAAAATTCCATGCAAGGACTGCCACAAATACTACATAGGACAAACAGGAAGAAAGTTAGCCACCAGGATACATGAACACCAGCTAGCCACAAAACGACACGATCCCCTCTCCCTCATAGCCCTACACACGGATGAAAAAAAACACCATTTCGACTGGGACAACACATCTATCCTGGGACAGGCTAAGCAAAGACATGCCAGAGAATTCCTAGAGGCCTGGCACTCCAACCACAATGCTATAAACAAGCACATAGATCTAGATGCCATCTATCAACCCCTCAGAAAATGACCAGGAAATGACATCACCACAAACCCCAGGAACCCCATCCAGGAGAAAGATATAAATAGAAAGCAAGAGACAACAGCTTCGCTTCGCTTGGAGGTCGCTACTGATGATGTTACCTAGCCAGGTAATGAAACGTCTGGATATCAAACCTATAGCTCAGCCAGCAAACCTACACCCTGGGTCTCTATTCATTGGACTTTAGAAGAATGAGAGATTATCTTATTTAAATGTATAAACTTCTAAGGGAGATAAATGCTGAGAAGGTTTCCACTTTTCCATGAATGTGGAACTAATGGCACAGTTTCAGAATAAGTAGCCTGCAGTTTTTAGGTAGAGAGGAAGGTAATTTTTTTAATCTCCCAAAGGATCTTTAAAGTTTAGAGTTCTCTACTCCAGCAGAGGATAAGTCAACAAATACACTTTAGGCTGAGTTAGACAGATTATGATCGACAAAGGAGACAAGGGTAATGAGTGTTAAGCAGGAAAGTGAGTCAGTCGCAGTGTTGTCAAATGTTTTGGAATGATGTTTTCATGCAGTAACCTGTGTATATGAGAACAAAATACCTCCTCTGAACGATTGTCAATATATCTTCCCTTAGATTAGGGGGCCAAGACTATTACCTGTGGCCTCACGAGGACCTTGAATAGTTTCAGCAAAACCTCCCAATTTTAATACTCCATTCCCTATGAAATAAAAGTCAACATTCCTTCCCTATTATTCACTGAACATTTGTGATCTGTGTACCAAGCCCCCCAAATCCTGCTGTGTTGCAGCTTTTTCCGCTTAAATAATATTCAGTATTTTCATTAAAAATTTGCATTCCACCAACTGCTGTAGTGGGATTTGAATGCATATTCCCTCTGCATTAGCCTGTGCCTCTTGTTTATCTCTGCACCATCATTACACCATACATATTGCTGCAGTTTAAAAAGGCAGCTCACCAACCATCTTCACAAGGGTAATTTGGGATAGGCAATAAATACTGGCCCAGTCAATACTTCTCACAACCTGCGAACAAATGAATAAAAAGAAAAAAATCACACTCTTTGGTTCCATCCTTCTCTCTTCTTTTTCACCTCTGTAATCTTTCTTAATAAATCTGAAGAGTACTCATGATTGTCTGTGGAGTAGACAATCTGAGTCCTCTGACCCCATAATTAGGAATCTGTGCAATCGTGTGGAGTTTGTTTGGGCAATGTGTTGTATTAATAAAGACTGCAGTTGGATAATGTATTAATTGGAATGTGTTACTTTAGTTCAGAATCTGTGATCTCCTATTTGCCTAGATTGTATCCGTCTACCACAATTTTGGCCATTGTTCGGTACACTGCTACAATATTGCCTAATGTTTTGTGCCATTGAAAAACTTTAAAAAGTAACATTCTATCACAATGTCTTAAATGGTTAATAAGTACAAACTGAGATATATATGGGTTCTGCAGCAGCTGATAGAAATTTATCATTCCAACCTGGATGCTTTTAATCCCAGAATTTTTCCAGAAATAGACCAGAATTCAAATTCACAGCAGCCCCTTGTGGGATTTGATCATTGACTTTTTAAATCATCATTTTAAGGTTTAAAACAACAAAGAGACTCACCTTCCTACTACTGAAAGGAGATTTGGTAGAGGTTGTTAAAATGACATAAATCAAGGGAAAAGGTTTCAAGGTTTTTGCTCAGGAACTTTCATCAGTCCATTCTGATGGAGGCCAAAGTTCTGAAAAGTTAACTTTTCTTCCGACTCCACAGAAGCTGTCACACCTGCTGAATATTTCCAGGAATATTTTTGGTTTTATTGTGTAATGCACACTTTAGAACACAGTTAAAGCAGCATGTAGAGTTCTGATCACCACAGTGCAGGCAGGATGTGAGTGAATGGAAGAGGTTACAAAGGACACATACTGAAAAGTTGAGAGTGTGATGCTGGAAAAGCACAGCAGGTCTGGCAGCATCCGAAGAGCAAGAGAATCGATATTTTGGCCATAAGCACTTCATCAGGGCTTATGCCCAAAACGTTGATTTTCCTGCTCCTCGGATGCTGCCTGACCTGCTGTGCTTTTTCCAGCACTGCACTCTCGACTCTGATCTCCAGCATCTGCAGTCCTCACTTTCTCCACACATATGGAAAATGTTGTTTTAACTGGAGAACTTCTGCGATGCACAAAGATAGGTTGGAGTTGTTGGCCTTGGAACAGAGGCAACTGAGGAGAGACTTAATGATATTGTCTTGAATTGAGGTGCTGAGAGAGTGTATATGAAGAAGGACCTACTTACTCACATTTCTTATTTTTGATTCTAGGTGGATTGAAGATACATTGATGACAGTGGAGCAATTGTGATTCAGACAAACTAGGAAAATATTGAGACTCAGCACGAATTCCTGTATGCTGTGGCACTCCACTAATTGCATTTAGCTAACTTGAAAATTACTCATTTATCTTAACTCTTCTCTTCCTGTTCATTAACCAGTCATCTATCCATATTTTTGCATCACCCACAATAACATGAGCTCTCACCTTTGTGCAGTAACTTTCTGTGTGGCACTTCATCATATACTTTTTGTAATTTGAAACATACTACCCTACTGGTTCCACTTCATCTACTGTGCTCGTTACATCTTCAAAGATATCCAATAAATTTGTCAGACATGATTTCCCTTTCATAAACCATATTGTCTCTGTTTGATTATATAATGAATTTCTTAATGTCCTATTATTCATTCCTTAATAATTTCAAGACTTAGAGGCATATTTTTATGGTGAGAGGAGAAAGAATTTTTCACACTGAGAGTGGATCGTGTGTGGAATGTACTTCCAGAGGAAGTAATGGATGTGTGTACAAATACAACATTTAAAAGACATTTAGAAAAGTACCTAAATAAGGAATGTTTGGAGGGATATGGGCCTACTGGGGACATGTAGGACTAGTTTAGTTTGGGATTATGATAAGTATGGTCTCACTTGACTGAAGGATCTATTTTCTATGCTGTATGACTCGATGAGTCCAATAGATTACAGCTTTTACCCAAGGACAGATGTTAAACTAAATGGCCCATAGTGCACTGCTCTCTTACCTCCTTTGTTGAGGAAAGATATTACATTTGCAGATTTCAAATCTACTGGGGTTTTTTCAGAAACTGGGTAATTTTGGAAGATTGTAAGCAATGGATCCACTATCCACACAACTATTTCCTTTAAAACCTGAGGAGGAAAGCCATCAGTTCTGAGGGATTTGTTTCATTTAGTCCTATTAACTGATTAAATACTTTCTTAACACTTCAAGAAAGTGATCACAACATTACAGAGCCAAATAATTCCAACATGTAACATGGGTTGATAAATTCAGGATTATTTTCCTTACTTTTGTGTCCTGAATACCTTCAATAGTTAACAGTTCAGTAAAAAGCATAATACAGACACATATGTCCAGTCCATTGCTCATGTATATTCATCTTTTCAATATTTCTTCTGTCCAGCCACTATGTTTTAAATGACAAAACTCAAGAGCAATTATCAAGCAGCACATTCTGATTTGTTTTACAAAACTTGAGGCCCAAATATTAAAATTCATTAGACAGTCATCTCCATAAAATTGTATGTATATTAATTTTTTCTTTAGCTTTTTGGTTACCACTGAACCATAACTGACACCCATTTTAGCATTTGAATTGTGCAATAGTTTAACATTTTTAGGAATGGATCCAAACAATGCTACAGTTTTAGTTGTCATTCATTCTTTGATCTATGTTCATGTGACTGGTGTAGAATAAGGGAAAGTGCACTTTTACTGTAAGTATGGCTACTGAGCATGTGCAAAAGGAGCAATAACATCAGATCACAAAGACCTGGAGCCTGAGTCTGCAGGGGCCCAGATAGGATGCGCTCCATTCCAATCTTCTGGAGAGATTTATGTTCAGTAAAGTCTCTTAATGTTCATTGAGATGAATTAGCAATAATGAGCAGACCCACAGAACTGGGGGCAAGTGATTGTAAGAATCCAAACTGAAAACCAATGACAGTATGGTGCTATGGTAAGAAACAATGGGGCAAACCCTATGATTCAAACTCAGATGTAGGGGGTGATACCTGAAGTGAAGCTCAGCAGCAATAGGTGTCAGCATGTGAAGGACTTTGACGCTTATCTAGGTACTGAGCCCTGAATTGGGAAAGCCCTTGCAAAAGCTGGAAACTGTGGAGGAGATTAGATGGTTAAGAACAGGAATAAAATCAATCAATTAACCACTGTTGCTAATAAATTATCATAAGTCACAAGTCAACAAAGCACGCAAGAAGTGAAACCCACGCAGGAATATTTCAGTTGCCAAATCATATCCATTGATGATGAATATGCCTTACCTTAGACCATCTTGATTGTGTATGGATATACTGTCACTGATAGTTTACCTGATACTCTACTGCTTCAGCCTTAATAGAAAGCCAGACAAAAACTAGGTCAGTGCACTGCTGTATGAGACTGGCAGTAGTGCCAATGCCATTCTAGCCAAACAAGGCATTGCAGAAGAAACTGCAAAACACAATAAGGTGAATAAAAGCCTTCAAGTCCTACTGTAGTTTAAGCTGAAACTTCACTACAGATTTGGCAAAGTCTGATAAACACAACCATTGAGCCCTTTATACAATCTCATGGATAACCACTAGCATAAGAGCTTGAGGGAGGCGCTCACTTGAGAATGCATAAAAATAGGAGTACAGGATGAGGTTGATCAGAAATGTTACCGTCAACAGAGCGCTTTGTGAAGCTGTGTAGCATACCAGACAGACTGAAATTCCTGAGCAAAATGGATTTATTATCTGCGAGGACAGGGACTGGTTGGCATCAAATCCATCTTTGGTGCCAACCCTAGCCAGTAGTGCCATCTTTATCATAAGGTAAATCTATTTCAGCTGGTTTGCTGAAGCAGCTTTGAATTCGCAGCTCAAATGTTTAAGGTGAATTCATTCTGCAAAAGTCCAAGTAGTTGATGTCTCCAAGGTCCAGGGTGAACATGCTGCATCCATCTTGGTGAAGTGGTGGACTGAATCAATTCAATTCTCATATTTAAAGATCATGGTTAGTGCCAGAAAAAGTAATTTCTGATTGGTTACAGGGGAGGAATTATCAATTATTTTGGATACTGGGCTAAGGTTGATGGAAAATAAATGCACAGCCCATCCTCCATTCAACTTTTGGACTCAACTTTTAGTATTAACATCAGGAGAGAAAGCCTGATGTATGCTGTACTTCAAACAATGAATGAGAGATTATAGTGGTTTGTATGTCATTCCCAATCAATATCATTCTTAATTAAATAGACCTGCATGTGTGGGTTTGAACCTCCTTTATGCACTAGGTTCAGCAGAAATCAAAGTTAATTACCAGTCAGACAGATCTTATTGATAAATTGCCAGCACTAACACCACAAAAAGATACTGCAGATCTTTCATTTTCCTTTGAAGAAAGGGTAGAGGAAGTGGGAACAGGATATACTAAGGATGACAGTGATTTTCCACATCATGATGTTCTATAATTTCTCTTTTATAAAACAGTGGAAGAGAAAGATTCTGTCACAGAGGATGAGGACTCTTTGCTTGTTACACTCTTTGACTATAGTGCCAATGATGATGAAGTATCTGCTGTCTCTTTGATCAGTCACATCTGTCTGATGGAAAAGGAATGGGAGAGATCAATGTTTCTGTTTATTTCACTGAATTCACTAATGATATCCAGCAACCATAGAAAGCAGCAGAAGAAAGGTGGTTCAGGGTAAGAGAGGTCCTTAACTCCGAAGAAATCCATCAAAGGCTGCAATGAAGTTCCAGCAGCAAGACATGGAAGCCAATGCCTACAGGACCAGAGCTTTTAGAACTGGGAAAGGTCAAACTCGCTAACAGAGCCTGCTGACTACAAGTCCCAGCTATTAGCTGTCACAGTGCAATCATCTGTAGAAGTGTTTTAAGTCCCATCACCAAGGAAACTTGCATTGAGAAAGTGCCTGGGGCTAAGATTGATTCTTCAAACCAGCTTGTGGACCAGAGTGCTACCCAGGACATTTCTATAGATCCGAGCCCACAGTTAATTTCCTTGTCTATTATTGCACAGGGTAAAAACAATGACTGCAGATGCTGGAAACCAGATTTTGGATTAGTGGTGCTGGAAGAGCACAGCAGTTCAGGCAGCATCCGAAGAGCAGCAAAATCGACGTTTCAGGCAAAAGGCCTTCATCAGGGCTTTTACCCGAAACGTCGATTTTATTATTACACAGGCCTCCTTTCTCAGGGAGTGCCTAAGATACATTCTGCAGCACATTCGTGTCAAGACACAGCAGATGTGAAAATGCTGACACTACATACAGGCAGAAAGCTTCCAACCCTGGAAGTAACAGAGAAATTTCCCTTTTGTGTTCCAGGATTATAATCAACTGAATTAATACTCAGCTCAGAGAGCAATATACTTAGGCGAGAGAACAATGCAGAATGAGAAGAGAAAGAGAATTTTAGTTTCTCCTCCTCCTTTTTGAAAGACTGCAATCTGTCGAGTACTGGAATGTTTGCTTTATTGGTGTTCACTGTGGTTACATGCAAGTCTTCATCCAAGATTCAGTCATTATTGGAAGCTACCAATGCATTCAGCAATCTAATTGTTTTCGAAGGAAATAATATGGGAGCGCAGATGACCCATACATCATCTCAGTGAATTAAGAGTAAAGTTGGAGATTAGTTCCTTAAGCAAAAGTGTAGGGGATGGGTAAGAAAACTGAATAAAGAGTTACCTGTTCATGATTAAATGTAAATGTTAAGTATTAGTACAGTACCATATAACAACTTTGAGATGTGGCAGCATGAAGATGTATGGGAATGGGAATTATATCTTTACTCCATGTATGGCTGCTAAGCATGAGAGAAAGGAACTCTGTCATAATTAGTTGAACTGCAAAAGGAGCCTAACTCTGTCAGGTCCAGGTAAGATGCCTTGTGTTATCATCCATTGTAAATAATTGTGTTCCAGTAAAGCCTGTTAATATTCACTCATAAGAGTGAGGACTGCAGTTAGTTCACATGTCTACTTTATTTTACTTGTTCTTTGGTACAGTTATTTGAAACAAATCACTTTTTGCATTCAGGCAACTGCATTAACCAATGTTTTGAGAAAGGTACAGATCTTGTGCTTATAAAATCAGCCTCTTTAATGTGGAACAGCAGCATGTAGAAAGATGAATTAAGGAAACACAAAAAATTCACTGTCTTCATTCAAGTATCACTCCCTGAGGACACTCAAGATCTGTATAAAATTGCCTATCACCTCACGATTTATATTATAATTTTTCTGTAACAAAAAATTAATTTCCTACACATAACCTTGACACCTAGTTTCATGATGAAAGTACTGTCGGTTATTGGTTCTAAATGAGGCATGAACAATTCTTTTGTACAAGATCTCTGGGGATTACTGCAGTGGTTACTAGTCCTGAATGAGGTGGCTTGTCTTTGTAGAGGACATAGAGTGTGATGTTAGTACTTATCATCTTGCTAGTCCCTGGACATTAACACTGGTGTTCCTAATTCAGAAATGTGTTGCTGTAGAATTTCTTTGATGCATTTCTGTTCTCAGTTAATGAGTTCCTTCCTGCACCTACTATTTGCTTATCTTGTTCTTGGGATATTTTATATACAATGAAGTACATTCTACCACTTTTCTGTGTAAGTTTGGAAGAATTGGCTTGTGCTTTATTTAGTAAAGCTGGATGGTGGTGTGTTTGTTCAGGATATTAGTCCTGATAGTGGTGGGCTGTATTTATTTTATTCAATTTAATATGTGGATTTTTGGCAATGAATGGCAATGAATTTTTGGAAGCAAGAATGTGTTTAATATAAATCACAAAATGAAGGATGCCACCATTTGCTACAGACATAATTGAAATGATTCTGTTAAAAATATTAACAACATTTATTTTCTCTGATAGGATTGAAATAGAATCTCATAGTATCGATTTTGTCAGCATAAAACTAACATAAAGACAGCAGTTTAAGAGAACAACCTCATAAGAGTGCCAGAACCTTAAATTGTCATGTTTCTAGAGTGGTGATCTAAACGGGTGTTAACCCCCTTGCTAATGCTAATGAGAAGCCTAAGGCCAGTGTTGGGACACCTTTGTCAAACTGGGTCACCTTGAGCGAAGCAAATGACAGGACAGCTCCACTCTGATTTTCTTGAGGTGGATGTCGCCCAGTCAGCAGCCTTTGCCAAACATGCAAGTTTAATATATATTTTTAAAGAGTTGCATCTGGCCAGATGAAACATTCTTTTGAACTGCACAATGCTCACCATAATCATTTTGGACAGGTGCGATCGCCACTTTATCATTTCACTGAGGACCATTGCCTGTGTGACTGTTGGCCCAGTGTCTGTTTTGTGAGATGGGCAAGCTGCTATGGAGGTGTGATGGACACTGGGAACTCATCAAACTGTCTAAAGTGAGATCCAGGGGCATCTGTAACTTTGGGGTAACTTCAGGTCAAATGTTTGGTAGCAGGCACCAACTCAGTGCTGATTCTGGGTGGAAAATAAGCATTCCTACATTTAATTGGAGCGAATTTAGAAAAGAAAAAGCATACAATGCTTAATGTAGGGCAAAGAACAAAAGCTTGCCTTGCTAAGAAGATCGAAGTGATACATTGTTATTTTTATCGAATGTCTATGGGTTGATTTTGCACTCAGCATAACATTTCTTATTTGTTATCTCAAACTGAGATGGCAAAAGTTGATTTTATGAATATATGCACTTGGCAGGGAGCCTCAGGAGATGAAACACATAGTAGAATTCACAGACTGTTTTCCACAGGTATTCATCCACTACGTTGACATAGACAAAACTGAAAAGAGCTTGCTTGGAGTTTCTTGCTGTGTGCTCCTGACTCTCTCTCTCTCTCTGACATTAGTAAAATCAGGTTTAATACGAAGTGAAAGTCTTCTAAATTCCTCTGCATCTCTGAAGGCTTTAGAAATTGGTCCTGAAAGCATTCTGTGGGATTTCATTTTTAAAACTTTATTCAGTCTTGTGGACTTGGCCAACGTTTATGACCTATTCCTAATTGCCTTTGAGAAGATGGTGATATTCTGCCTTCTAGAACTATTACTGTCCAAGGGGACTCTCTAGTCCGAGGCACAGACAGATGTTTCTGCAGCCAGCAGCAAAACGTCAGAATGGTGTGTTGCCTCCTGGTGCCAGGATCAA
Organism: Chiloscyllium plagiosum; assembly: GCF_004010195.1. Lineage (NCBI taxonomy): Eukaryota > Metazoa > Chordata > Chondrichthyes > Orectolobiformes > Hemiscylliidae > Chiloscyllium > Chiloscyllium plagiosum. Next base: position 87,487,356 of record NC_057713.1, on the reverse strand, counting down.
GGATGTCTCAGAGAGGGTGCAGAATGCTCTCAAAGGTGAATGGGGCCAGCAGGAGGTCATTGTATACTTTGAAACCAACAATGTAGGAAGGGAAAAGGATAGGATTCTGAAGGGACAATATAGAGAGTTAGGCAGGAATTAAAAAGGAGATCCTCGAGAGTAGTAATATCTGGATTACTCCGGGTTCTATGAGCTAGTGACGGTAGCAATAGGAGGATAGAGCAGATGAATGCGTGGCTGAGGAGCCGGTATATGGGAGAAGGATTCACATTTTTGGATGATAAATTACACTGCATTTCTTTAAATACAAGAGGCCGAACAGGGAAGGCAGATGCACTCAGGGCATGGGACTGGGATATCATAGCAATTACAGAAACATGGTTCAGGGATTGACAGGACTGGCAGCTTAATGTTTCAGGATACAAATGCCACAGGAAGTACAGAAAGGGAGGCAAGGTTGGGGTGTGGGGGGGAAGTGAGCATTTTTGGCAAGAGATAGCATTACAGCTTTACTGAGGGAGGACATTCCTGGAAATACATGCAGGGAAGCTATTTGGGATTGTATTATAGACCACCTAATAGTCAGGGAAAATGAGAAACAAATTTATAAGGAGATCTCAGTTATCTGTAAAAATAATAGGGTGGTTATGGTAGGGGATTTTAACTTTCCAAACATAGACTGGGACTGCCATAATGTTAAGGGTTTAGATGGAGAGGAATTTATAAAGTGTGTACAAGACAATTTTCTGATGTATGTGGATGTACCTGCTATAGAAGGTGCAAAACTTGACCTACTCTTGGGAAATAAGGCAGGGCAGGTGACTGAGGGCTCAGTGGGGAAGCACTTTGGGGCCAGCGACCATAATTCTATTCGATTTAAAATAGTGATGGAAAAGTATAGACCAGATCTAAAAGTTGAAGTTCTAAATTGGTGAAAGGCCAATTTTGATGGTATTAGGCAAGAACTTTCGAAAGCTGATTGGAGGCAGATGTTCACAGGTAAAGGGACGGCTGGAAAATGGGAAGCCTTCAGAAATGAAATAACAAGAATCCAAAGAAAGTATACTCCTGTCAGGGTGAAAGGGAAGGCTGGTAGGTAGAGGGAATGCTGGATGACTAAAAAAATTGAGGGTTTGGTTAAGAAAAAGAAGGAAGCATATGTCGGGTAGTGACAGGATAGATTGAGTGAATCCCAAGAAGAATATAAAGGCAGTAGGAGTATACCTAAGAGGGAAATCAGGAGGGCAAAAAGGGGACCATGAGATAGCTTTGGCAAATAGAGTTAAGGAGAATCCAAAGGGTTTTTCCAAATACATTAAGGACAAAAGGGTAACTAGGGTCAGAATCGGGCCCCTCAAAGATCAGCAAGGCAGCCTTTGTGTGGAGCTGCAGGTGATGGGGGAGATACAAAATGAGTATTTTGCATCAGTGTTTCCTATGGGACAGTACATGGAAGATATAGAATGTAGGGAAATAGATGGTGACATCTTGAAAATGTCCATATTTCAGAGGAGGAAGTGCTGGATGTCTTGAAACGCTTAAAAGTGGATAAATCCTCAGGACCGGATCAGGTGTACCCTAGAACTCTGTGGGAAGTTAGGGAAGTAATTGCTGGATCCATTGCTGAGATATTTGTATCATCGATAGTCACAGGTGAGGTGCCGGAAGACTGGAGGTTGGCTAACGTGGTGCCACTGTTTAAGAAAGGTGGTGAGGACAAGCCAGAGAATGATAGACCAGTGAGCTTAACATCAGTGGGCAAGCTGTTGGAGGGAATCCTGGGGGATAGGATGTACATGTATTTGGAAAGGCAAGGACTGATTAGGGATAGTCAACATGGCTTTGTGCATGGAAAATCATGTTTCTCAAGCTTGATTGAATTTTTTGAAGAAGTAACAAAGAGGATTGATGAACGTAGAGTGGTAGACATGATCTATATGGACTTCAGTAAGGCGTTTCACAGCTTCCCCATGGGAGATTAGTTAGTAGGTTAGATCTCATGGAATACAGGGACAAATAGCCATTTGGATACAGAACTGGCTCAAAGGTAGAAGACAGAAGGTGGTGGTGGAGGGTTTCTTTCCAGATTGGAGGCCTGTGACCAATGGAGTGCCACAAGGATCGGTGCTGGATCCACTACTTTTTGTCATTTAAATAAATGATTTGGATGTGAGCATAAGAGGTACCGTTAGTAAGTTTGCAGGTGACACCAAAATTGAAGGTGTAGTGGACAGTGAAGAAAGTTACCTCTGATCACAATGGAATCTTGATCAGGTGGGCCAATGGACTGAGGAGTGGCAGATGAAGTTTAATTTAGATGAATGCAACACTCAATGGTAAGGTCCTAGGGAGTGTTGCTAAACAAAGAGACCTTGGAGTGCATGTTCGTAGATCCTTGAAAGTAGGGTTGCAGATAGATAGGATAGTGAAGTAGGCAGTTGGTATGCTTTCCTTTATTGGTCAGAGTATTGAATTTAGAAGTTGGGAGGTCATGTTGCAGCTGTATAGGACATTGATTAGTTCACTTTTGGAATATTGCATGCGATTCTGATCTCCTTCCTATTGGAAGGATGTTGTGAAACTTGAAAGGGTTCAGAAAAGATTTACAAGAATGTTGCCAGGGTTGGGGATTTGAGCTATAGGGAGAGGCTGAATAGGCTGGGGCTGTTTTCCCTGGAGTGTCAGATGCTGAGGGATGACGTTATAGAGGTTTATAAAATCATGAGGGGCATGGAAAGGATAAATAGACAAAGTTTTTTTCCCTGGGATGGGCAAGTCCAGAACTAGAGGGCATAGGTTTAGGGTGAGAGGGGAAAGATATAAAAGAGATTTAAGGGGTGACTTTTTCACACAGAGGGTGCTACGTGTATGGAATGAGCTGCCAGAGGAAGTGGTGGAGGCTAGTACAATTGCAACATTTAAAAGGCATCTGGATGGATATATGAATAGGAAGGGTTTGGAGAGATATGGGCTGGGTGCTGTCAGGTTGGATAGATTGGGTTGGGATGTCTGGTCGGCCTGGATGAGTTGGACCGAAGGGTCTGTTTCCGTGCTGTACATCTCTATGACTCTCTGACTCTATTTACTGAATGTATCCCCATAGTGTTAGTTAATGAGTTACAGGATTTGCTCCAGGTATTATAGTGAAGTCAGGATTTTTGGAGATTTGGAGATGGTATACCATTTGTGCCTGATGTTGTTGCCCTCCTCAGAGGTAGAGGTTGTGGGCATAAAAGATATGTGTTGAAAGTTTGGTGAGTAACTGCAGTGTATTTTTGACAAACTACATGCATTGTGATGGCTGGAGTGATTGTTTTAGATGGAGGATCAGGTGCTAGTCTAATACATTGGCTTTGTCCTTGACCATGTTGAGCTACTTGAATGTTGTTGGAACTGCACTCAACCAAGCCTGTAAAATGTATTCCATTACACTTGTCTGTGATGTAGCTGGTGGATAGGTTTTGGGGATTCAGAAAGTGAATCTCACTGCAAAGTATTTAGCCTCTGAATAGCTCTAAACAAACTTCTGCACAGCTCTGAAATATAAAAAAGATATACATTTGTCTTCTCCATATTTTATATAACAGTGTTAACCAATTTGAAATGAATGAAATTGATACTTCCACCCAAATGGCAAAGAAAAATTTCACTATACCACTGTGATACTGAGCAGACAATCGGAGCTGATAGTTCAGTGCTGTACTGAAAGACTGTTGCACTGCCTTCTTTTGTCAACATTTCAGTTTCTGTCGACTTGGGATGCAATGGAATATCTTGAAATTAGATTAGATTAGATTCCCTACAGTGTGGAAAAAAGCCCTTCGGCCCAACAAGCCCACACTGACCCACCGAAGAGTAACCCACCCAGACCCATTTCCTTCTGATTAATGCACCTAACACTATGGGCAATTTAGCGTGGCCAATCCACCTAACCTGCACATCCTTGGACTGTGGCAGGAGACTGGAGCACCCAGAGGAAACCCACGCAGACACAGGGAGAACGTGCAAACTCTGCACAGTCGCCTGAGGCTGGAATCGAACCTGGGTCCCTGGTGCTGTGACGCTGCCGTGCTGAGCCACCGTGCCATCCCATAGTGCTAAATACATGTATTGAAGTGTCCTGCTTTACTAAAATAGTCTCCAAATTTTCATGTTAATTACTCATCCAAAAGTGACATGACATGATGCCTTGTGATGTGTAAAAGACTGATTTATAATGGGAAATGTGAATCTGACATTGAATTACAATGCATCAAAAACTGCTCCAACCTTGACTGTAGGTGATCACCATTAGAAAACCTTCCCAGATTTCTTTCAACATAACAATAAACTCTTTCATTTTACTTTAATCTATTTTCTCTTTAGAGATTGTCATAAATATCTTGCCAGTCATTCAAATCTTTAAATCTTTGAGTCTCTGCATAATTATACTTAGAGACCTCTACAACTTGACTGAAACTGGAATTTGCCCTCAAGCATGTTCACAAAGCCATGAATTGTTTTGATCTTATAAGCTTGGATGTTAAATGTATCTCACCATCATTGAAAACGTTGTCACACATGAAGCCGTCCACCCCTTCTCTTGTTTTCTAGCTCAGTTCAGTTACTCCCTTCTACCTCTCCTTGGACCATGAACACACCACTGAACATCAATCTGTTAACTCCAGGACTGTCACTCATCTTATTTCCTCTCTACAAAGCTTTTGTTATCTTCTCACAAAGTTCCGCATTGAACTCGTTGCTGAATTTTGTTTGATGATATTTCTGTAAAATGCCAAGGACTGTTTATTGCATTAAAGATGCTACTTAAATGCAGGTTGCTGGTGGTTATTGGCCTTGGGCAGTCTAACTGAATGATGCAGCATTCCTATAATGGTTACAAATTTGTTAGAACAGCTTGACTCATTTCTGAATTTATTCTTGAACGAGCATAAAGGGAAGAGGAAAGTTGTTTTGAAAACATTTTGAAGTACGATGGCATTATACCGCTATGATTATGAAGTGCTTCCTTTATTTGAAGACTTGAAGAGATGAAGTTTTCCATGAGAACCTAAAGGATTGTATTTAATGTTTTCTATTGACTATTCCTCAAGAGTTTTCTCCTGAAGTTGGTTCAATTGTATTGAAAAGCTTTTAATGTAAATGTCAGTCAAGAATAAAGGATTGTATTTATTGTGACAATGAACTGCAGCTTGTAAGCATAGATCCTCATATTTGTTTATGGGTTCTAGGTTATAATTCTATCTCCATATTTACTGTTTTATTTGTTTCTCTCAAACCAAGAAACTGTGTTAATCTTTAAACATAGCTATCTCTTCTGAGCAGCTTAGAATAATAAACACTACTCAGCATTTCCCTAGTACTTGATGAAATGAAATCTTGTTTATTGCACTATGCATACACTCTGCAACACAGCATTTTAAAATATAATAAATTGGCTCAATTGACTATGGTCTTTGAATGCAATATTATCAATTTTAACCTTACATGTTTCAATCACTGTTATTTTCTCAAACATAATTTGCTTTGCATTGTTAGATTAGCATTTCAACTTCTGGATGTTTTCACCAATTAGAAATAATGAGCACATGGCCCTTGGTACATCCTCATGCCTTGGATTAGGTTGGGTTCTGCCAGTTTTGAAATGTGAAATCCAAGCAGATTGTCTCTGTGTGAATCTCCAAATTCAGAGCTGCATAATTAGGAGAGAATTAGGGTGGCTGTTGGGATGGAGTGGGAGGGAGGGGGTTGGTAATGAGATGTGCCTCCAAAAGATCTTGAAGAGCCACCAAGGAGGTCATTTTTACTTTTCCCAGCATCAGCTTTCAGTTTGGTTTCCTCATGCAGCATAGATCTTCTGAGTAAATTATCAATGGGGTACGGTTAGGATGAAATGCTTAAATGAGCTTTAATTGCCAAGGAATGTAAAATTCAGCCCAATATTGCAGAAATCCAAAAGGTGTAGTTAGTGCATCAACATTGATGTATATAATGCATTATAGAGACTCTGACAGTCTACTATCTCCTTTACAATCATGAATGGCACTCTAATGCTATTAGTCTTGTAAATAGTCTGCAAAAGATATACCTTCTTGAATGAAATGGCAAAGGATTTAAAATAATGGACTAAGTTCATAATTACTTTGAACATCTTCAAAGACGCTGAAAAAACAAGTTTTATATTTATGGAGTGTCACATTTTCATTCCTTCATTGAAAATATCATATTTAAAAACAATTTTAGATTATTTTAAGAAGTCTATTTATCTTCATTTTCACTTCAATCTCAAAACAGTAATGCAATTATTTTCTATGTGAGTATTCAGATTAAAGTGAAGGATTTTAAACTCTTTTTATTTCTTCATTGCTGAGTGTGAATGTTTCAATTTGATTTGTTTTTGATATTCTTGTTGGCATCACTGCTGCTGTGCATTGAGATATTCCTTTGATTTATGATCAGATTTAAACTGCCTTTGGGAAAGGCAAATTTTCCACAAAGAGATAACCAGATCTGTGTGGGCAACTTTCTTCATTGCTGACTACAAAATCCAAGTCATTGCCTCAGTGTCGGCTATGAGTAAAATCTGAATATTGCCATTATCACTGTTAGTCACTGATAAAACAGGGTGAAACTTCGATTCTATCACAAATTCAAATTCTTCAGTTACGCATCTTCCTCACTGCTTTCAGGTGAGCTCTTGGTTCTTGGAAATCTTGCACAATGTGAGCAAAGATACTCAATACATGGAAACCAACCTTTATAACATAAACACAATAACATCTGCAGATATCACACAATCAAATGTTGCATGGTCATGCGATGAAGCCTCCAAACATAGCTCCAACTACAGTAAGCCTGAATGCTATGTAAAACCTACGCCCACACATTCCCTCTCACCTCAGTCCAAGGCCCCAAAGGAGACTTCCATTTCCATCACAGTTTCACCTGCACACGTCATTTACTGTATCCGTTGCTCCTGATGCAGTCTCTTCTACATTAGGGAGACAGGATGCCTACTCACACAGCGCTTCTGAAAACATCTCCGGGACACCCGCACCAATCAACCTCACCGTCTTGTCACTGAACACTTTAACTTCTGCTCCCAGTCTGCCGAGGACATGCAGGTCCTGGGCCTCCTCTATCACCACTCCCTTACCACCCGACGCCTGGAGGAAAAATGCCTCATCTTTCGCCTTGGGAACCTCCAACGCCATGGCATCAATGTGGACTTCACTATTTTCCTCATTTCCCCTCGCTCCATCTTACCCCAGTACCAACCTTCCAGCTCAGCACTGTCCTCATGATCTGTCCCTTCTGTCCATCTTCCTTCCCACCTATCTGCTCCACCCTCCCCTCTAACCTATCACCTTTCCCCCTACCTAGAGTTATTCATCCTTGGGAGACTGGCTCCCTACATTGGACTTCCTTGGATTTTTCACTCCAATAAGTCAAAATAAATGTGAGATCAAGAAAGATAGGAATTACTGAACTACAAGGGCATGATCCACAGTTTAAAAAAATGACATGGTGGCACAGTGCTAGGGACCTGGGTTCGATTCCAGCCTCAGGTGACTGTCTTTGTGGAGTTTGTACATTCTCCCCATGTCTGCCTGGGTTTCCTCTGGCTGCTCTAGTTTTCTCCCACACTGCAATGGTATGCAGATTAGATAGATTGGTCATGATAAATTGCCCATAAAATTCAGGGATGTGCTGGCTAGGTGGGTGAGCCATGGGAAATGCAGGGGTAGAGGTATAGTGGTCAAGAGTGCAGTGCAGGAAAAGCACAACCGGTCAGGTCCGAGAAGTAGGAGAGTCGCCGTTTCGGGCATAAACCCTTCATCAGGGCATTAATGCATCAATTCTCCTGCTCCTCGGATGCTGCCTGACCTGCTGTGCTTTTCCAGCGCCACACTCTTGACTCTGAGGTCCAGCATCTGCAGCCCTCACTTTCTTCTAGTACAGGTAGAACGTAAGGGGTGGGTCTGGATAGGATGCTCCTATAAGGGTCGGTATGGACTCAATGGGTCAAAAGGCCTGCTTCCACACTGGAGGGATTGTTTGACACTATGGCTGGGGTAAAGGGAACACAAACTTGTAAATTGCTGATTGCAAAAAAACAAAAAAATGACAGAAACACTCAATACAAACATGTATGAGATATTTACCAGAATGATGCAGGACTGAGTAATAAAAATACAAAGAAACAGGATATGATATGATCAATTGACCCATCCTGTCTGTTCTATGCCATGATTGTGCAAGTATCCATCATAATCTCCCACATTCCCACTGCTAAAACCACCATATAAACAACTAGAAAAAGCAAGTCGATTTAGATAAAATACTTCTGGGGAATTTTTCTCTGACCGTAAAATATGATCAAATTCAGTTCCAGCAGATCATAGTTACCAAGAGGGTTGTCACCTGACATCCTAAGTACCTTTGCATTCCGCAACATCAGGCACTGTCATTGGAACTCATCCTACTTCAATCAAAACATTTGCAGTGAATTCACGCCAACTTCATTCGCAACCTGTCTCAAACTATATTTGTAAAGAAAGATTGCTATTCCTTTTGTTGTGAAAATTGACGTACATTTGAAATAAGGAAGATTAAGGAAAATACAGATTGGGTGGTGGAGAGAGATTATCTTTGGATTATTCTGGCAAAGAACTGACAGCTCCACAAAGGCCAAGTGGCCTCCTTTTATCAGGTCAAAAATTAAATGACATGATAGCCTAACAGGTTTATTTGAAATTGCACAATTTCAGATAAACCTGTTGGACTACACTCTGGTGTCGTTTGATTTCACCCCAGTCCAACTCCGGTATTTCCACTTCTTTTTGTAAGCATTCATAGTACTATAAAATTATGAGTTGTTGGATGGTAATGTATGACTAATATTGATCATTTGCCACTCATCCATGAATAAACGGCTTCCTGTTTTCACAACATGTGTTAATATTTACATGATAAGTCATCCAAAATGAAAAAGAAGTTTTGGCAATTAAGCAAAGCAGCTTAACAAGCTGCAAGTAACTTGCTTCATCCATACAGATGAGTGCCAGGTTAATGCTGCCTGTGGTTTCATGTGGAATTTGAAACACAAACAGAAAAGAGACCAAACCCTAGGTCCAGAGGCACTGAGGTAGTACTACCTCAATTATCCGACGACATGGCAAGGAGTATTTTGTTCCAATAATCGAATGTTTGGATAATCGAATGTTTGGATAATTGAATGCCACATAACACAGTTTAGTCAAGCATCAGGACTTTGTGATTTTGTTCAGATAATCTGAAATATGGATAATCGAATGCTGGATAATCGAGGTTCCTCTGTATTCCCTTTCTTGTACCTTTGAATTACTGAACTCTGAATTTTAGGGGATATTCTAACGTGTTGCCTAATATTCACATTTTAAATTAAGATTCAAAACTGTTTTTATGCTCATACAAGTTGGATTCTGAATGATCTACATGCATTATTTGTGTTATTAAATCTGGCTCATTTTCCCAATGGCAGAGTCATTAATTACCAGAGAAATATGAACTGGGGCTATGATCGTCTCTTTGAGTTACAGAAGTTAGATTTTCTAGTGTGTTATTTGGCTCCTCTCCAAATCAATGTTGATTTCTTGGAATTCATGGTTCAGCAGCAGTGCTGCCATAAGTGTCTCCTTACCTTATATTGTGGACTTGAGCCCAAGGTCTAGGCAGTACTGAAGAATGCTGTAATCAGTGCCACTGAGGGATGAATATCAAGACTAGTCTTGCCAGTAGCACTCAAATCCACAAATGAAAAGTAAAAAGTATAATTTTTGAGCTGAGATGTTAAACCGAGACCCATCTGTTCACTCATGGATGTAAATTATTCTACGGCATTATTTCAAACAGCAAGGCATCTATCTGAAATTCACCCTGTAAACCAACATCCATAAAACAGATTGTATTGCTGATTGCTTCCAACATGACCCATCAAAAACATTTTAAAAAGGTACGAGGAATATTCTGAAGTTGCACCTTATTAATGTAAGCCATTTTGTTCTGAATAAGTATAAATATTACATGGATTGTTCAAAGTTTGTGCGAAGATTTGTAGCTCGGGTGCTTGTTGTTGTGGTTCTGTTCGCCGAGCTGGAAGTTTTTGTTGCAAACGTTTCGTCCCCTGGCTAGGCGACATCATCAGTGCTTGGGAGCCTCCTGCGAAGCTCTTCTTTGATGTTTCCTCCGGTGTTTATAGTGGTCTGTCCCTGCCGCTTCCGGTTGTCAGTTTCAGCCGTCCGCTGTAGTGGTTGGTATATTGGGTCCAGGTCGATGTGTTTGTTGATGGAGTTTGTGGATGAATGCCATGCCTCTAGGAATTCCCTGGCTGTTCTCTGTCTGGCTTGCCCTATGATAGTAGTGTTGTCCCAGTCGAATTCATGTTGCTTGTTGTCTGCGTGTGTGGCTACTAAGGATAGCTGGTCGTGTCGTTTCGTGGCTAGTTGATGTTCATGTATGCGGATTGTTAGCTGTCTTCCTGTTTGTCCTATATAGTGTTTAGTGCTCTGATGAAGAGTCATCATTTGAAGAGTCATCTAGAGTTGAAATGTTAGCTTGCTTTCTCTCTATGGATGCTGCCTGACCCACTGTGATCTCCAGCATTTTTTGTTTTCAGTACATATACCAGCACCGGCAGTAATTTGCTCCTGCATATTTAAAGTGTTTTGTTTGTTTTATATTTTTCAATCAGCGAAGGTACACTTCACTGCACTGTGGTTATCCTTGGTTGAAGCAGGAAGATGCAATCAATTTACAATTAGATGTTAATCCTGCTGAACCAGAAGTGAAAATATGTAAATTAATTACAATGCAAACTGAAATGGACTTAATTTGCCTTTATGGAATCTGTAATAGTACACCAAATGCATTAAAGACAATAAACATATTGCAAAAATGAAAGCATTACATTATTTGAATACTGAAGACATTGAACAGAATGAAATAAAGTGAGAGGAGAAATTGATAAAGCTGTAAAAATATGCAGCACCATAAATTTTAGAAATAATGGCAAATATAAGAGCAAAGAAACATTAAAGGGGAGAAAATGATTGCTTTAGCTTTAGTTGAAATATTATATTTGCTTTTGTTCTGTCACTCACATAAAACTGTTGAGAAAAGTCTTTGGCAGTGAGAGCTCAGTGGATTTTCTAGTCTGCTTTTGTGCTGAGTGATTACGTGGGTAGAATCTTCTGCTATTGCTGGTAGCAAACTTGGAGGTGGTAAACCCATTTACTTTGACAAAATGGTATCATTCCCGAAGGCACTGGCTGTGGTAACCATACCCAGTTCCTTTCCACCGCCACCAGAATTAATTTCTTGCGGGTGTTTCTCCAAAGTCTCCTCAGTGGTGCTGCTGAGCACAAAAGCTGTCAGATTCCCACTGACCAGCAACTCTTGCTGCATGGATTTCCACCCTTGTGGCCATGATTCCAGAGAAAGGTAGCCTCATCGTGATGTGATTGGTGTGTGGATTGGTTAGCCTTACCAAAAATAAGACGTGCTGCGGGCTCTCAAGTGATGCCTCTGATGTCTTAATAAGATTCTGCCCTGAAAGAGAGATTGGCCGAGCAACAATTATAATAGTCAACTTATAGGGGACTCAACAACCTCTACAGAAGAATGACTGCCATGGATGGTTCATAAAATGGTCTCTTTACTGTTACAGAACATCAATACTCACTTAATTTTTAAAAATTCATTCATGGAATGTGCGCATCGCTGGCAAGGCCAACTGTTATTGCTCATTCCTAACTGCCCTTGGACTGAGTGACTTGTTAATCCATTTCAGTGTGTAGTTAAGAGTTACCCACACTGCTATGGAGTCATGTAGTCTAGATTGGGTAAGGATGGCAAATTTACTTTCCCTGAAGGATTTTAATGAATCAGATAGAGTTTCAAGAAAATTGTTGATAGATTTATTTAAAAATCACGCAACACCAGGTTATAGTCCAACAGATGTACAGTATTTGGAAGCACTAGCTTTCGGAGCACGCTCCTCCATCAGGTTGTCACAACCACCTGATGAAGGAGCAGTGCTCTGAAAGCTAGTGCTTCCAAATAGACTTGTTGGACTATAACCTGGTGTGTGTTTTTAACTTTATCCACCCTAGTCCAACACCGGCTCCTCCATAGATTTATGGCACTGTTATTGACAATAGTACTCAACTCCAAATTTTTTTAACTGATTTAAATCTCACAGCTGTTGTGGTGAGAGTTTGCAACCTTTGTCCTCAAAATATTAGCCTGGGGCACTGGATTACCAGTCCAATGACATGGCCACTATGTCACCCCGATTGTCTCTTTGTAGCACTTCTGGCAATGATCTGTACCAAAGCAAAATAGAGTGTAAAAGAGGGGTGAAGATGTTCAGTCTCTGTCCTCTACACACTGCCTTGGGATGTATGGAATTACCCCAGAGAGATTTACAATAATCATAGAGGGGTAACATGGTGGCTCAGTTGTTAGTACCGCTGCCTCACAGCACAGGGACCCACGTTCGATTCCAGCCTTGGGCAATTGTCTGTGTGGAGTTTGCACATTCTCCTCATGTCTGCAAGGGTTTCCTCCCAAAACCCAAAGAATGTGCAGGCCAGGTGAATTGGCCATGCTAATTTGTCAAGTCAGGAGTAAATATAGGGTAGCAGACTGGGTCTGGGTGGGCTACTCTGTAGAGGGTCGGTATGAACTTGTTGGGCCGAAGGGCCTGTTCCCATATTGTAGGGAATCCAATCAAAAGTAGCTGGAAAAATGAAATGCAACCATCTGTCCCTGACCTTAGTTTCCTTCTCGTGTGATTGAAAGCTGAGTATTGTGAGAAATGCCAGCAGTAAATGCCCTGCAATAGGCATGCCAGTAAATTTGGAGGGTCTAAGGGTCTAAGGGCAGGAGGGAGGGAAGGAAATGGAGGGAGCTCAATCCTTGGGGGTGGAAAAAGAGGGCAGTTTCCTAAGTTCTAGAATCAAAGACAAAGGCTCATGGCATCTTGTCTGCCATGGCTGGATCTGACTTTTCTCACGCAGTCTTCTGTTCTTCACATCATTAATTATGCAACTGGGCACTTTGACACCCTCCTCATGGAATCAAATGGCAGGACTGAAGGAGGGGCTATGTATCACTGGGACCTTGCAGCTCTCACATTGCTGTTGCCATGTTTATAAACCATCTGCAACTTTAGGTGCTGCAAGCCAGGAACGACCCCTCATATTGTAGTACTGCACCATTATTCCTGGAAAAATAGCCCCTAAAGATAGGTTATCTCCCAGGTTAGCACACATGAATCAGGAGGTGTTAGCAGTTGGTATAGCGGAGAAGGCAGAAAGGCAATGGAGACCAGGCAGAGCCAATCTGGACACAGATAGTGTCCCAGATCAGTAGTATCCTGAGTTAAACAGAACACTCAGCAGTACAGAAAGAAGGTTAATGACCTTCTGCTCTTCTCAAAGGTAAGTGTCACCATCTTCCCTCTCAGGGTCATTTTTGCTACAACACATGTATCTTATCAAGGCAGATCATAGAATCATAGAGTCCCTACAGTGTGGAAACAGGCCCTTCGGTCCAACACGTCTACACCGACCCTCCAAAGAGTAACCCACCCAAACCCATTCCCCTCCCTTATTACTCTACCTTTACCTCTGACTAATGCACTAACCTACACATCTCTGAACACTATGGGTAATTTAGCATGGCCAATTCACCCAAACTGCACACCTTTGGACTGTGGGAGGAATCCGGAACACCCGGAGGAAACTCACACAGACACCACACAGACAGTCACCCAAGGGTGGGATCGAACCTGGGTCCCTGCCCCTGGGAGTCATCAAAGCAGTGACTAAAAATTACATCCTCATACAGAAAAAGTCAAGTAAAACTGAACGGAGTTTCGGACAAATATGAGGAAAATGTCAAGAAGTAACCAGAAAAGATCAGTAAGGTCAATTAAAAAAACACTCCTGAATGAAGGGGAAAGGAGAGAGGGAGGGAGGGATAGAGAGAGAGAGAGCAAGGAGAGGGGGATATGGGAGCATGAAAGGGAGAGAGGAAAGACAGAGAAAAAATAAATCGAGAGGTGTGAGAGAGAGACCCGATCTAAACAAGACACACAGAAAAAACAGAGGGAGATCGAGAAAGAAACGGTAGAGTCAGAGAGATAGAGAAACAAGTGAGACAAAGGGACGGACAAGATGAAAGACATTGGGACAAACACAGAGAAAGAGAGAGAGAGGAGATTCTCCTCAGAGTCAGTAAACCTTAGTGACTGTGAGTAAACTTACTTCCAGCGTCAGTGAAGGAGCTGAGCGCCAGGAGGATGAGGAGCTTCATGTTGAGGCTGAGCTGATGGATCCTATCGTGTAATATTGCATGCATCTTGTCCACTCAATGGGTCTTGCTCACCTCATCCCCAAAATCTCTAACCTTTCCTGCTCTCTGTGCTTCCCATTCACTCATTGGGGACACTTCACCAGCCCTTCTGTAACACCATTTCCTGCACTACTGTCCATATCCATCATATTCAATTCCCACATTTGTCTCATTACAAGAATAAAATGGCCTACAACTGGGACGAGAGGACCAAGATAGGTTGGGAGTGTGGGGGACTTGGTGGACATCAGGACTCTCACATTCTTATATAGCTATATTCCCAGTTGCTCCTCCTCACTCCCAATTTAAATTACATCCTTCATCACAATGCCCTGGTCAGTTAAACATCTACCTTGCAGCCTGCCTTGGTCACAGTCATACCTTTCTATGTCTGAGAAGTGAACATCTCTAGCCAAAGGGATGTGAATGCCTCCTGGATTAAGGACCCCTTCCTTGAATGATTGTTCATTCCAACTCTGTTAATGTCACTAAAGCAAGGTAATTATACCTACAAATCTGTTCATTAATTTTTAACTATCCAACACTTTGGATGGCGTGACCTATTTTTTTGTTTTCACATATTTCGTCTCTACAATAGCATGCATTTATATAGAGCCATGAATTTGTGTTTCACATGATCTGTATTAAAACTTGACACTGAGCTATAAAGTATATATGGAACCAAACAGGGCATATAGCCCAGACAGTCCATTTTACTCAAATGTCCTCAACTATTTTCAATTAAATCTTTCATGGTAACCATCTATTCTCTTCTCCCTCCTACGCATGTCTATGTTCCTCTTAAATGCATCTATACTATTCACCCCTCTCTGTTGCTAACTGCTACATTCTCATCACTGTTTCAATAATAATTTTTTTTGTACTCCTGTTATGTTTATGTCTTGGGGTTTTGCAGGAGAGATTGTGGTACAGTGGTAATGACACTAGATTAACAATCCAGGGGACCAGGCTATGTTCCCGGGAAAGGAGTTAAATCTCACTTCAATAGATATGCAACTGTCTCATTCATGTCTTTTAGGGAAGGGGAATTTGTCATCCTTGCCTGGCCTGGTCTGTGCATAGCTCCAGACCACAGCAATGTGGTTGACTTTAACATGCCTGAGAAATGGCCTAGTAAACCATTCCATTCAAGGACAATCAATGATGGGCAACAAATGTTGGTCTTGCCAGAGATCACATTGCACATAACACCAGCACCTCCATGTTATTAAAAAAGCACCTCAGGTTACCTGTTTGAATAGGCCTTTATTCAATGCTTTGAATTATCTGCTCCCATGCTTCCAGCTGCTTACCAACAATTTATTTTTTTCTTTCTCCTTCACTACACTCGGGTTTAATGAATCACACATAGTGCAGAGAGAATCAACAGACACACAATCAAGCACTGAATAATTAAACACTAATTGCCTACAAGCTTATTTTCTTCTCACTAAAGGAAACATTCTCTTTATCCATTCTATCAAACCCTTTCGTATTTTTAAAGACTTTACTTGTGTCATTGTTTAGTCCTCTCGAACAAGTGACCTGAGAAACAGACTTTAAGGAGGAGAGAGAGACAGTAGAGATTGATGGAAGGAATTCTAGAACCTAGTGCCTAATTGAGGCATGCCTGGAGCTCATCATGTCCATCCCATCTTTTGCCTTCATAGGGATTTGAAAATAGAGACAATGAGGGTCTACAACTCCTGTCATTCACCAGTGAATGTAACTGCATGGGAGAAAGTGAGGACGTCAACACTCGCTCCTCGGATGCTGCCTGACCTGCTGTGCTTTTCCAGTGCCACACGTAACCATCCCAAACATTCACGTTCTGAAGAACTAGAGGTAATTTGCCTGTGCTGATGTTAAACAAGTCGATCAAGATAGACATTGCATAGACATTGCCAAATAGACATTGCATAATATGGAAGTCAAAGCAGGTCCTTTGTTTAGGACCAAAGATGTTGTCAGGCCACAATCCATAGGTGCCAGCTCATCCACTGACATTGGCACCCGGCACTTGCCAATCCCTCGCAACCATCATGGCACCTCTTCGATCCATGTGCTGGGATAAGGTGGGGCAAAAATTCCCAATACATACCCTCTGAATTTGGGATGTGAGTTTATGGAATTTGCATTTGAACTAAGAGTCACTGAGCTCTCTGGCTGAGACTGACTAGGCAATATGTCAGCCATTGCATCGGGGCAGGTGTGTGGAACAGGAGTTTACCTTGTAAAACTAAAGGAAAACCCCTGACAAATGTCCCAGCTAAATGACAATGAACACCAGCCTGTCGAGCAAACAGTTGAGATATTCTGGAACCTACAAAATTACAAAACTATTCAACTTTTAATCATTTGCTCGGGTGCAGAGATACTGAACATTCCACAGCATTGTACACCATGCAAACCTGTTTGCCTTGAATGTCAGCCTTCAATGTCAGCAACACCTGAGCCTCCAAACATGTAAGAGAAATAATCAAAACCATTGGAAACCCACTCACTTTAATTGGAGAACAATTCACACCTCATCTTATACTCAGGAAGCTCATTCAGCCCTGAGAGGAGGAGGAACAGCTCAGTGATCAAATCCAGATTTGGTGGGAGATAAGGGAGACCGCCAGTCAGTGTAACTGGGGAATCCTGGTCTCTGGGGCTTGTTTAGCATCTGGCCAGCATTGAGAGAATCAGCCACAGCAGGTCACAGACTCAGGAAAAGAAGGAGAATGGGCAACCTTCTCATCCACGAACCTCCACATACTGACGAGAAGAGACTGGAGAGTTGAGAGACCGACTGGGGACAGGCCAGCAACATCCACCATTGTTCAAGCCAACATGAATCACTTTGTGGAGTGAATATAAGGTCATCGAGACCCTCTGTCCCAGCTCACTAAGACGGGGTAGGAAAGGTGGCCTTTGGGGTTGACAGTATAGGGCACTCCCCAGGGAAGGGAAACAAGATAAGGCCATGAGATTCCTGCTTACTATCTCTATCTCTCTCCTTTCCCCTGCAATTAACAGCTCTCTGTAATTTGAAATCCACTGTACCATGTCGGGGCTGCAAGGGGTAACTGGGGTGTTAGTGGCTGTCAGACAAGTTTCACTTCACTTGATGCATCACATTTCTTTTCTAAATATTCATTTTCTTGTCAGGGATTGTACATATTCTCAATTTTACTTGTTTTAATAAAATCAGAGTTCCCTTTGCCTCTGAAGCATCTGCCTCTTGGGTTTTTCACCACACCACATCTCCCTACTGTACATAAGCCCACTAACAGAAACAGGGAGCTGTTCTACAATAAACCAACCTGCACTCCATACACTGGCTGCTTAAGAAGTACATATCTGCATTGAAGAGATCACCAGCAATAAGCATTGAAAGGCTGCTGCAAGGACATTTTGCAAGCAACCCAGGGACAGACTCCCAAATCATGGATTGGACCAAGCTGTATCTCAGCACTGCATTTATTCCTGCCTGACCACAGTATCCTTGCTTTGCCAGACAATGCCATGCCTGTTCATTCACTGATCCTTCACCAGACCCTAAAGGCTACCAGTACTTTTGTATTGACATCCCTGGTTTGGGGAACACACGGACAGGTTGCTTGTTATGCTCGTCAAAGTGGACAAACAGGAGGCTGGAAGAACACCGCAAGTCAGGCAGCATCAGGAGGAGGAGAAGTCAATGTTTCAGGACTTGTCAGCAGTGAGCTGTCTTTGGGAAGGTGACATTCTCCTTGATAGATGGCACAATGATAATTCAATATAACACTCACAGTGTCTGCCCCACCTGTGCGGCAAGCAAACTGCATTTTCATTCAAATGAATGGTCATCTCGGAAGCGGGTGGGAGACAGTCTTCACTCCAGTCAAGGAGGTGGGGCCGCTGTTGTCAGTCAGAAGCACAGTTGACTTTGGTCAGTCATCTGCTTGAACGTGTCACAGTTAGGCGACATGTCTGGGGAGTGAGCAATGGTTCATCCTATAGGCTTAACACCAGGCCGCAGGAAAGCTGTGTATCATCAGTCAGGCAGCTGCAAACACAGTGCTCAGGGATCAGATCAGTCATATCTGGGAGTTAATGATTTGTCAGATGTCTGGGGCAGATACAGTTGGTTCATTGTTCTTTGTTCAGTAACATGCAAGGACGACTTGTCAGAACACTGCCAAACGGCATGAGGAGTCATGGTTTGGGGGTGGAGGGTAAACAGATATCGGAGAGGAGGGGAAAACAATGGTGACTGGACTGGGGAGTGGAACTCCAGGTGTGGAGAGACATGTGGAACAGCAATGAGAATGTGATTGCCTAGGAGTAAGTGAGGACTGCAGATACTGGAGATCAGAGTCAGGAGTGTGGTGCTGGAAAAGCACAGTGAGTTAGGCAGCATTCATGGAGCAGGAAAATGGACATTTTGGGCATAAGCCTCATCAGGAATGAGGCTTGTGGGCCGGGGGGGCTGAGAGATAAGTGAGAGGGGGGTGGGGCTGAGGTAGGTTGCTGAGATTGCGATAGGTAGATGAAGGTGGGGGAGAAGGTGTTCGGTTGGAGAGGAGGGTGGAGCGGATGGATGGGAAGGACGATGGACAGGTTAAGAGGGCAATGCCGAGTTGGAGGCTTGGGACTGGGATAAGGTGGGGGGGAAGGGGAAATGGGAAAGTTGGTGAAATCCACATTGATCCTGTGTGGTTGCAGGGTCCCAAGGCAGAATATGAGGCATTCTTCCTCCCAGGTGTCAGGTGGTTAGGGTTTGGCGATGGAGGAGGCCCAGGATCTACATGTCCTTGTTGGAGTGGGAAGGGGAGTTAAAGTGTTCAGAGATGGGGCGGTGGGATTGTTTGGTGTGGGTGTCCCAGAGGTGCTCTCCGAAATGATCTGCAAGTTGGCATCCTGTCTCCCCTATGTAGAGGAGACCACATTGGGTTCAACGAATATAGTAGATGACATTTGTGGAAGTACAGGCAAATTTCTGTCAGATGTGGAAGGATCCTTTGGGGTGATGGGGTTATTGGTAGTGGTCAGCCCTGTGGCCTCCACAGGGGAGACCTAGAGAAGCGGGGAGAACATCATTAAGGTGCAGTGCAGGCTTCAGGGGGCATGAAGGATAGTTGGAGGTGAAGTTCAATGTGGTATGTCTCCACATGACGAGGGGGAAGAGTGGAAGTGGGCTATGGGATAGTGAGAGGTAAAGGATGACATGGAATCTCTGGGGAGTATCTAGTGACTGAGTGGGATCTCATGCTGATGGTGTCCACTATGAGCTGCATTCCCTGCCAGTCTGTAGATGTGAAATGCAACTGGAGAATAGCTGGGACAATGCCCAGGGCATGCAGAGCCAGTGTCAGTATGAGGGATGAAAGTGCAGGACAATAGACCATTGAAGGAAGAAATACATGAAGTGGGTGCCTGAAAACTCCAGTAATGTCCAAGAATTTCATTGCCCATTTGTGATATACACAGGGTGAAGTTACTTAGTGTTTCAATGTTGGTCAAAGTTGATTTATTGCCATTGTTCCTTGCAAACTGAACCTTGGCACTTCAATCATGCGAGAGTTAGCAGTAAAAAGACAGTGGTAGTGCCTCCCTATTTCTGATCCAGGAGTCCTAGGTTCCAGTTTCGCCTGCTCCACAGGTGTGTGGTAACATCTCCGAATAAGCTGGCCAGAAAATGTCTCAAAAGAGGGAAATGCTAGCTAAAGGTGAACCATTATTCATGCAACTTGGGAGAGCATTGCTTCATTATCTCTCATCTGATTTTAACAATGGTTGAATGGAATGCAAAGAAAATTTTAGGTTGATCTGGGACAGGAAGGGGGTTGGAATGCAGCAAGTGGTCCATTTTGATTCAACACAACTGGTGTGGTGCTGTCACAAAGTTGGTGCGTGTGCTGCAAACCAGGTGTGCTGAAGAGCCAGTTCTGCTGCTTAGACCCACCTGGGGGTAGGGATGTTGGTGGTGGTGATCCTCCAGTATTGTCCACACAGAGTGTGCTGTATCATCTTGACCTGTTGTATTGTGCCAATTGGAGCAATTGATCAGTTGATGTAATAGCTGCCATGGAGCTGAGGAACAGAAGCAGTGTTCTGAGGAGGGTGGAGGAGAAGGAGGTTGAGGATGAGGATAATGGGAACAGGGAGCTCAGCTTGTGCCTGAAAGACCTCAGTTCTGTTGGAGGCTGCAAGCCAGACTAACACCCAGTTCCAGTGGACAGGAGCTAACTGCAGAAGAATGGAATGTTAAGTAGTTGTTGGACATAATGTCAGTATTTGCTTTGCATTGTGGGAGGTGACCTGCAGCCTCTTTTGGTTTTGTTTGTGTTGCCTCATGTTGGCTATAAGTAAAAGCTCATATTTGGAATTGTTTGACTGCTTGCCTGTTTCTGATGTTCTCCCTCGCTGGGTAATGAGAAGCTGCAGGCCTCCAGTGGGCACTGGGGTCAGAGTAATGTAAACTTAGAGAAGGTGTTGAGAGAGGAAGTAGTGAAGGTTCTGTAAATTGTGTGACCTGGTGGTTAAACTGTAACCAGGTGAGAAAATGGGGTTTTATGTGAGAAAAAGTGATAGCCATGCCAGCTGTGCGTCATGGGCAGTGTGGCTTTGTGGCTTCTGTGCTATTACATTGTTGGTGAGGAGCAGTGCCAGATTGTCAATGTTTTGTCGAGATGTACAGTGGCCTTTTATAGATTGCATGGAAACAAAGGATGTTTGCCTTTCAGTGGATATCCAATGAGTGGTGAGAATTTCCATAAACAAGAGTGGTAAGATGGGTCCAGGATTGGATGTGAGGGATAAAATTGGAGTATGGTAGACAATATGACATTTTGGTAAGATATGGTGAGAAATCTTGCTAGGTCACATGGTGAGATTCTCTCAAAACAAACAATGCACTGGCTCATTGGATTATGCATCTGATAATCAAATTGGAAAGGCCTGCTGTGAATTATTAATCACTCGATCAATTGGGTGGATGATCTGCCAATGGAAACCAAGTGCCATAAGTTGCCATCCTGCTCTGGATCAATATTCTTACCTTGAATATTACTGCACTTCTTTCATTGTCTTGTGATCAAATTCCTGGCACTTCCCAGTAACACCTTGGGTGCATACGGCATGCTTACTTTCATCAGACGGGGTATTGAGTACAAGGGTTGGCAGGTCATGTTACAGCTGTACTGGACTTTGATTTGCCACATTTGGAATACTGCATACCAAAAAGATATGGATGCTCTGGAGAGGGTGCAGAGGAGGTTATTCAGGATGTTGTCTGGTATGGAGGGCGCTAGCCAAGAAGAGAGGCTGAGTAGATTAGAATTATTTTCACTAGAAAGAAGGAGGTTGAGGGGGTGACCTGATTGAGGTCTACAAAATTGTGAGAGGTACAGACAGGATGGATAGCAAGAAGCTTTTTCCCAGAGTGGGGAACTCAATTACTAGGGATCTCAAGTTCAAGGTGAGAGGGGAATAGGTTAAAAGAGATGCGCGTGGAAAGTTCTTTACGCAGAGGATGGTGGGTGCCTGGAACACATCACCAACGGAGATGGTAGAGGCGGGTAGGATAGAGTCATCTAAGATGTTTCTAGACAGATACATGAATGGGCAGGGAGCAAAGGGATCCTTAGAAAATAGGCGACAGGTTTAGATAGAGAATCTGGATCGGCGCAGGCTTGGAGGGCTGAATGGCCTGTTACTGTGCTGTAATTTTCTTTGTTCTTGTTCTTTGTATGTGCTCGAGGTGGACAGCAGTTATTTATCTGGTCTGTAGTATTACTGGACAGGTACATGGATTAGGAAAGGCTTAGAGAGAAATAGGCTAAATACAGGCAAATGGGACTAGTTCAGTTTAGGAAACCTGGTCAGCATGGACAAGGTGGGCCAAGGGCCTGTTTCCATGTTGTATGGCTATGACTTTATAATAGAAGACCACCTGGGGTGAGCCATGAATACAAGGCACTCTGCTAAGTTTTGTGCTAAAGTAGTAATGGCAGGAAACAGGGCAGGTCCTTTCAATTCATTTCAGTACACTACCACTGGGCAGGAGGCCTCAAAATCTGTAACAAAGTGACTGAATTCATACTTGTCAGCAAACTGAAAGCATTGGCAAATGGTAGATATCAGTGTATATACATTCAAGGAGGATCTCTAGGCCCAATTATTGGGAAGACCAACGTAGCCAAATGGGTGCTTGTTGAGGCCACATCTGGAATATTGTCAACAGTTTTGACCTTCTTATCCAAAATTGTTTTCAGTCTTGGAGTGCACAGAAGAAGGTTTATGCCAAGAAGGGAAAAGTGTATCAGAGAAAGTGGATTATCCTGGGTGACTTCACCTTTGTAAAATGCCTTAGTGGGAATGTGGTGGAAGTAAATAAAATTAGGAAATATCAGACAAATTGGACCTTTCCCACTAGGTACAGAAGGATGCCAAATGCAATGGGAATTATAGGTTGTTTTAACTGAACATTTGGGAAGTAGAATTAGAATTAGAGTTAGGTTTATTGTCACATATACTCACGTGTGTGCAGTAAAACATATATAAAGTGCCAATTATGGTGCCATCTTAGTTACAAAGGTACAAAGAACCTTTGTAATAAATTAGAAAAATAAAGAAATAAAAAGTTCAGCATGACAGTTGTTCAAGCAGACCACACTGGGTCTCATCTCCAGACTGCACTGGGCCTCACCTCCAGAACACACCGAGCCGAGCCTCCAGACTGCACTGGGCCTCACCTCCAGACCACACCGGGCCTCACCTCCAGAGTGCACTGGGCCTCACCTTCAGACTGCACTGGGCCTCACCTCCAGACTGCACCGGGCCTCACCCCCAGATCACACTGGGCCTTGCCTCAAGACTGCACCGGGCCTCACTTCCAGTTCACACCGGGCCTTGCCTCCAGAATGCAATGGACCTCGCCTCCAGACTGAAATGGGCCTGATCACCAGATCAGACTGGGCCTTGCCTCCAGACCACACTGGGCGACACCTCCAGACCACACCAGGCCTTGCCTCCAGACTGAAATGGGCCTGGTCACTAGAGCGCACTGGGCGTCGCTTCCAGACAGCGCTGGCCCTCACCTCCAGACTATACTGGGTGTCGCCTCCAGACAGCGCTGGCCCTCACCTCCAGACTATACTGGGCTTCGCCTCCAGATTGCCCAGGGCTTTGCCACTGACTGCACTGGGCCTCGTCTCCAGACCACACTGGGCCTTGCCTGTAGACCGCACTGGTCCTAGTCTCCAGAGCACACTGGACCTTGCCTCTAGACTGTACTGGGCTTCGCTTCCAGACCATGTTAAGCCGAGTGTTGTCAGGCTTTGTTTCCAATCTTCGCCTCCATGTCCCATTGCGTCCCCACTGTTGACCCAATGCAGCCCCACTCCTGGCACCAACTCCACTGCAGCTGACAGTCCATCGAGTTCCCAAGTCCAGGCTCTGGGTCTACCGAAGCCAAGAGTCCTCGATCCTGCTACCACACCTGCCGATAACCCTGTGACACTGCTCCGTCTTCCCCACAATGTTAGAAGATGAAAGAAAAGAGAAACAGAAAGATGGAAAAGGAAAGAGAGAGAAGAGTGCGGCCAGCCTGGAGCATTACGGACTCTGGGGCCCTAGCTCTCTCTAGCATGTGGGTGCCCGATTACTGCCTGAGCTGGAAGTAGGAAACCTCAAGAGAAATGAGACAGTTTTATCAACAAATTGGATTTGGGATTATTAGAAATCATCAAAGATATACTGTCAATAGGTAGACCAAAGATCTTCTCCTGCCTAAAATAATTAATGTGATAGATACTGCTTCTAATTACAAGTTCACAAACAGTTAAACAGGCATATAAATGATGATGAGCATTGAGGCAGCAAACAAAGATAAGTCCTGTCCAAGCTTGACAACTATAATAAGTTTGACATTACTCTTGGTTATGGTTTTGATTTATTTCCATGACTGTGAATAGGAACTGAGGTGGGCAGATGGACAAGCTTTTGTTTGACAACTGATTCCAAATCAATGTCCGTTTACAGTTTAGATTGAATCACAGATCTGTAACATCCTTAAATCCAAATTTCATGGGTTTCATCCAATATTATCTCAAAGCAATTTTTTCCTCTCTGTCACTGAATAAAACTAATGATGCTTGATCAAATAATGCCATGGACTTGATGTGTCTTATCATTGGAGGGTGCAGGACCCATCTGTGCACCTGCAGATGGTAGGCAATTTAACTAACCACATTAGATAATATTTTAGTATATTGGAAACTGCCACTAACTTGATTGTGTCTGTAGGTTGAGCTGAGCTACAAAGAATGAGATCCTGAAGTATTAAAGGGACGGAATTCCCTTTTGGAAGGCCTTCATTTTTCCTGACGTTTCCACAAATTTGCAAAGAAATGTAAAGCAAGTTTATTCTAAAATGTAGAGTTCTTTATTACTGTAAAAGAACCTGATGGATAACTGATCCTCTTTTAGGAGCATTTACTCACACAGTTTAATAAGTTATTGCTCCATATTATCAATCGGGTCTGCTCCAGGAAACATTACTAATGCTTATTCAAGAAGTAGCCCTAACAGGCAGTTAAAGGATCAAAAAGTACTACTGTTTTTTTGTTCTCCAATTCATAAATATAATTTGTGCCAACCAAAAGTTCTGAATGCCCTTTTATCTTTCTCTCAAAATTAAAATTCCACGGCAGAAATAACCCTGTTGACTCAGCAAATCCCCCACTCAACCATTACCATCAAGCCAGAAGATCAACCCTGATTTGATGGATAGTGCAGCAGGTCATGGCAGAAGCAGCAGCAGACATAATTGAACATGAGATGTCAACTTGGTGAAGCTACCAAACAGAACTACCTATATGTCAGCATAAACAGCAAGTGATAGACACAGCTACGTAGGTCACAACCAATGGATCAGATCTAAGTTCTGCAATCCTGCCATATCCAGTCGTGAATAGTGGTTGACAATTAAACAACACACTGGAGGAGGAGGGTCCACAAATATTCCGATCCTCATTATGTAAGAGCTCAACACATCAGTGGAAAGGATAAGGCAGAAGCATTCGCAGCAATCTTTAGCCAGAAGTGCTGAGTGGATGATCCATCTCCGCCTCCTCCTGCTGTTCCCAGCATTATAGATACCAGTCTTCAGCCAATTCAATTCACTCCATGTGATATCAAGAAATGGTTAGAGAGATTGAATACTGCACTGACTATGGGCCCTGACAACATTCTGGCAATGGCACTGAAGACTTGTGCTCCTGAACTTCTCTCACACTCACCAAGCTGTTCCAGTACAGTTACAATACTGGCATTTACCCAAATATGTGAAAAATTGCCCAAGTATATCATAAGAAGCAGGACAAATTCAACCTGGCCAATTACTGCCCCATCACTTTACTCTTGTCCATCAGTAAAGTGATGGCAAATGTCATCAACAGAGCTATCAAGCAGCTCCTGCTCAACAATAACCTTCTCAGTGACACTCAGTTTGGATTCCGCCAGAGTCACTCAACTCCTCTCCTGAATACAGCCTTGGTTCAAACATGAACAAAAGAGCTGAATTCCAGAGGTGAAGTGAGAGTGACAGCCCTTGACATCAAGGATACCTTTGACTGAATGTAGTATCAAGAAGCCCTGACAAAACTGGAACTAATAGGTCAAGATTAGAGTGGTGCTGGAATCTTGACTCTCACCTCCAGCATCTGCAGTACCCACTCCTGCCTGGAACCAATACGTTTCACGGATTGAACTGTCTGCTGGTTGGAGTCATTACTGGCACACAGGAAGATGGTTGTGGTTGTTGGAGATCAGTCATCTTAGCTCCTGGACATCTCTGCAGGCGTTCCTCAGGGTAGTGTCCTAGTACCAACCATCGGCAGCTGCCTGTGCCAATGAGCTTCCTTCCATCATAAGGTCAGAAGTGGGGATGTTCGCTGATGATTGCACGATGTTCAGCACCATTCTTGACTCCTCAGACACTGAAGCAGTCCAAGTTCAAATGCAACAAGACCTGGACAATATCAAGGCTTGGGCTAACAAGTGGCAAGAAACATTTGCACTACACAAATGGTAGGCTGTCATTAACAAGAGATAATTTAATCATTGCACCTTGACATTGAATGGTGTTACCATCTCTGAATTACCCACTGTCAACATCCTGGGGAGTTATCATTGATCAGCAACTCAACTGAATCGCTACATGAATGCAGCGTTTACAAGACGAGGTCAGAACTAGGAACACTGTGGTGAGTAACTCTCCTCTGACTCCCCAAAGCCTGTCTATCATCTACAAGACGCAGGTCAGAAGTATGATGGAATACTCCCCACTTGCCTGGTTGGGTACAGCACCAAGAATACTGAAGAGGTTTGATACCATCCAGGACAAAACAGCCTGCTTGACTGACACCACAGACGTCCACTCCCTCCAACACCAACGCTTAGTGAAAACTACAAGATGCGCTGCAGAAATTCTCCAAAGATTTTCAGACAGCACCTTCCAAACCTTTATCAAACTAAATGATAGCAATTCTCCTGATATCATTCAAACATATTAAACCCAGTCACACCCTATCCCAGTAACCCTGCATGACTAATCCAACTAGCCTATACATTATTGAACACTATTGGCAATTTAGCATGGCAAATCTACCCAACACTCACTTGTTTGGACCTTGGGAGAAAACCTACGCAGGCAGCAGTACTAACCACTGAGCCACCATACCTCCCCTAAGGTGGGCAGAGCTCATTCCTGGTATATATTGTTGTCATATCCAATGGTGTTATCTGAGATGTTTTAGGTAGATTCATTATCACCAATCCTCCATATTGATATTAGTTGAAGTTGACAGAGTCACTGACCCCAAATGGAGAAAACTGCCCACAAAAGTTTTGACAGAAATAGGCTCAATCTTAAGAAACAGATTAGGTTTATTATTTAGTACTTAATAGCTAGCTGCATTACACTTGAGACAAATGAGAGTTTTTGTGAGAGCTCAGGTTAAACTTAAGAGTAAGTGCACACTTACTTTTTAGTTACATAGAACCTAGTACTTAGAAACTCATACTGGAAACTGATTAACTCCTCCTTGGCACTGTCTCTATTTCCTAACATGTGGAACCTAAGGAGAGGAGTGAGCAATTCAATCTATTGAGCATGTACCATCATTTTAGATCATAGCTGAACATCTCAATGTCATTTCCCATACAATCTCCATACTCTTTAATGCTATTGATTTCTGTCTTGAACTTGCTCTATCATTGAACTTCCACAGGCCTCTATGTAAAGAAATCCAAAGATTGTCCACTCTTTGAATCCTTACCTTGATTTTCCTGAGATTATATCCATTGGTTCTAGCATAACCAGCAAGTAAAACATCCTATCCAGCTCTATTCTGTCATACCCTGTAAGAACTTTGTAATTTTCTGTTAGATCACTCCTCATTCTTTGAAACTATAGAGAATAAAGACACAGTTCCCTCAGTCACCCCACATACAATAAACCTGTTACTGCAAGGATTAGTCAGGTGAACCTCCAACGGACTCCCTCTTTGGCAAATATATATTTCCTTAGATGAAGAGATAAAAGCTGTACAAAATGCTCCATGTGCAGTCTCACCAATGCTCTATAAATGTGTAACGTGCCACGTTTACTTATGTGCTCAAACTGCCTTGAAATGAATGCCAACATACCGTTTGCCTTTCTAACTGCTTGCTGCACATACATACAGTGATTCATAGACAAGGACACTCAGATTGCTTTCACCATTTGTAATTCCCAAACTCTCAAAATTTAAGAAATATTCTGTCTTTCTGTTTTCTTTTCCATCAAAATGAATTCCTTCACAGTTATTTACAATGTATTCCATCTTATTTGTTCAAGCCCAGTCGCTTAGCCTCTCCTCTTCACACTTTCTTGCATCTTCTTCATAATTTACATTTCTACCCAGTTTGGTGCCATCAGCAAATATAGAAATATTACATAAAAATACTAAACAAACTGCAGATGCTGGAAAGAGAAACAAAACCATAAATTGCTGGAGAAACAGTATCCTTGACTACACTTCCTCACACCCTGCTTCCTGCAAAGACTCTATTCCACTCTCCGAGTTCCTCCACCTTCGAGGCATCACTTCTGATGGTGCCAACTTCAACAAGGGAGCCTCTGAAATATACAACATCTTCCTCAACCAAGGATTGAAGGAACCACAGCTGGATCCAACCCATCTTCTGCACTTCAGCCCTCAGCCCCTCTAATGCCTCCCACAACTGGAATAGGATCCCATTTGTCCTTACCTACCAACCCACCAGCATCCACATCCAGAGGGTCATTAGCCCCATTTCTGCCACCTCCAGTGGGATGCCACCACCAGACACATATTCCCCTCCCCTCCCTTGTCAGCCTTCCGCAGGGACAGTTCCTTTGGGACACCCTGGTCAACTCCTCCTTCACTGTCAATACATCCCCACACTTCATGACACCTTCCCCAGTAACTGCAGAAGGTATTACATCGGCCTGTTTACTTCCTCTCTCCTCAGTATCTAAGAGCCCAAACACACCTTCCAGGTGAAACAGCGCTTTACTCGCACTTCACACAATCTAGACTACTGCACTCGCTGCTCACAATGTGGTCTCCTCTACATTGGGGAATAAAGCATAGACTGGATGACTGATTTGCAGAACACCAACATTCTGTTTGCTAAAAAAGACCCTGAGCTTCCCGTTGCCTGCTACTTCAATACAGCACCATGTTACCTGGTCAACATCTCTGTCTCAGACTTGGTGCAGTGCTCCAGCGAAGCTTAGCGCAAGCTGAAAGAACAATACCTCATTTTCTGCTTGGGAACTCTGCTGTCCTCTGGATTCAATATCGAGTTCAACAATTTTAGGTCTTGAGGCACCTTCTCCCATGCCGTTACCCCAGCCCCACATACCAGACCTTTTTGTCACATGGTCTTCTATTACATACAACGTTTTGTTAGCCACTAATAGTTCCCTATTCATTTACCTAGGCTGACCGCTGTCCACCTCTTTATCTGTCCAACTGTTTTTTTGGGCTTTATCTCAATCTATCCTTTGCACCTTACCACCGCTCCCTCCACAATCCCCCCCCACCCCTACCCTACCTTCTGCATAAAAAGCAACTTTTTCCTAGCTACCCCAGTTCTGAAGAAAGGTCGCTGGACCTGAAATGATAACTCTGATTTCTCTCCACTGATGCTGCTGAGATTTTCCAGCAATTTCTGTGATGGAAATATTACAATTGGTGCTAACACCCATTTATATAGATTGTGAACAGTTGTGAACCCAGTGACCTTTGCCGTGCCCCATTAGTAACAGCCTGTCATCCTGCAAATGATCTGTTTATTCCTTCCCTTTTCTCTCTGCATTTATAGAATTCTACTAAATATTCAGTTCCCAAATTCGGTCACGCTGTAGGTATTGTCTCCAATTGCAATTAGATCATATCCAGTCATCTCAATTTGTGCATTCAAATCATCAAGATTTCTGAGAATACCGCACACGTTTAGAGAGTGTCTTCAATTCAGCCTCGAGAACATTATTCACCCCTTTGATCCTATTTGATGCTTTCATTACTTTATCTGCCTTCTATTTTTGCTTACTAGTCTTCTACTTCCTTTTAACAGTTTTCCTTTCTTCAACCCAGAGTTCCTTCTTGGACACCGATCCCTTCAATAGTTAAGTTTAAATGCTCCTCAAAAGGATTACAAAATGTGAGGATTTTACATCTAGTCCTGTCAAGATGCAATTTGCTCAGCTTATGTAGGTCCCAATTGCCCTGCATTGGACCTAATGCCTCAAATCTGATGGCCTACCTCTGCACCCGTTTAGTTGCTCAGTTCTCCCGTTTCTCAGCTCACTTGCATTTGGGACCAGGAGTTATCTTGAGTTTACTGCTTTGGGGGTGTTGATTTTCAAATTCCTTCTTAGGTCCACAAAATCTGCTTCAGGACCTCATTCCCCTTCGGACCAAGCCATTGGTACTGATGTGAGCCACAAATTCTGGATCTTCATAATCTCCCAGAAGAATGTCCTGCAGTGGAACTGTGACATCCCTGACCTGGTATCAGGCAGGCAACATACTATCCTGGAGTTACACTTATAGCCACAGAAATGTCTGTCTGTACCCCTAATTGAAGAATGTCTTATCCCTGCTCTTCCATTCCTCTTCCTTCTGTTCTATTAAGTTGAGCTGCCTGTGTGTCATTGACATGGTTCTGACTGCAGTCTTTTGAGGAACCATCACTTCACCAGTTTCCAAAGCAGAAAAACAATTTATGAATGAGCTCATCTCCAGGTAGTCAATGCAAAACTTGCCAGTAACCTTAGACTGCTTGGTGGTCACTCATGGCCACAGTGTGACAACCTCCTTAAACATGCTACCCACTAGTCCCCTTGAGTCTCCAGCCACTGGTCAAACATGGAAACCTGAAATTCAAGCTTGTGTAGATGGTGACTCTTCATTGTATATATGTGGGGAGCTGAGCTTATAGAGAGAGAAAGAGAGAAAGTAAAAAAAAGAGAGAGAAGGTAGTGGTAAATAGCAGCTACTGGGCAGAATGCTGGCAGACACTCATTCTTGATTGAACAGAAGGGGCCTTCAGAGATTTTGGGGGGAAGAAATTACCAGAATTTGTGTCATTGCATGAAGTTTTTTCCAGAATTTTCAGAAGACTAAGCCAAATAATTTTTGACACATGCTAGAAATTTATGATTCAATGAAACTAGGAGAATGGAGCTGGGAGCGATTTTGGACTGATTACTGATTTTCATAGAATCCCTACAGTGTGGAACAAGACCATTTTGGCACAACAAGTCCACACCAACCCTCCAAAGAGAAACCCACCCAGATTCATTTCCTGAACTATTACTTTACATTTACCCCTAATTAACACATCTAACCTACACATCCCTGAACGTTGTGGGCACTTCAACAAGGCCAATTCAGCTAACCTGCATATTTTTGGATAGTGGGAGGAAACCCATACAGACATGGGGACAATGTGCAAACTCCACACAGACAGTCACCTGAGGCTGGATTCGAACGTGGGTCCCTGTCACTATGAGACAGCAGTGCTAATCACTGAGCCACCATGCTGCCCACTAAAGGTTTGTAAAGATTAGCAAGGAATAGGAGAGTTATCTGAAAAGGAAAACTGTGAAGGTTATAGGGGAAGTGGGAAAATGGCACTAAGTGAATTGTGCATTCAGCTGATTCAGACACAATGAGCCAAATGTCTTTTTACTGTGCTTAACAACTCTGATTCTATGACACCATTCTGTTGACACTGTGGTGGAGTGGTGTGAAGTTTTGGTTAATTTATTAATCCAATAAAGAATATCTGGCTTGTGGTTTAAATAACAGTTGACTATTAAGTAATGTTTAATCAATATTAATTTTAGTTTCTGTGTTTCGGTAAATGTCTTAAAATTGAAGTGTTCTCCTATCATTTCCTTAAGTCGATCGTTAGGAATTCATTCTTCTTTTTAAAAATTTTAGTCTCGATGGAGATTGTAACATCCTCCTTATGTGACATGGAGGAAATTAAATAACTTAAACTGAGAAAAAAAGACTGAGCATGTGGCATGGTGTTGGTGTCCAGAATGCTGAGTCATGTTTTGCAGCAAGTGACTTAAAAAATCTTGCCATGTGGGTCAATGAAACTTTACAAAGTTATCTAACCCATTGTAATGGCATCACATTGGGCATTTAATATGTTTTTTTCTGTCAGTTGCTTAATAAATGTTTGAAAATAAAAATAACTTCCAACTAAATTATCCAGCTTGATGCTTTTGTGACCCTCAATGGATCATTAATCAATTTGGAATGGACCAATCTGAGATCATTATGTACTCAAAATTGGTTAATTGTTGTTAACTCGATTAGTATGTTGAATGTAACAAAATACGTGCGATGAAGTAATCCCAGAAACTTTTCCTACGGAAAATACATTTGACCAACAGAGCAAGACAGATCCTCATCCAATAGTCACTAGTAAATGTCTTTCACTGCAGTGTAAAAAACTTCAAATATCATGCAGTATTAAAAATAGCCAACTACCTTTAACTACAAGATGACATGTAAATACAAGTTGTTATAATTTTGTGATCAACACATTATTTTTCAATGATAATAAATTTAAAACTAAATTGTCTTATAGTATCTGATATTGTCTTATAGTATCTGATGATATTCTACAATCACTTAATTTATTCAAACAAATCCTATGAATTTTATAAGTACTGTTAGTATGAGCTTCCATTATCAAAATAAATCCAATTTTGTGGGAGGGTTAATTTCCTTTTAACATTCATTAGATATGATAAAGTTGCCAAACCATTGCCAAAACTGAGCATTAACAAGCCAATCACAGTGTGGACATTCAATACTGTCAAGCAATTTTAATCCACAGAGTGAATTGGCACCTCTGCAGAACAGTTGTCAGTTTGGTTGTACACTGTGAATTGAACAGCAAGGTACATCATCGCAAATGCAGACATATTCGTGCAACTACAGAAACTGCTCCTTCACTTCAGGCAGTGAATCAGAAACAAGAACAGTGCATAGAGCACCAATTGTCCTTAGTTGTCCACTATTCCTCAACAACAAAAATAGATAGGCATTGACAGTTACCACAGCAACAGCACTCACCATGGGAACAATACTCTTCAGGTAAGGATCATCATTCAAGGAATGAAAAGGTATCAGGGAAACAGCCAAAGACAATACACTCAGGTACCATAATGATACCTGGATGACCTAAAGATAATATATGCAAATGCAAGAGCAGAAACTAATGAAAGTGGGACTACCTGAAGTTAATCATTGATTTATTAATGAATAATAATTTTATTTGTGATCATCTATATTGAGTAACCCATAACTGCAAATGATAGTACATGCAAAATTTCTTTTTTTTCATGAAAAGGGCGATATTTGGAGAAATGTAGTTGTGCATAGTGTACTGGCTGGCCTGTCAAAGTCATGTGTCCTTAGCTCTGATGTAATGACTTTTTTCATGCAATCTGTGGCAGCCATTAAACATATCACCTGAAACAGTGAGACAAAGAAGATGTTGTGATGAATAACCAAAACATGGAATCAAATCTATTCTCTATGGTAGATTTACTCTTTCTTGGTAACCTCCAATAACCTGATAGCCCTCTATGATCTCTGCACTCCTACAATTCACATATCTCTTTCACATATCTGACTTTTATTACTGTTGGCAGAGGTTTCACCTATGAAAGCCTGAGCTTCTATTATTCCTCGCTTAATCCCTCCATCTCTTGATCTTTCTTTTCTTTTTGAAAAGCTACTGAAACCAATGATGAAGCTCTAATCAGCTGCCTTAATATGACCTTGTACAACTCAGTATAAAACTTTGTTTTGACAACGCTCTTGTTAAACTCTTGGGACATTTTACCATGTTAGACTTGCTATGGAGGTATTGATATAAATATGGAATTTTGCATTTTGAACACTCAATTCACTTTGCAATAGTTGCCTTCTCAGATAATGTGATCCACTTTTGTGCCCCCTTTAATGTGAAGAAGTCTCTTCTCAATTCATATTTAACTAGCTTAATTCAAATTTAATATTATATCCTTTGTTCTCAATTCATCTGCTTTACGTTTGGTGTTACTCCCATCAAATTCGTCAATCTCCCTTATTATTTTAAAAACTTCATTTAAATTGCTGCTTAATTTTCTCTTCTCGATGAAATGGAACACAAAGTTATTTTGTTTCTTGTAACTCAGCCCACCTTCTCTGAAGTGTCTTAGTTGGAATGCTCAAAATGAAATACGATGTTCCAAGAGGTCTGACTAGTAATCTGTATTTGCCTAATTTTATATTTTAAAAATATTTCTGATGAAAGCCATAGGACATTAGCCATTTTGATTGCGTTTTGTGCTTTTGAGCTAGCTTTTAATGACTTACATACCTGGATCATTAAATCCCTTTGTTCATCCACCCACAACAGCGTTTCCTCATTTAGATTATTCTCCCAACTGCCATTCTTGTGTCTAAAGTGCACTGCTTTGTTCGCAATAAATCTTGTAAAACGTTCAATTGCTTGTTTCATATTCATTTTGTCATTTTGTTGTTCTCTTTGACTTTATGTCATCCATGACCTTGGAAAAACCAACCTCCATTTCAATATTAAAGTCATTCATACACATGTATTAAAGACTTCAAAAGCTAACTGGAAACAAATTCTTACGCTGAGTATAAAAGTTTCATGTTTTCTCCATTAACTGCAAAGTGAGGAGCCAAACACTGATATGATGACTTGTTGATTATTTATGTGAGATCAAAAGATTTTTGCATTTGTTTTATAGAAGTATAAACTCAAGAGGTTCTCCTCACTGTTTCCGCAGGTATTTAAGGACCTACACCTGTTTAATCCTTGAATAGAAGTTTGTAACTCTTACAGAAAGAGTTTACCAAGACAAAAGACAGTCATTTGCTTCCGAACATCCTATGGTTATTCAAGGTGCAAAGTTCTCTGCTTCCAATGACACATTTTTGAAATTCAGTTGCTGTGGAAAAATAAAAACTGTGCTGGCTTATTTATGCACAGCATGCAGTAAAAAGCCACAATGTGATAATAACTAACCAAATTGTTTTCGTGAAGTTAATCCAAGTATTAACACCAGAAATAATTTTGTGTTCTCCTTCAGAATAGTGCCTTAGGCTCCATAAAATCTCAAGTGAAAGACAGAAACTCTGACAATGCAACACTCCCTACGTAATGCACTGACGCGTTAGCCTGTAATTCTGGTTTCCTGAGTGGGGCTTAATTCACAACTTTCCTAAGATGCAAAGGTGCTCCCAAATGAACTATAGCTGACACGACTTGAGTCAGAACCCTGTTTTCAACAAAATTCTATAAATAAATGGGGATTAAACTGTAACCTGCTTTAATTGATTTTCTTTCAAAGTGCAGTTATAAAGAATTATGACATAAAGAATCTTATCAGATGCTTTCTGAAAATTCACGAATGTAACATCCATTAATTCTGTTCGATTTGGTGCTCTATTGAGTGTGTCACATTTCAATATGGACATTGCTGGCTGGTTCAGCATTTACTGCCCATCCTTAATAGCCGTGGTGAGGTTGGTGGTGAACTACCTAAGCTCTTTGCATCTTTGAGGTGTAAGGACAACCACAAGGAGATCCAGAAGATTGATCCAGCGATAGTGAAAAAATGTTGATAGAGTTCCAATTCAGAATGCTGTGCGACCTGGAGGGGAACTTGCAGGTGGCATCGAAGTGGCCTTAAGTTACTGTAGACTTTTGTATAGATGGTACACACTGCCAGCACCATGCATCAGTAGTGGAGGGAGTGCATTCTGAAACTTGTGAGTAGGATGTCTACTAAGTGAGCTGCTTTGTCCTGTTATGTAATCATGATTATTTCATCATCTGCTTCTCTGATGAAGGAAACAAATAGTTTTCTCATTATATTACACTCATTCTTTGTGGTTTGTCTATTTCTCTTACTTCTGCTTTTCTTTACAGGTTTCCAGTTCCTTCACACCCCTCTCTAAATCTCGTGAACATTGGAAGATTATCGAGACATATGTCCTGTCAATTTTAGCTCAAGAACGCTTAGTTTTCAGGGAGTTTCCAGGGATGAAAGAGAAAAAAAGGGAAAGGGTCCTAATATCATTCATCTTTCTTTGGATTGCTTAAGGTTACTGGAGATTTTTCAGTCGTGGGAAAAAGGGTGGTGGCTGTAGGGCCTTAGACTTTATAAGAGAAAGTGAGGACTGCAGATGCTGGAGATCAGAGCTGGAAAGGCACAGCAGGTCAGGCAGCATCCAAGGAGCAGGAGAATCGACGTTTCAGGCATGAGCCCTTCTTCAGGAATCAGACTTTAGGAATTTCAGGAATTAGACTTTATACCCAGGAACAGCAAAAACTAAAAAGGAGAAAAGTGAAGGCAACAGGAGAAAAATAAAATTCATTTTTCTTTAAGGGTGGTGTGATGTGATTTTATATGTGTTAGCCCAGATAAACATATATCATAGAGTCATAGAGTCATATAGCCATAGAGATGTACAGCACGGAAACAGACCCTTCCGTCCAACCTGTCCATGCCGACCAGATATCCCAGCCCAATCTAGTCCCATCTGCCAGCACCCGGTCCATATCCCTCCAAACCCTTCCTATTCATATATCCATCCAGATGCCTTTTAAATGTTGCAATTGAACTAGCCTTCATCACTTCCTCTGGCAGCTCATTCCATACACGTACCATTCTCTGAGTGAAAAGGTTGCCTTTTAGGTCTCTTTTATATCTTTCCCCTCTCACCTTAGACCTATGCCCTCTAGTTCTGGACTCCCCCACCCCAGGGAAAAGACTCCTTGCTCTACAGTGAACAGTTTTCAATCGGCCATAACAATTATATGGAGTGAGAAATTTACCGAGCCTATTTATCCTTCCATGCCTCTCATGATTTTAAAAACCTCTATAATGTCACCCCTCAGCCTCCAACTCTCCAGGGAAAACAACCCCAGCCTATTCAACCACTCCCTGTAGCTCAAATCCTCCAACTCTGACAACATCTTTGTAAATCTTTTCTGAACCCTTTCAAGTTTCACAACATCCTTCCGATAGGAAGGAGACCAGAATTGCACGCAATATTCCAATAGTGGCCTAACCAATGTCCTGTACAGCCGCAACATGACCTCCCAACTCCTGTACTCAATACTCTGACCAATAAAGGGAAGCATACCAACTGCCTTCTTCTCTATCCTATCTACCTGCGACTTCACTTTCAAGGAGCTATGAACCTGCACTTCAAGGTCTCTTTGTTGAGCAATGCTTCCTAAGACCTTACAATTAAGAGACTCAAGTTTTTATTAATGTAGTTAGTTTTAAATCAAATTCTAGTTATCTACATATATGACATTTCAGACTTGCATATGGCCAGGGCTTTGTGCTTATGTTATTGTTCCATTATATACATAGTTGTCTGGCTGAAAATTGACTGATTATCTGTCCAACTGATTGACTAAGAAAGCAGCTGCTTGTTTGAATAGGGAATAAGCTAGAGATATTTTACAATAAAGTGTTACATCTCATGGTGTATTCTAGGTATGTTAAAGGTTAACTGCCTTTCTGAAATCTGTGCAATAATACAATGACATTAGATCAGGAGTAGTGGTTCTGACATTTTAATTATCTTTTTGCATAACAGTCAGAAACCTCTGAAACCTGCATTAATGATGATACTTTTTGATAAGCACAACATATACTAGTTAGGGCACTTATACTTGGATTATATTGAACTAAGGCTAATAATCTATACTTGCAAATATACATTGATTGAGGTCAGAAAATTTTGGGTGTATTTTCACAAAGCATTGCAACAGTGCAGGGGACACAACGGAATCCTTAACATTGATAAGTCCCCAAATTCCGTGGATCGACACATTCTCAGGCTGGATTGTGTCAGTTGTTATGGTGTGATGATGCTTACATGCATACTGTTTTCTCAGAGTTTCTCTTTACTAATGTTAATTTGCTTGCCTTTGTATCTGCTTTGTCCATCGAGCTAAAACTTATTCCATGTCCCATTGTTTTGTCCAAACCTGTATTTTGCAAGGCCACTATCCTTAACAATTTTCTTTCTGAATTGTAATAATGTTTGCTATTACAGTTCATGATTTTTTTTCATGCTCCTTTTATTACTTATGGATAATTTTCCTATATTTGATGTTTTCAATACAGCGAGTCCTCACTTAAAGTTTAGTTGCATTGCTGAAAATTGTAACTTTAAATGAAAATCTTTCCATGCATCGTATGTTCTCTTAGAAAATAATGTTAGGTTTCTTCAGACATTTCTTGATTAGAGGAAACAATGTATAGCTTGAAATACTGTAAAGTTCATGCATAGCGCTGTGTATTCCTAACTGAAGTAAATTGCAAACTAAAATAAATCATGGAGTACAAAAGAAACTCTGAACAGTTAGTTACTTCTAGACCTTTCTTAGCAGAAATAAAAACATAATTTTTAATACCATTCTACATGTTTAGATTAATAAATAATGTAATTTTAAAATACGTCTTAAAATGTAAAAGCAATTAAAAGTCGGTGCAGAAGTGGGTCATTTTGCCCTTCGAGGCTGCTCTGTCATTCAATATGATCATGACTGATGCTCTATCTCAATGCATATATTCTGAAATTCCTACATTCTTCACCTTCCGCTCGATACTTTTAAAATCTAAAAAACATTATCTATCGTATTCTTGAATATGTTCGGTGAATTCGCCTCCATGGCTTTCTGTTGTAGAATATTACACTCGTTCACTACCTTTTGAGTGAAAAAATGCTTCCTATTCTCAATCCTAAATGATTTACCCCATATCCTGAGACTGTGTCCCCGGGTTCCAGACTCCTCAACCAGGGAAAACACCCTCCCTGTATCTTGTCTATCCAGACCTTAAAGAATTTCATACATTTTGATAAAATCTCCCTTTCATTCTTCTAAATTCTAGCAAATAGAGGCCCAGTTGAACCAATCATAAAACAGTCCTACCATCCCAGATCGCAAACTAGTGAATGCCTGCTGAGTTTCTTCTATAGCAAGTATATCCTTGCTTAGATAAGGTGACCAAA
The DNA here is from genome assembly GCF_004010195.1 of Chiloscyllium plagiosum. Taxonomy (NCBI): domain Eukaryota; kingdom Metazoa; phylum Chordata; class Chondrichthyes; order Orectolobiformes; family Hemiscylliidae; genus Chiloscyllium; species Chiloscyllium plagiosum. The sequence continues at coordinate 87,448,312 of NC_057713.1, read as the reverse complement.
ATTGCACACAGTCTCCAGGTGTGATCTCACTAAGGTCCTAATGACTACAGTAAGACATCCCTATTTCTGATCTCAGAACATTTTGAAATAAAGGATAATATTTCATTTGCCTTCCTAATTTCTTGTGGCACTTGTCTGTTTATTTTCATTGACTGGCATGCAAGGACACACAGATCCATTTATACATCCGCATTTCTCAATCACTATTTAAATATTGCATTCCTTTCTATTTTTCACACTTTCACAGTAATGTATTTATTTTGCATTTAACTTCACTGCATTAGTCATGTGTTTGCCACTGCAAAAGTTGCATTTGGTTCTCTCATCCAGGTTATCTGAAGGACACGGGTGGGCAGTATTTCGTTTGGTTAATCGAATTCTGGATAATTGAATGCTGGATAACATAATTTAGCTGAGCATCGGGACCTTGTAATCTTCCAGGATAATCCAATATTCGAATGCTAGATAATTGAGGTTCCTTTGTATATCGTGAAGAGCTGGGGTCCAAGCACTGATCCTTTGGTACCTGACTAGTCACTGCCTGTCACTTGGAAAACAAACCTATTCATTCCTAGTCTCTGTTTCCTCTCTGCTAACCCTTTCTAAATCTATGCCTATACATTAACCCCATGTCACGTGCTTTAACTTTGCCCCCTAATCTCTTTCAAGGGACCTTATCAAATTCATAGATATGCATCAATTAAGTTTACTGAATCAATCTAAATACATCACATCCACTGGTTCTCCCTTATCTATTCTACTAAAAAAACTGCACAGATTTATTAAACATGATTTGGCTTTCATAAACCCATTCTATGTTTATCTAAATTGTCACTGCCTTACAAACGTTCTATTATCACATTTTTTATAATTGACTTTAGCCATTTCCCCACTATTGTTGTTAAGCTGACTAGACTGTCATTATCTGTATTTTTCTCTGCCTCACCTTTTAAATAATGGGGTTACATATGCTGACCTTCCAGCTCCAACGTGCATGAGATTTTGAAAGATGGCCATCAATGCATCCAATATTACAAGAACCACTTTTTTCATTAATCAGGGATGTGGAATATCAGCCCTGGGGTCTGGCAGCTTTTAACCCTACTAATTTCCCCAGCACCATTTTCTTCTGAATACTAATTCCCTTCAGTTCTGCCCTCTCGCTAGATGCTTGATTCCCTAAAATTTCTGGGATGCTATTCTGGGGAGCATTCTTTTCTGCAGGCATTCAATTCTTTAGCCATCTGTTCCCCATTATAATTTCTCCAGCTTCTGCGTGTAAGGCACCTATACTTGCCTTTACTAATTGGTATCCTCTTCACATGTTTATAGAAATACTTACATTCAGTTTCTATGTTCCCTGCAATTTTACTCTCATGTTCTGTTTTCCCCCCTTGATAAAGCTATTTGTCCTCTTCGTCGAATTCTAAAACGCTCTCAGTCCTTAGGCTTGCCGCTTATTCTGGTAATGTTATTCATCTCTTCTTTGGATCTAATACTATCTCTAATGTATTTTGTAAGCAATGGTTGAGTCACCTTTCCTCTTCTATTTTTATGTCATCTAGGAAAGCGTAATTGTTGCAATATATGTACGCATTCTTTCAAGATGATCTATTGCCTATCCACCATCAACATGTTTTGTAAGATTCCCCAATTCATCCTTGCCAGTTCATGCCTCATATCCTTGTAGTGCCCTTTATTTGGATCCAGGACCCTAGTTTCAAATTTGACAACTTCACCCTCCATCATAATTAAGAATTTTATGTCATAATAGGGAGCTAGTACCACAACATTGCTAATTAAACTTTTCTCATTGTGCAGTACCCAGTTAAGAATAACCTGTTCACTAGTTTGTTCCTCAATGCATTGGTTCAAAAGAAACATCATATACATCCTCCGGGAAATCCTTCTTCCACAATACCATTGCTAGTTTGGTTTGCCCAATCAAAGTGAATTGAAGTCACTTATGATTACAGTTTTAGCCTGAATCAGAATCTCTAATAGCTTTCCTAATACCTTCACTCGCGTCTCCACTTCTGGTTAAGGGCCTACAGACAACCCTCAACAACATTTGTCCAAGATCATATAATCCCTGAAGTTTCCAACCTCCCTGAATAATATTTGTGGACATCTCCCATTTCACCCTGTTTTAGGTGCAAATCGCAGATCTCACCCATTTGCCCCATAAAAATATATGCCACAAAATGATAATGAGAGGTGGATTGGCTCTCTGCTGTCAACAGAATCATAGCATCATGCAGCACTGTTGAAAGGTATTCATTGCATTGTACCTGCATCAGTTCTTTAAAAGAGTTATTAAATTCATCCTGTTTTCTTTATTGTTTCCCTTTGGCCATGTAACTCTTTCCTTTGCAAATGCTTGTTTAGTTCCCTTTTGCAAGTTACTATTGAATCTGCTCCCAACACTCTTCCACATAGAGAAAATCAGGCATTCATTTGAAATTCACTTCTTGTTGGGAATAGTTATTGCCTGCTGCTTGTGGACACAAATATTATTTACTACTTATTTTTCAATGTTGTCTAGCTGTTATACAATATTAAAATATGCAAACAGCATTAGTATTTCAGCTTTATGTGCAAAGAAAGAAGATCTGTTATTGAACAGTCCTGAACAGTTATTGAATAAATTGTGGATCAGAACAGCACAATTGTCAGGAATCTTCTTATGTGCATCTCCATTTTCTATTCATAGCTTTACAAATCTATGAGAATATTCAAGAATTGTACACTGTATTGCTGGAAATGAATACAGTAGATGGCCTAGCATCAAAACTCCTGTGAAAAGCTTTCACTGACTGAGCAAGCTGCTTTAAGTGCTTAATAATGTGTCTCCTGGATCTGAAGCAATTGTATCAACTATTTGGTTCTCTAGTGACTGGAATGCATCAGGTAATCAACTGCTTAATGTTTCTCATATTTGTTGACCTTAGTGTCTTATTCTGAGGCTGTTAGAAACCTTGCTTTCAGACAGACCTGTTTCTTGTGCTGTGTTGGAAGATTGCAGTTAATGGACTACTTCATAAGTTGGTAGGGTGCCTGGCGTTGGGTAGATTTCCAGTGCTCTATAAATTCACTTATGCAATAAACTTAAATATTCAATTCCATCAGAAATTAGATTTATATGTCTGGGTCACTCAGCAACATAAAAAAAAAAGGTCCTGCATGAGATCAGGGTCTTCTATGATCCCCGAGTTTATAAATGGTCTCGTCAGTGATCCTGGGATTATGGCACCTGACCACATGGAGTAGTTTCATATACTGCACTCATTTCAATGCTCCAAGTACATGCAAACTACTCAATCTTTGTAATTATTATCCTAATATCACACTAGCGGATCAAGTCATTATAAAAGGGCTAGCTGCAAAAGGAACAGTTTTTTTTTCATTCTGCCAAATAACAGACAGCCCTCAAGTCATCTGGCTTTCACTGACAGAAGAAAACAATTGACAACAACAAAATGTGGTGTTCATCTTCATCCGCTGTTGGCAATGGAGTTTGTTTTTTTTAAAAATATCACCTTTGGAGATGCTCTCTCATGTTAGATGTAGTTTCATGTATGGGCTTGCCATCCTCTGGAAGTTTATCCCTTTTCCTTTTCATGGACACGAGACCCAATTTCTGTGGCAGGTTGCTTAACATCCTTTTAAAAGCTCAAGTACAGGCATCCAGTTGTTACTCTTGAAATAGGTGCGAGGGTCTTTGCATGCTCAAATAGTGGGCCTAATACTCTAGTTTCTTGAAGCTGGAGTGGCTGTTGTCAAGGTAACCAAGTCCACATGCAAGCTCAAAAAGGACCATTGGAGGCTGCCACAAAAGCAATTTCTTAAATAAGCATAGGTGAATGGGTTCAGAATGTCACCTTACCCCACCCACTTGAATCTCCTATCACTGTTCACCTTCTCCCCTCTCATAGTTAGCTCTGCCCTTCTAGTTGCCTCCTACATCCCCTCATAATTGATTCCCAACTGCAACAATCCTCTGTCCCCCTCCTGATCACCCTGATTCAAACATCTGTCATCTCACAATCACCTCTCCCCCTCAAAATAGAGTCTACCTGTCTCAGTCGATTTTTCATCCTCCTGATTTCCTGTCTGCTCTACTGATTGTTAACTCAGTACTGAGTTAACTGAGGTCCTTTATGAACAGGGCCTCAGGACCATCTATTTTGGTATATGGATAATTCCCTGCACCAGGTAATGCTATCAGGCAGGATTGAACAATCCAATTCCAGCAGCCACAGTTTGATGCAAACTGATTTAGCATTGGCAGAACAAGACTGAAGTTCTTTACTAAAGAATTAAATGAAATGCCTTTTTGACTAATACCATAAAGTTCCAACAGTACCTTTGACTCAGAAGGTTTGAGTTTTAGCCACGGTGCACAAAAGTTGAAATGGACATCAAACCCAGAAACGAGCAATAAGCATCTTTCAAATTACTGAGTTCCATTGGGATTTACTGAGGATATATGAGACAGGGATCTGGAGATGGCTTGGAACCAGCCCACATATAGAGGCTATGAATGATCCTGATGCAGGAGAATGGCAGAACTGAAAGCACAGAGCTGGATCTGAGTGGGTCTGGGTTCTGTCACATTTGTTGCCACTTCCAGCTGTCCTTTCCAGTTCCGCCCTTTCAGAGCCATACCAGAATTTCAGGCCCAGAACAAGCCATTTTTGAACATGATAAATAAAAAGCTCCTTGAAAATAATTTTGAGTCATTTGGTAACAGTTGCTTATAAATATTGAGCAACCACAATGTTCCTACAGCTCCATGGATTGTCAAAATGGAAACAGTTTTGTATGGATTTGAGCTCTTGAGAGTTTGGCAGACAGAGTATGACAGAGAACCAATCCAATTTAAGTGCAGGCGTTCATTAACTTGACACTGTTGAACTGCCTGTTTGCAGCAGCTCACCATCTCTGGGTTGGCATGGTATTGGGCAGATTGGAGGCTAATCTGTTGGATGGGGAGGATGTGAAAGGAAGTCCCCCATGGTAACTGCAGCCCAGAATATTTTCACTGAGCCTGAAGGGCACCTGGTGTTTGTGACCCCGTCAAAATATTTTTTCCTTATAATCTTAGGCTTTTTTCTCTTTGCTGTCTACTCAGGACCCATACTTGATCTTACCTGATTCAGCAAATACCTGGGCCATGGGACATAAACTTCAGAAACTATAGCAGTAGAACAGCATCAGGACAATAATGTTCACCACAGATACTTAGCTCTGCTATCAACTTCATGCTTGTAAGACAGGTCAAGTTAAAATGAGCCCTTTTAGCTCTCCTTTTTGAATAATATTAAATGAAACACCTATCAAGAGCCTAAATGTACCTATCAAAATTTACAACCAAAATGAAGATGTGCACTGAATTAATTTCACCTGACTAGCTTTTATCTGCTCAAGAATTATTGATTTTGCCATCATCTGAATGTTTATTCTTTTACATCAATCACTGCATTCATACATTTATCAAAATTCAATAAACAATACAATTTAACCATCATACATCATGCATTTAAAACCCTTATCAAAACAACACTAAGTTCAATAACCTTGGCTCCCTGAAAGCTGTGGATAATTTTGTAATCTTGAAGCACCAACTGATGTCTTCAAAGGTTACTGCTGTTAAAAAAAAAGTCTGTTTTCAAGCTCAACAGCTTTAACATCGTGTGTTGCGAGACAATTTTTGTTTTATGTTTAGTACAAAATGCTGTCCTGTATTGCGGCCAAGCTCATCCTCATTTTACATCAGTCTATGGCTGTGCATCTGAGTCATCTGTTTCTCCAGCAATGTGTGGTGGTGGATTTAATGTTCAGAGATGATTTTGGCGCCAGTCAGGGAGAAACCTTGTAGAGCTTTGCAACATGAAATCGATTGAGTGGTGTAGAGTTATTATGCAGCACATTGTACACAGCCTGTGAAAGAAATATTTTTAATGGGATCAGTGGCCCTTTCTCAGTCCATACTTCAGGTAGTTACAACTGATTTCTGCACTTTTCAGTTTCTTCACCAGCATCTTGCATTGATAGTGTCCTGAATGCAGTGAAATGCCGTAGTGCACCTTGTAGCAGTGTAATTAAATAACAATTGACAGTGATCCAAGGAAGGAGAGATAAAGAGGTATTTAAACCATTTTGAGGAAGGTGAGAGAGATAGTGAAAGAAAGGCTGGCATTTACACCTATATAGAAACAAATACTGCGGATGATAGAAAAATGAAGTGGAAACAGAAAGTGTTGCATAAAGCAGGTCTGGCAGCATCAGTGGAGAAAAAGATTAGAGTCTAGATTAGTGTGGTGCTGGAAAAGCACAGCAGGTCAGCCAGCATCCGAGGAGCAGGAAAATTGATGTTTCAGGCAAAAGCCCTTCATCAGGATCTTTTCCAGCACCACTCTAATCTAGACTCTGATTTCCAGCATTTGCAGTCCTCACTTTTGCTTCAATGGAGAGAAAGCAAAATTAACATTTGGGTCCAATGACCCTCCTTCAGAACTAATTGTACCTCTGAAAAGATTGGTATATATACTGAAGATGTGGTGGGGGGAAGAGGAAATGATAGATGGAGGTGGAACCCAGGGAAAGAAATAAACAGCTGGGCAGATAAAGGAATGGGTACATGTTAGCCTGGAGAAAGAATAGGGTTTTTTGTGGTACCAGCCCATGGTTGATAAGGTCTGGTGTGTGGGGACTGGAGAAAGGATATTGGAGAAGGTCCTCAGCCCTAAAATTATTGAACTCAATACTGAGTCCTGCAGTGTGCCCAAACGGAATTGAGGTGCTATTCTTCTGGCTTGCGCTGAGCTTTGCTGGAACACAGCAGCAAGCCTGAAACAGAGATGTCGGCCAGAGAAAACAATGGTACGTTGAAGCAGCCGACAATAGGAATCTGAGGGTCATTTTTGCAGATATACTGGATGGAATCTTAGAGGAGTCTGAACGATGTGGGCTGTGATAAGAAGTCTATCTAGGCCAATTCTCAATGTCAGGAACAATTCGCTCTATCTCTTAACCTTTTTACAGACAGCTTGATGAGTTAATGACTGAGCAGTGGCAAGTTGTGAATTGAGGGGGAATTGCCTTGGTGATGGCACAACGCACCTCACTAGTTTGCAGCTTTCTCTCTTACCAAAGAAGCTAGATGTTGAGAAAACTCAGCATAGAAGCCAGTGTGATTACCTGACAGAATTAGCTCATTGCTTGCTCTGAACAACCTCCATAGAAATAGAACAATACAGTGCAGAATTGGCCCTTTGGCCCTTGATGTTGTGCCGACCTGTGAACTATTCTCAGCTTGTCCCCCTACACTATTCCACCATCACTATTCCACCATGTGCTTATCTAAGGATTGTTTAAATCTCCCTAATGTGGCTGAGTTAACTACATTGGCAGGTAGGGCATTCCACGCCCTTACCACTCTCTGCCTAAAGAATCTGCCTCTAACATCTGTCTTAAACCTATCACCCCTCAATTTGTAGTTATGCCCCCTTGTACAAGCTGACGTCATCATCCTAAGAAAAAGACTTTCACTGTCTACCATATCTAATCCTCTGATCATCTTGTATGCCTTTATCAAATCCCCTCTTAGCCTTCTTCTTTCCAATGAGAACAGACACAAGTCCCTCAGCCTTTCCTTGTAAGACATTCCCTCCAGATCAGGCAATATCCTGGTAAATCTCCTCTGCACCTTTTCCAATGCTTTCACATCCTTCCTGAAATATGGCGACCAGAACTGTACACAATATTCCAAGTGTGGCCGCACTAGTATTTTGTATAGTTGCAGCATAACGTTGTGGCTCCGGAACTCAATCCCTCTACCAATGAAACCTAACACACCGTATGCCTTCTTAACAGTACTATCAACCTGGGTGGCAACATTCAGGGATCTAAGTGCATGGACTCCAAGATCCCTCTGCACATCCACACTACCAAGAATCTTTCCATTGACCCAGTATTCTGCCTTCCTGTTATTCTTCCCAAAGTGAATCACCTCATATTTAGCTGCATTGAACTCCATTTGCCACCTCTCAACCCAATTCTGCAGTATATCCAAGTCTCCCTGCAACCTGTAACATTCTTCCACACTGTCCACTACTCCACTGACTTTAGCGGCATCTGCAAATTTACTAATCCATCCACCTATGCCTGCGTCTAAGTCATTTATAAAAATGACAAACAGCAGTGGCCCCAAAACAGATCCTTGTGGCACACCACTAGTAATCAGACTCCAGGCTGAATATTTTCCATCAACCGCCTCTCGCTGCCTTCTTCCAGAAAGCCAGTTTCTAATCCAAACTGCTAAATCACCCTCAATCCCATGCCTCTGCATTTTCTCCAACAGCCTACCATGTGGAACCTTATCAAAGGCTTTACTGAAGTCCATGTATACCACATCAACCGCGCTACCCTCATCCACATGCTTGGTCACCTTCTCAAAAAACACAATAAGGTTTGTGAGACATGACCTGCCCTTGACAAAACCATATTGACTATCTGAAATCAAATTGTTGCTTGCTAGATGATTATAAATCTTATCTCTTATAATCCTTTCCAAAACCTTTCCTACAACAGAAGTAAGGCTCACTGGTCTATAATTATCTCGGTCATCTCTACTGCCCTTCTTGAACAAGGGCACAACATTTTCAACCCTCCAGTCCTTTGGTACTAAACCTATAGACAATGACGACTCAAATATCAAAGCCAAAGGCTTTTCCACCTCCTCCATAGCTTCCCAGAGAATCCTCGGATAAATCCCATCGGCCCAGGGGACCTGTCTACTTTCACTCCTTCTAGAATTGATAACACCCCTTTGTAACTAACCTCAATCCTTTCCAGTCTAATATCTCATACCTCATTCCCCTCCTCTACAATATTCTCCTTTTCCTGAGTGAAAACCAATGAGAAATGTTCATTTAGTACCTCTCCGATCTCCACAGGTTCCACATTCAACTTTCCACTTCTGTCTTTGACTGGCCCTATTCCTATCCTAATCATCCTTTTATTCCTCACATAACTATAGAAAGCTTTAGGGTTTTCCTTTGTTCTATTTGGTAAAGACTGCTCGTGTCCTCTCTTTGTTCTTCTTAACTCTCTCTTTAAATCCTTCCCAGCTGATCTGTAACTCTCCATTGCCTCATCTGAACCATCTTGCCACATCAACACATAAGACTCCTTCTTCTGCTTAACAAGAGATGCAATTTCTGTAGTCGACCACAGTTCCCTTACTTTATCGTTTCCTCCCTGCCTGGGACATACCTATGTCGCATACGACAAAACTTAGGGCATAATCCACAGGTACCAGCCAACATGCACTCTTCACCCACGGGCATTAGCATGTAACATCTGCTTAACCCTTTAGGATCCTAATAGCACCCCTCTGATAAACTGGCAGAACGGTACATAAGCATGGACTTACATTGCAGGGCACACCAGCAGCTTGCATGGAAGTGCCGCAGAGGGGACACTCTGCATAGCGACAGGTACTCATTTCATGAGTTGGACCAAGCCGCGTGTTAGGGTTGCTTCCTTAATCTCTTAGTGCTCGCTGACCTGAATGCTCGCAGTATTCTTGCCTTGTGTGCCAATTCACACAGTCACATAACCAGACGGCTTACCTTGCTGGTTGGCAGTCTTCAATCATCTTATTGTCTGGCAATGTGCTACTTTAATCTCACACCTGCTTCATGTGCCACTAGCTTTCATGACAAACCCGATGTGTATGAAGAAAGAGATACATACACTTTTGAGATTTTAAAGGCATCTCGGGATATGGGAAGAAAGCGGAAATGTAGCATCGAGATAGAAGATCAGCTATGATCTTATTGAATGGTATAGCAGGCTCAAAGGGCCAAATGGCCTTTTCCTGCTTGTAGTTTCTATGTTTCTATATGCAGCTATCAGTCAGCCCTGTCTCAAAGTTTTCAGGAAGCAGTCCTCACTGAAGGGAGGCACCCATCAGTAAGGGGGTGCGGGCTCAGTAAATCAAGCACAGGCTCTGATATCGGCTCAGGGGGTTGGCCACCATTTGTAATCCAGTCAGGCTCATTCCACTTTGGAAATTTGTGCCTCTACTGTCTGGGGCGTGGGTCATGGCTGTTCGTGTGCTCTGTAGGAGTCTGTCTCTGGGCACTTCTCCCTCATCTGGGGCTTTCTATTTAGGCTGCTCTGGTGCTGAATCACAGCAAGTCCATTCAGTTTGTCCACAGAGACCAAGACAAAATGGAAGGCAGTCATTGATTGCCGACTCTGAGGGTTCTCTCCTGCCTGAGCCTGTATAGGAGCCAGTCTCTGGCAGTCCTCTGAGCACCGATGGCCTGGGCTAATTCTGTTCCGGTCAGTTGCAGAATTGTTGCTGTGAGGTGCTCACCAACTTGTGGTCCCACACTATTGACGCCTGATATTCCCACCAAAGTGTCAGTACCTGGGCTAGTGGAGGTGCAGCAATTGATGAGGTTTTCTCTGAGGTCTCGTTACTTTCATTCTCTGCAGGAAGTAGCTTTATGGGGAGCTGGGTGTTTCTCTGTGGTGGTGGTGCAAGTGCTGGATATACCTGCAACACCTGAGAGAGAGAGAGAGAGAGAGAGAGATGGCATTGCAGCCACTGGTTAAAAGTAGAACTGACGGAGACTGACGGAGGGGTAAACGTGTGAGTTGTTGTGGAAGAGAGTGGTTAGCAGGGCATGATATCTTTGCATCTCTGAAGGAGCTTGCTGCACCCTGCAAGGGATATTTTCTCCTGTGGGGAGAAAGTGAGGTCTGCAGATGCTGGAGATCAAAGTTGAAACTTTATTGCTGGAACAGCACAGCAGGTCAGGCAGCATCCAGGGAACAGGAGATTCGACGTTTCGGGCACAGGCCCTTCTTCAGAAGAAGGGCCTGTGCCCGAAACGTCGAATCTCCTGTTCCCTGGATGCTGCCTGACCTGCTGTGCTGTTCCAGCAATAAAGTTTCAACTTATTTTCTCCTGTACTGAGAGAAAGGAGGGGGGGGGTGGGGAGTTACAGTGTTTCACTGAGATGAACGTGGGTGGCTTGGCTGTTGGGGATAGTGTAGGTGGTAGAAAAATGGTGAGGTGCTCTGAGGGAATAAGTAGACAGAACAGGAGGCATGCGGAGTTGGTGGTGTGAGAGGTTGGGAAGGGTTAGAGTGAGTGACAGAAAATGTTGCAGTGTAAGTCATGAGCCTTAGTAGGAAGTGGATGCAGTAGCACAGATAGAGTGAGTGTGAAGTAGCAGGGTGTTGAACTTATCTTGGCACTATGGAGAAGGTCATTGTTGTTCTTTCTGCACTGCTGGCCATTTCTCCACACCCTGGAGATGGCATTTCCCTTGGCAGTGACATCAGACCAAACTGCCAGCCTCTGGTGATGTGGTCTCCTGTGCCAGTCCTCCAGAAAGAGGACTCATTTCCTTTGCACCACCTTATCCACGAGTGTCTCCATCCACCAGCTGTCGGAGAGTTGCACCGTCTTTTTCTACACTCTTCCATGTTCACATTCTGTCCATCAAGAAGCAGGTCAGCATTAGGATGCCGGAACTTGTGTGGATGCAGAGTAGCTTTTCCATGAAGGTAGGGATGAAAAACATGCCTGGCTTTGAGTAGATATCCACTGAATGGTGAGTTGTTCTGGGAATGGCACACAGTCAGACGGGATCAGAGTTGGACGTGAGGGACACTATAGGAAGGAGCAGGGCTCTGAAAGCTAGTGCTTCCAAATAAACCTGTTGGGCTATAACCTGGTGTTGTGTGATTTTTTAACTATAGGATTAGATTTTGTAATTAATGGGATAGTTTGCTAACTTATGACAAATAAACTTACTAGGCTCACGGCAAAAAACTGTAAAAAACATGCAATGTAATTGGTCTTAGCTAAAGAAACATAAGATTCAGCTCAGAGTTAACATTTTGAGTCAGTTGTGAAGAAGTCATTGGACTTGATTTCCCTGTCACCACAGATGCTGTTTGACCTTTTGAGTTTCTCCAGCACTTTCTGTTTCAGTTTTGTATTTATATAGCACCTTTCATGACCTCAGGACACCCAGAAGTGCTTTGCAGATAGTGAGGCATTCCTGAAGAAGGGCTTATGCCCGAAACGTCGATTCGCCTGTTCCTTGGATGCTGCCTGACCTGCTGCGCTTTTCCAGCAACACATTTCCAGCATTTTTGAAATGTGATCAATGTAAGAAATGTCGCAATAGCCATCAGTCTGTGTGCACAGCAATCTCCCACAAGTAGTAATATGATAATGACTAGATAGTCTGTTTATTGTTACGTTGATTTCAGAATAATTATCAGCTAGGGCAACGCCCATTTGAAATAGCATCATGGAACCTTTAACATCCACCTGAGGGGACAGAAGGTTTAAACATCATTTTCAGAAACCAACACCTCCCAGAGAGCAGCATTTCCTGGAGCACCAGTGATTTCTGTTCTCAGATCGCTGAAGTTGGATCTAAACTGCTAGCTTTTTGACTCAGAGGTAAGATGTAAGAGACCAATTGAACTCCTCTAAGAATTTTTAGAGTGAAGAGACCGCCTGATAACTCCTCTTGCATCTGCAGTATCAATTTCATTTGTGGTATGAAAGGTTTTGATTTAGACAGCAGTGAAGTATCAGCAACACCGAGGAAGGTGTTAATCACTGAGGAAGGTGATAATCTAATAATCTAGAGACCAGGTCAGAAGTTCTGGGGATATTGGTTTGAATCCCACCAAAGCAGTTGGTGAAATTTGAAATCAGTAAAAGTCTGGTTTAATGGTGACCATGTAACCACTATCAAAACCCATTAGGTCTGCTGAAGCCCTTTAGGGAAGGAAATCTACCACTTTCACGCGGCCTGGCCTGTGTGACTCTAGACCTGCAGAATATCATTGACTGTCCACTACCTACTGGGCAACAGATGCTGGCCCAGCCACTGACATCTACATCCCATAACTTAATTTTTTTAAAAGTCACAATTTTCTGTGGACGTGGGAATTAGAAGAATGGAGTCTGAGGAGACTGGCAGATTATTTCCCCCAATTAACCCACACTTTGATGCCTGGGGATTTAAATTGCCCTGCAACATCTGCACACTGTCCTACCTCTTAGCCCAAGAATAACACTCCACAGAAAACAATAAATGACACAAACATAATTATCTCATGAGCAAGGCCAACAATATTTGCTAACCTTTACTTTGACCAAGAGGTAGTTAAATTTATTTCTCCCTCCATTTCACCTTTATACATTTCCTGAAAACAGGGGATGTTGAATTTTACACAGATGATAAGGTAAGAATTGAGTGAGGCCTACCCTGAGGGGTCAGCAAGTGACACCAAGGGAATGAGGAGAGCAGGGGACATGCACAATAAGTTGGTTATCTTCCCATTACTCCCAAACTATCTCTAATAATACAGGGGGTGAGACAGCACAGAAATCTGCAGCCAGTCCAACACATTTAAATAAATAGTTAATGGTTAATTCCTTTTAGATGCTCAACTGAGATGAGTGTTGCACTGCCCACACCGGACCACTTTTCAAAAGTGTTTTTAAAAGGGTGGGAAGGAAAGGAGCACTATCTTCAATAGGGAGGTGATTCTCTTTCAACACTGGGGGCAATCTCCAGAAGATAGCTCCACCCCATCCAGACTGTAAAACACAATTGTCCACTCCACCTCAACCACCCCTCTTTGTGAAATGCTCTGACAATCCCTGCCAAATACTGCCAAATTTAAAGAAAAGATTAGGAAAGCTGGCAAATGACACGTGGTGGAATGACCAATCTTGTATATGTCAAAATGGGGCCCCATTATGCCTCAGAATGTTGATTTCTTTTTACTGCTTATGTTCCCTCTGGAGACTCATTGGGACTTACAACCTGGGACAGCTACCAAGACTGCTGGCACTGCCTGGGCTACAAGAGCTGCCAGTCAATCAAATTGTTCTTCCCAATGAGATACAGAAGTCCCATTTTTCCTTTATTAATAGAGTCATAGAGATGTACAGCACAGAAACAGACCCTTCGGTACAACTCATCCATGCTGACCAGATATTCTAAATTAATCTAGTCCCATTTGCCAGCACTTGACCCATATACCACTAACCTCTTCCTATTCATACACCCATCCAGATGCCTTTTAAATATTGTAATTGCAGCCGCCTCCACCACTTCCTCTGGCAGCTCATTCTGTACACACACCACCCTCTGTGTGAAAATATTGCCCCTTAGGTATCTTTTAAATCTTTCCCCTCTCACCAAAAACCTATGCCCGCTAGTTCTGACCTCCCCATCCCAGGGAAAAGACTTTGTCTCTTTACCCTATCCATGCCCCTCATGATTTTATAAACCTCTATTAGGTCACCCCTCAGCATCCTACGCTCCAGGGAACACAGCTCTCCCTATAGCTCAAACTGTCCAATCCTGTCTGCAGTGTATTATACTGGAGGGCTGATGTGATTAATGTCTTAAGGGGTGGTTTTGGGTAGGGGAAGGGTAAAGCAATTTGTGCACCTGTAAAATTCTGCTGATTGAGTGGAACAGTTAGGGTAGACAGAGCAAAAGGGTCCTACACTGGTAGGGCAAGGATGGATCACCCAAAAACACACAGAGTCTGGATTTTTCAGCAGTCATTTTAGGAAACATCTCCTCTTTAAGAGGCTGGTAGAAGTTTGCATCATAGATTCTTGGTAACTGAAGCTATTAAAAAATGTGGAGGAAAAGCAGATAAATGGGGCGGAATCGGACATTTTTTAGCCCAGATCTGAGTTGTGTTGAGTTTTTTGGAAGGGTTCGTCATTACATGGACTACTGAATCTTTTTAGCATAACTTACCAAGTTCACTTCATTAATAATCCCATGGTGTCTGTCTCATCTTGTACCATGCACTGGAACAAATTCATGGAGCAACTTGCCATTCCCTGGAATTGAACTTCATCTCTGATGTACTCACTTCATGTCTGTGTACTCAGACAAGCAGAGGCAGGACATCCTCTTTTTCCTGGAACTGCAGTGGAAACCCCATTACGAGACCCTGCTGGCCTGGTGTAAGGTAGCAACCTGGGTTTATGCAACCTGAACCATCTTGAGAAATGCTCAGCGCCGGAGGTTGTAGATCAATGACTTGCTCCACTCTGCCAAAGTAAGTGCACCATCTTCTCACTAATATCTCAGTTTATCTTTACTACTTTGCCCATGTCCCACCAAGGTTCATGCTCTATAACTCTCATTGTTGTCTGTATCAGCTTCCTTCAGTCACTGTCGCCCATCCCAAAACCTGAATCCACTATGATGATTTGTGTTGTGCTCTATGGGAGCTGTCAAGATTCTGGACAAGCAAAAGGCTCACTTGGCAGCCAATTGTGATCAGGCACATTGTGTTAAGTTGATAGATTGCAATCCATTCCGAACATGGGATCCACCTGATGAAGGTTGATGATGACAGGAAGCTTGGTGAATGGAGAAGTCTGTGCAAAATAGATTGAGAAGGGAAGCCCTGCAGGGTTGTAGTTGTGCTGTTGTCAAGGATTATAACAAAGACTCTCAAGCACATTAAAATTCTGTAATTCCCACCCTAATGGTACTATAGGTCTACCTAAAGCACACGGACTGCAGTGATTCAAGAGTACATCTCACCACACCATCTCAAATGCTCTGGACCTACTGGCCTTTCAGTAGACTGTTTTTAACCACTTAAGTAACCATTGCTATCTTTTCTTTTTTGCTCTATAAAGGATGTGACTGTTCACAGGTTGCTGATCCCATTCAGTATTCAAATATGCTCAATGTATCAGTGAATACTTTTTTGCAGCTATGCTGGGAAACCATTGACATTTCAATAAATTTTAAAGGTTGCGGCCTAAGCAGATTTATACACTTGTGTCTTTGCCTTTAACTCCGTCTACTTTTTTCAAGTCAAAGGGCTGGCCATAGGTACCCTCTTGGGCCCCAGTTATGTCTGTTTCTTTGTGCTGTGCGTGGAACATTCCTTTTTCCAGTTCTACTATGGACCCCCATCCTAAACTCTTTCTCCAGAACATTGATGACAACATCAGTATTGCTTCTGTCTCTCATTTGGATTTGGAGAAGTTTATCTATTTCACTTCCAATTTCTACCCTGCTCCCACCTTCACCTGGTCCATCTCTGACTCCTCCTTTCCCTTCCTCGATATCTCTGTTTCCATTTCTGGGGATATGCTGGCATTCAATATCCATTATAAATCAAGTGACTCCCACAGTTACCTTTACTATACATCCTTGCACCCTGCTTCCTGGAAAGACTCTATTCCATTCTCCCAGTTCCTCTGTCTCCGTTGTAACTGTGTTGAAAAGTGTGGTGCTGGAAAAGCACCGCAGGTCAGGCAGCAACTGAGGAGCAGGAAAGTCGATGTTTCAGGCATAAGCCTTCCATCAGGAATGTCACCTGTTCCAATTATGGCAACTTTGTCAAGGGCGCCTTTGAAATATCCACCTTCTTCCTCATTTGAGGATTCCCCATACCCAGTGCCCTCAGCCATGTCTGACCCATCTCCTAGACTTTGGCTCTCATCCCCTCTCTTTCCTCCCACACATGATGGGGTCCCCCTGATCCTCACTTACCATTTCAGCAATAACCACATCCCAAGAATCATTAGTTGCTATTTCCACCATGTCCAGCAGAATACCCAACAAAACACATATTTCCCTCCCCTCCCTTGTCAGATTTCCACAAGGCCATTCCTTCCAGGACATCCTGTTCCACTCCTCCTTCACTCTCAATATGTCTGCTAAGCCCTATGTCATTGTCCCCTGCACTGCAGAAGGTGTGACACCTTCCTGTTTACTTCTTCCTTCCTCTGTCTCCAAAGGCCCAGACACACCTTCCAGCTGAAGCAGTCATTTAACTGCACTTCATGCAATCTAGTCTACTGCATTCACTGCTCACAATATGATCTCTTCTAGATGGGGGAGAAGAAGCGCAGACTGGGTGACCGCTTTGCAGAACACCTATGTTCTGTCAGCAAAAATAACCCTGAGCTTCCAGTTGCCTGCCACTTCAACACACCACCTTGTTCCCTGGCCACCATCTCTGCCTCAAGCTTACTGCAGTGCTCCAGTGAAGCTCAGCATAAGCTGGAAGAACAACACCTCATTTTTCACTTGGGGACCCTGCAACCTTCTGCACTCAATCTGGAGTTCAGTCATTTTCCGGCTTGAGATCACCTTCCCCCGCCCCATGCACCAGGTTTTTTCATGGACTACTACCATTGTCAGACACTAACAGTCCCCATGAGCAGCTGTTGATTCTCTCAGGCTGACCTTTATCCACTTCTTTTTCCGCCCAACTGTTTCTCTCTCTCCCTTTGGGTTGCAACTCTACCTATCGGTTACTCTTCCCACTGCCCCCCCACCCAATCCCATCTTCAGCGTATATACCAGCTTTTACATAGCTACAATCAGTTCTGAAGAAGGGTCACTGCACCTGAAATACTATCTTTGCTTTCTCTCCATTGATGCTGCCAGATCTTGCATTTTTAACATGATAATCTTTTGCTGAAACTTCGGTACAGATTAAGCTACAGATTTATTATTAACAATAAAATAGAAGTTTATTTACAAACGAACTAAAACTAAATTTAAGCAAGGGATGTTGCAACAGTTTTAGAGGTTCCTAAACACGTGGCAAAACAAAATCCCATATATTTTTCCACACCATTACTTTACAGTTAATCAAACACCAGAAAAGTGTTCCTGCTCTGTGAAATTCAGAGGTTAAATTTACCTGCTTATTCTTTATTCTGCTCCTGCAAACTGAGACCTTTTCACATGACCACACACAAAACTGAGATCTTAAATTTCTTCAGTATTTTAAATAATCTGAGGTGTTCAAACCAAACACCACTGTTCTGGAAATTCCATAAATGAAACACTTCCACTGCAATGACCTACATCCTGAATTGCTCTGGGCAAACACCTGTCTTAAGGAGAAATGATAGCTGTATCGGACTCCAGTCAGGTCTCCTTTGAACTGAACAAATGTTTTTCGCTCTCTGGATTTTTGTAAATTAAAATCAATCCTTGATTATTCTGAACCCAGAATCAAGCGAATGTTTGACATTGAGTTGAACCTGACCTTTTTCAATCTGAGTGTTGAATTTTTTAGAATGTTTTGCCCTGAGGCCGAGTGAGTTTTCTCACTGTCTTACCACATGCATCCCCTACCCTGCGCCTATGGCATTCCTCTGATCCAATTTTAGCTCCATCTTATCACATGCCATTCCTGGAGGAACTCGTCACTTTCAGGATATCCCAAAATTGACTGGCATCCCTGGCAATGGTGCCACATTTGCAAAGGCTCTGTGCACATGGATGGGCACTATTATTCTGGAGTAGCTCTGCATGTTTGTGAAATTTGTTTCAGACATGGCAGACAACTGAAATTTGGTGCCCAACTTTGTGGGTAGGTACTCAGAAGTCCTGCTGGATGGGGTGGTGTACAGTCAGATATCCCCTTATCCCAGGACCACAATACTAGTCCATACCAGCTTAATATTCAAGTCAGTGCAGTCTCTGCTGTGCATTCCTCCATGGTTATGTAGGAAGAAGTTGAATGCGTTTTTTTCACACAGTCTCTGTTGCTGTAAACATTTTCCATCAATACTCGTGCTCCTCTACTCTCATCATTGCCTGCAACATTTTCCAAGGAGCCTTTCCTGATATCCAAATGCCAAGCTGCAGTCGTCATGAATCCTCTCTGAAGTCAGTGTCAAGAATGTTTTGATATCTGACTTCTATGGAGTGTTTGATAAGATAGGAAGCTGAATATTATTGAGATGAATTATGCAATTGGTAAGTCATTTAACAAACTATAATCCCCCTTTATTGGCAACTCGTGGCTTCTTAGGGAAAAACGTACCTCACTGCTTGTCAAATGCATAAAAAAGTGGAGTAAGTTGTTCCCAACTTCAATAGGACTCACCAGAATTCCCAAGCAATGTTGCCATAGGTCACATTGTTCAGGCCCCTATAAAATTTCATTCAGTGCTATGTGGCTCCTGCCATAACACGACAACCTCCCCCCTTTACCCTAAATAAGTATTAATATGCAAAAAGAAAATCACAGTCCTATCACAATTTAAAGCAAACCTTGGGCTTGGATTTTCACTTGCAGAAAAATGTGTGGAGGTAGTTTCAGTCAATGATGGCATTAGTACAATGTTAAAAATCTCTCCCAACTTTTAAATTGCTACTTGAAACTACCACGCTGTTTAGCTAAAGCTCCATCATTTTCTGTGTGAAACATGTGGTTTTGCAGTTGTGTGTTCAGAAAGAGGGAATGGGATTTGAGTCTGTTTGAATAGCAATGAATTTGCAACTTAAACTTGCAGCCTGACCTAAAATACAGCCCACGTTTAGAATTAAGGGATTGTGAGCAGTGGCAGAGGAAAGAGAAAAGTTGGCAATGGGGGAAGAGGAACGAGCTGCTCCCAAAAGAATCAGCTTGAAATCTAACATCTATCGGATCATAACTTTTAAAACTGCACTGATTAATATTCTTGCCTCAGAATAGCTAACCTGAATATGTTATATGCCTACCTGCATATGTTAATATATGTATAAAATTACTATTAAAAATGGGTAAATCAGCAATGCAGTTCCCCATTCTTGCCCATTTTGTCCATCCTGTCTGCCTCAGAAATGAGTCAGATTTTCAGAGCGGAAATGACACCCATGAGTTAAAATTACCTCACATTGATTTTATCGTGGTAGTCCCTTCCAACCAGAACGTCACTTCTAGTTCAAGTTAACATAAGTGCCACAGTTGGATTTTATGTAAAAAAAAAGGGATATGCACTTGTTATGACGATGTTACAATATACACAATTAGAAAAGAATATGGGTAGAGTAAATGCTGCATGCATATCTTATTTTGAAATAAATAGGATAGAAATTCTGTTGATGCTTTAAGGGTGGTGAAAGAATTCAAAAGCATACTTTCTGGCAGTGATCTTTACCAAATCATGGGGCTATGTATATCAGTCTCACTATCTCTGGAAGCAGAACATGTGTGATAGAACTCATCACATCACAGGGATTCATTGAGGGATTCAAAGGGATTTATTGAGGTGAAGATTTAGCCTCCTCACGCAATGTCCATCAACAAACCAATGGTAAATGATGCCTAAGTGATCGAAAGGTGATTCACAACTCATAAAGTAACTATAACATGTAGCCATGTTTAGACATTTGATTGACATCTTTCTTGTAAGAGGCAATGTAGGCTGGGAACTCCCTCCAGACATATTTCCAAATCTGTGGGAGGCATAGAAATAGAGAACCTAAAACAAGCCCACCTGCTTAAGTCTGGAGATTCTTGTGAAAGTGACGTGGGATACTAACTCTCATTCATCTTTTGCTCTCCTGCCCTTGACAATCACCCCCGTCACTGCATACCAAGGTTGTATCACTGCTAATTCCCTCTGGACCCCAGAATTTCAGGGTCAAAATATTATAAAGTACATTATCACTAATATGCTATAGTAGAGATTATTGACATTAAGTTATAATTTACATTAATAAAACTTTCCATAGTAGACTGTTAATAAAATGTTGAGGTGTATATTATCATAATGAGTTATTCTTTATTTATCATGTGGTAGCCTGTGCATTGATGATAGTATGTTATGGTATGCATTATTAGCAGTAGGTTATAGAGCAATATATTAGTTGAAAATGTGTGAGTTGTTGATAATATAATCATCTTTTTTCTGAAAAAGGCTTTTCTGACTGCCTCATGAAGTTTAGAGAGGAGAGAAGAGTTATTACCTTTTGCATATTTTTAAGTCCATTATTAAACTCATGGTGTGATGTTGGTTTGAAACCTCATCATTATGTTTTCAGCTCCAGCTGCTCGAGAGACTTCTCTCTGATTTTCCAGCAATGCTAAATTGACTAGGATTTCAAACATGAACCACACGCAGATTTATTCAATTATCATTTATCAGATGGAAGAATGTAAATCTTCCAGCTTCATTTAGAACCAACAGTTTACTCTTTTTGACACGCATTTCAAATCACAAATACAAAACACAATCTGGGACAGAAACAAATTTCTCATTTTCTTTTAAAGCATTTTAGCATGATTATTTTCAGCAAAAATCTGTCCATGTGTATGTCATAATAATTAAAATATCAATTATAAAATTAGAGATAATACAATATACAATAAGCATTCCTCAAATTCAGAATTTATCGAGATTTTATATTCATGATTAATAAAGCATACTTCCACCAACAACGATAAGCTATACTGTCATATTTGCTTTTCTTGTAGTTGGCATGAAGTGGTCAAAAAAGTATGGATATATAGTTCATATATTGGACAGGATACTGAAATGGTGCAGTCAGAGACAATTCTAAAGAATAAAGGAATTCATCTTTCCAAATTTCAGGATGTCCCAAAGAATTTCAGAGATAAGTGAGTAACACAGTTTTGGATTTGGAATGTAGCTACCGAAAGTGCTGAGCAAGGTCATAAGATTGTGACCAGATCGATTGTTTCATGAGGGTTAGTTGAGGAATACACTAACTGCCTTACTTTACTTTACTTCAAAATAGTTTCCAAAGGGGAAGGCAAGTCATATCACAATGGTAGTACTTTTACCATGCAACTCTGACAAATATTCATTGCTGCTGGATCAAAATTCAGGAATTTCTGAATTGACACACCGTGAGAGGACCATTGTCATGAGGATTGTAGTTGTTCAAGGTAATCCCTTGTACTTTCCCAATTTTGGTCACTTTTTGATTCTTGCTGAATTTTGCTGAGCCTCTCTTGACTTACTGGCCACTTTTGTTTTTGTACTTTGTGTTATGGACTAGGCCAGACCACTCAAAAGATTCTTAAGCCGGCAGCCCTGACCATAACTTTGCAAATTTGTTTTCGGAAATGTACATTGAAAATTACCTGAAGTAAGTTAGTGAGGTTGACTACCAGGATAAAAACAGACAAAATTTTATTCACGAGATTACACAATGAAACACAAAGAACAGAATAAAGAACCTCTACAGCACTCAGTCTATCCAAACTAGACTTTATTATGCTGTTCCGAATATGCACAACAGTCCCAGCAAGCAAACCCCCTTAAAAACACAGTACAAAAAAAAGGATCAGATGCTTACAGGTTGGAGTTAGAAGGGCAGAAGAGAGAGTTTCCACACAGCTCACTGTTGAACTCCCAACCAATTCTGAACTAAACTGCTCAGCTCAGCTAGAGAGCTAACCACTCCCATTTCTTTATGCAGGTCACTTTGAAAACATGACCACTTTGGCCTGAAGTCTCATCTGTTTACATATAAACCAAAAAGCCCCTCAATACTCTTTAATCTGTGTACCAAACCAGACTGATTGGAGCCCGGCCTGATTTGTTACCTCTCTGAAAAAAACTCAGGACAGAGTATCCTTGAGCCAAGGAACAGCTTTTAGAAACAAAAAAGGGACTAGCTTTGTGACATTTGAAACATTTCTTTTCTGTCATCAGAAAGTAATCTTGACAGATCTTTCTTTTTGGATTCCACTTTGAATCTAAGGAGCCAATGAAATATTCTACTGGTTGCCCCTTGATTGGTTGGTCAACAATGACTTATTGCTGGACACGTGGTTCAGCATCTGTTTACTTTACACAGCAATTGTTCTCTTGAAGCTAATGGAGCTCCTTCATATTTCTTAAGGAATTTGAGGTCCAAACTTATCGGGTGGCTGTTCACCGTGCTTTGGATTACTAGGACTAGTTTATGTATTAAAAACGCTTTACTCAAGTACTCCTGGTAGGTAGGCAGACAAAGAGACACAGAAATTCATTTGTGGTTCAACTCAATTTTATTTACAAAATATTTGTTATTAAAAATGCCACAGGAGTATTTACCAAATTTCAGCAATATTTTGTCTCTACCTAGCACTTTCCATCTGAGAAAGGATACTACTTGTAATGATTCATATGTTTGAGCTGGGCCATTGGAATCTCCTTCCTCTCTGATGTATGGATGACTCTTGTCCATGAAGGTGGGTCTCTCAGGTCAGAGCAGATCTTCTCCTGGGGCTTATGGGGTTGCTGCACTGTCTACTGGCATCAGTCATCCCTCTGGGTCTTCGCTGAGAGGCTGGCTTCCAGCTGTGTATTTTTATACCCCCTCCCCCCAGATCTTCCAAAATGTTCAATGCCCTCTGATCAATGTGGTCATGAATGGGATTCAAAGCATTCAATAATGTTGTGTCAATACTCTTCACTTTTGCCATTCCAGAGAGTTGTAAAGTACATCTACTCAGGCACTGGCTAGAAGTCATGTTGCCAGGAAGTCTGATTGATACTTCTCCAATACACAACCTTCGGGCTGATTGAACAGATTCAACCTGAACCTTTGTGATCTCTTAGATCTTGGTTTCCAGTGTTCTTTGTAGCTGATAGCTGCTGGTTGCTGTTTAATTACATTTGACCAATTTTCTTGTCAGGCCCGATTTCTCAAACAGTGGGTAAATTTAGAAATGTCCAATTTTGGGCCTAAGGTCCATACGGCTCAAAAGTGAGGAGTATTGATTGTACACATTTTTCAGAATTATGCATGTGGACTTTTCCAGATGATCACTCCTGGTACCTTACGGTATTTGCCACCTCTATCAGTGTGTGGCACTGTGGAAGACTTGTTTAAGATACTTTGTTTTCATTAATCCTAGTTTTGACCTGGGCCTATCTAATGATTAGTGGCAGAGGATACACCACTGTGAAATATCCACTGAAGACACTGTTGTAGCGTCATTGTACATCCATTTTTATTTTAATTAAATGGAATTGATAAACGGAAGTGCTAAAATTCTGTTTCACTTTAATTCTCAGCAAATTGAGATTGTCTTCAAAAATATGTCCAAAGTATCCTCTTCTTTTTACAGAATGCTGTAAAATATTAGTCATGGAATCAAAAAAGAGAATCCAAAATGAATACAATTTTTTGAGGATGTAAAAAATTAGCTTAAGAGAAAGACTGTAGATGTTTTATGCTTGAATTGCAACATCGATTTTCTAGGATATTAATATAGTATTTTGCATGATAGTAATTAGCACAATTACATTTTGTCAGTCACGATTACTTGGACCTCAGAGAGTTGGAACAGATACTCTGCTCCCTCTGAAAGCTAAAGTAAAACAGCTTGTCTCCACTCACAGACTGTGTGATGTCAGTAAAGTGGTTGGAGGCAATATATATTAACCCCTTCAGAACTATCACTTTATTTTGCTTACTATTTCCACCAAATTGAAAAATTATTTTGTTGGCTGATTTGGGTCTCTCAGAGAATGAACTTTAACTTGTGAGGGTGAATCTGCTCAGGATTGCTGTTGTTGTGCCTTCATTGGTCTGTGTCCTGCAAATGACCCCATCTCCTCCACTTTGCAGGAGGACCTTTAGCCTCAATAAACATAGTCAGTCGTCCTCTTTTGCTGCATATGTGCCAGACGGATAGGGGTTTAGGAATATTTGACTCTGGTTAAGAGTCTATTATCCAAAGGAACCTCCTGGTTTTGTTTGATCTATAGGAGTTAAATAATAAGCTCTAACATTGTGAAATGTAGCATATATACAGTAATAGATATTTGTGAATTTTCTGATGTACTCCAAATACAGAGTTATTGTGACACTAAAATGATTTATAGAGAACTTTTTATTTGAAATAGCCTTTAAATATATGAGTGCATTATGGACTAGTAGCAAGACCTATATGCTATAATATCTGTTATTTCAGATACATTTTCATGACTCATAAGTCTTATATTACATGATCTTTTGGTTATAAAACCAGTGACTAATTATCATTATTCAGTCCCCAGAATTATTTCAGTTAATGCTCTTAAAGCAGTTTACCATATTTTAATATTTGCCTCATTCTGTAATTGGCATTGTATTTTTATCAAGGTGAATTTATGTGACATGTCAAAAGACCTTAATTCATCGACAGATTGGTGTTTCCAAACTTACCTTGACGTATTGTGAGAAGTGAACTCCTAAGCTGTTACTTCTCCTATCAGTTTCCTGAGAAAGCTTAAAAATGGATTGCATATAAACCTAGCTGGTTGGGGCTCTCAGAAGAACATCGCTAGACAAAATGTGAGAGAATGATTGTAGATAAGAGGATATACCTGTGGATGAACATTGCAATGGAAAATAGACAGAAGCGAGCTGGTAGTAGAGTGTCAGGGAGAGAGATGAGGCAGAGTCAGAGGACAAACTGAGAAGAGCACACAGTTGGGAAAGAAATGAATGTGTGAGCTCACTGGCACAAAGTGAGCCAGTGAGTAACAGGCCAGTATTAGACTGCTAGATGAAGTGTTCAGTTTTCACTGTTGAAATTCACTTGACCATTTTTGGAGCAGGTTAGACTGATAGATGTAATTTTATTGTTGTAAGTTTCTATTGTTATGACATTTCAGTTTTTGACTGGTCAGTTCCTTGGAACCTAACAGGTCACAGATCATGATCAGGATCTCCATGATTTAAATGTTCTTTTTTTTTTCAAATAATGGGCCATCATAGTTGTACATCCCTAATTTGCCTTGAGTAGGTAGTGGTGACCCGACATGCTGCACTCCTTGGAGTGTAGAGACACTCACAATGCTGTTAGGAAGGATGATCCAGGATTTGAACAAGCGACAGTGAAGCAACAGTGACGTATGTTTGAGTCAGGATGGTATTTGGCTTGGAGAGGATCTTAATAGTGGTGGTGTTCCCATATATCTGCTGCCTTTTGTAATTCTAGGTAGGAGAGGTCATGGGATTGGAAGGTGCTGTCAAAGAAGCTTTGGTGACTAAAGTGTATTTAACTAAAAGGGCACTCAAGAGAGGACTAAGTATCATTTAATTGGGACCTGTCACATGTCCATCCTGTTTTCTCGGGAAGCTCCAGGACATCTCATGAATCCCAGAATACTGCCTGTGCAGGAAATGTTGCTATTTTCTGAAGTTTATAGTTCGAGTTTTGTAACATGAGCAGTGGCTGGAGTCACAGCAGTGCCTGCAGGAATCAGAGAGGTTCCCTGATGTTCCAGGGTGTGGTCATCCCAATGGCCAAAGCAGACACAGCAGGCAAGGGAATGAGTGGGAGGAGGAGGAAGAGACAGGTCTTGAAGGAATCCCCCAAGATTGGAGGGATTCACTAACCAGTTTTCAGTTTTGACTACCATGGAAGATGTTACAGAAATGCCATGAGGATCAAATCCCTGACACTGTAAGCAATTTAACTGAATGGAAGGAAACAAAATGCATTTGTGAAAAGCAGTAGCTATAGGGCATTTACTGAGATGTCACAGATAAGTCTTTTAGTAATTGCAAACATGATGCTGGAATGATATATTGCCTCGTATATTGTAACCAATATGGTTTGTGCCTGTTGGAAATGTCTTTGAGAGAGCTCTGAACAGTGACAAGTAAATAGATACAATATTGTTGGCAAGGGCATGGACTGAAAATAGAAAATTAACATTCACAGATTGATAAAAGCATATAGCTAAAGTAGCAGGAGAGGAAGTTTATATAAGTGCATAAGAGAGTTTCATGGATCAATATGTTTCCAATCCACAAGGAAACAAACTGTATTGGATCTCGCTGTCCAAAAGGAAGAAGGGCAGATGGCGTATATTTTCAGGTGAAACAAAGAACTGTTGATGTTGAAGATCTGAAACACAAAAATAGAAATTGCTGGAGAAACTCAGCAGGTCTTGCAGCATCTATGGATCAGGTCCTTCAGAACTGAACGGTCACTGGACTAATAGAGTCATAGAGCCATAGAGAAGTACAGCACAGAATAGACCCTTCGATCCAACTCGGTCCAGATATCCTAAGCCAATCTAGACCCATTTGCCAGCACTTGGCCCATATCCCTCTAAACCCTTCCTGTTCATATATCGATCCAGATGCCTTTTAAATGCTGCAATTCTACCAGTCTTCACCACTTCCTCTACACGCACCACCCTCTGCATGAAAAAGTTGCTCCTTAGGTCCTATTTATATCTTTCCCCTCTCACCCTAAACCTATGCCCGCCAGTTCTGGACTCCCCCACCCCAGAGAATAGACTTTGTCTATTTATCCTATCTGTGCCCCTCATGATTTTATAAACCTCTATAAGGTCACCCCTCAGCCTCCGACGCTCCAGGGAAATCAGCCCTTGCCTATTCAGTCTCTTCCTATACATCAAAACCCTCCAAACCAGGCAACATCCTTATAAATCTTTTCTGAACCCTTTCAAGTTTCACAACATCCAAAAGGAAGGAGTCCAGAATTGCACACAATATTCCAAAAGTGTCCTAACCAATGTCCTGTACAGCCGCAGCATGACCTCCCAACTCTTATACTCAATGCTCTGACCAATAATGTTACCTCTGTGTTCTCCCGAGCCTCTTCAACAAATTCTGTTTCTGTGGAGAATCTTAAGTATTGGTTTGTCTCACTAACACAATTTGGTCTAAAATAGAGACTGAAAATAACCACGATAGAAATACTGAACTTAGGGGCAGTTGCAGTGATTTAGGTAAAGTTCTAGCACAGGTAGATTTTAAAAGAAGCAATTGCAGGATAGTGCAGGAATGGAACAATGAAGAGATTTCAGAGAAGAGATAATTTGGGTACAAACTAGACATGCTTCTTTGAACAGAAAAACAGAATATGCAAAGTTAATGTACCCTGGATGACAAAGGAAATAAGAGTAAAAATAAAATTAGAATATGACGCATATATTTTACTGTAAGAAGCAAGATTCAGTTAATAACAAGGATGATTTATAGAAATCACAGGAGGGATTATGATGTAGGACACAAACAGAGGTTATAAAAGATTAATGGGTAACATTAACTTGAACTGTAAAACATTTTATAAACATTAAACTTTGCATGGTTTGCTGGGGAAGATGTTGCACCAAAGGGAGATCTTTATACAGAGACAGAGGAGAAAAGTATTATGTCAATAGTTTGTATCCATCTTAACAAAACAAGCAGATGATTTGAAGCTTACATTAAAAGAGGTGATGAAGTTATCATCAAGGTAATAATAGATAGAAAAAAAATACTAAAATGATGCGCATTGCTAAAAAAAATTGGTCAGTCACCTGATGAAGATGCAATATATCCTCAGAAAGTGAAACAACAAGGTAATGTATGTCAGTAACTGTGTGACAATACTATAAAATTTTGGTGTAATATTTCAAAGGCTTTATATTTACAAAGACTGGAACTCAAAATGACTGCCAGCTAATTTTATGGATTGAATTATCTTTCCTCTCGAGAGGTCAAAGTTAATTTTTGAATTAGAGTCATAGAGTCATAGAGATGTACAGCATGGAAACAGACCCTTCGGTCTAACCTGTCAATGTTGACCAGATATCCTAACCCAATCTAGTCCCACCTACCAGCACCCGGCCCATATCCCTCCAAACTCTTCCTATTCATATACCCATCCAAATGCCTTTTAAATGTTGCAATAGTATCAGCCTCCACCACATCCTCTGGCAGCTCATTCCATACACGTACCACCCTCTGCGTGAAAAAGTTGTCCCTTAGGTCTCTTGTATATCTTTCCTCTCTCACCCTAAACCTATGCCCTCTAGTTCTGGACTCCCTGACCCCAGGGAAAAGACTTTGTCTATTTATCCTATTAATGCCCCTCATAATTTTGTAAACCTCTATAAGGTCACCCCTCAGCCTTCGACACTTCAGGGAAAACAGACTCAGCCTGTTCAGCCTTTCCCTATAGCTCAAATCCTCCAACCCTGGCAACATCCTTGTAAATCTTTTCTGAACCCTTTCAAGTTTCACAACATCTTTCCGATCGGAAGGAGACCAGAATTGCACGCAATATTCCAACAGTGGCCTAACCAATGTCCTGTACAGGCGCAACATGACCTCCCAACTCCTGTACTCAATACTCTGACCAAATGGAGTGGTCTCATAAACTTGTTTCTTTTGAGTGGGACAATCCTAGGTCAAACAACTGATAAGATTCAGCCAAGTGTATTGTAAATGAAATGAACTTGAAAAGTGAGATGAGCAGAGAGATCTTGATAAACACAAATGCTTTAGGGTAGCAAAGCAGGTGAAGTATAGATTACCTGAGATTCTAAATAGAGGAACAGAAATCATAGACAATCGAACATGCTGGAACTTATTTGGAATTGAGTGAGATTTTCTAGATGATGAAAGGTTTTGATAGATTGAGTCATGAAAAGAAAACTCCCTCTGGTGAATGGGTCAATAACTAGATTTCATAGCATCAAAAATCAGTAGCAAAATAATGGGGGAATGAGATGAAATGCTGAGAGTTGTCAGCATTTGGAAGGTTTTAATATTGACCTTGTCAGTAATGCTCACATTCTCTGAAAGAATATAGGAAAAATAAAACTGGAAAGGTATTGGAAGCTGATTTTCAAAAACAATTTAGATGGGATTTGAATGGGGTACTTGAGGAGGAGGGGTTGCTCACAGGGTTACAGAATAAAACCAGAAATGTGGGTTAAATCGCACTATTATTTCATTGGACCACCAGATGTATCATGGGCTGAATGACCGCTTCTATATTGTCTGATCCCAGAAGTAAGGGATTAGTTTCTGTGA
Organism: Chiloscyllium plagiosum; assembly: GCF_004010195.1. Classification (NCBI taxonomy): domain Eukaryota; kingdom Metazoa; phylum Chordata; class Chondrichthyes; order Orectolobiformes; family Hemiscylliidae; genus Chiloscyllium; species Chiloscyllium plagiosum. The sequence goes on along the minus strand of NC_057713.1, from coordinate 87,418,685 downwards.
CTAGAAAGACTGCAGCATTCACATACAGGAGTTTACAGGAGTTTAGGTTGGGTGGTGGAGGGGATGGCCAGGAAGTGGAAGTGGAGGTGGAGGCAGTGAATGGATGTATCTCTCCATATTTCTGAGGAAGCTTTGACTGGAATCCCCTCTCAGAAATATGGAACTGGTCACTGTGGCAATCAGTGTGAGATCGTCATTCCCCAGAAAATCTGGCACAACCTTTTTGGGTTGCAGCATAACCAATGTCTTACATAAATCCAGCAGTCACTTTCTTATTTACATATTCAGCCCTCCTTTGCATAAAGCCTGGAAATATATAATCTTTTTTTTTGACGACGTTGTCACATTTTATCTGCACCTCTAGATTTCCCATATTCCTTCACTTGTACCAATTAGGATTGATTTCCTTTCAAATATACCTTTATCCACGATATTTTGCCTGGCAGTGGTGAACTGCACCAGCCAACTCTGCTAATCTCTCTATACCTATCAGCAAGCTCCAGGCATTCTTTCTTATAATTTACAATGGTCCTGAATTTGAAATCATTAGCATGCAATCAGGCTTTCCTTAACTATATCCAGGTCATTTTTTATGATTGGAAGATAAGCAAATTCCATCAATCTGAAAAGTAAAAATGGTCATTTACCAATACTACTTACTTTCATTCCCTTTGTCATATATTCCTTATAATAGTGACATTATATTTAGGAGACTCGTGGTACCTGAAAAATCAGATTTTATCCAGAGTTGAGGAAAAATGAATTGCTCTGTAATTTGTTATCTTATTCTTTCCCCTCTCTTGATTGATTTTTCAATACTTGACCTCTGGTGGACTTTTGGCATAATTCATGGAAAGAAATGGCACAATAACAGGCAATTTGGACCAACTAAATGAAACTAAGGTTTCATTCAAGCTCCCTCCCATTTTCTCGATCCAAATCTACCATTGTAACCATCTATGTAAATAAAAGCAAAATACTGCAGGTTCTGGAAATCTCTAACAAAGCCAGAAAGTGCTGAAACAAAGTCAACATTTTGAGTCTGATATGACTTCTTCAGAACTGAAGTGGGCTGGAAAATGGAATAACGGCACTGACTATAGGAATGATCTTCAAATGCTTTCTATTTCAATAAGTCACCGTGCTCCTGTGATAACTTTCAGTTTGGGTGTGCTAAAGTGTTCCAATCGATACATGCTGGAGGAAGAGCATCCTATTTTCTGCTTGCGAACTTTACTATCTGTTGACTCCTACGGGCATCCGCACCGTCTCTGACATGAAGAGATCAGTCCTTCCAGCTAATATCTCCTCACCACGGAGGCAGAACTCACAGATCCTCAGAGGAAGCACCAGTAAGGCTGCATCCTGCACCCTTCACCAGCTTTGATACTGACACGTCAGTAGGTACATTAGTAAGATTTGACTCAGCAGCACGTTTGGTAAGTACATCATTGGCTCTTCTCCACAGCTAGTCAAGGAAGCAACACTCCAGGCTGCTTGGCATTCAAAGGATCACCTGAGACCAGGCTCCTGCTCACCCCAGGTAATAGAAGTCCTCATGGAGATTAATAACTTTGCCAAAATGCACAAGCTGATACAGGAGAGGCAGACAGGCTTGTCGGAGACACCCGACAAACTGATTGAAGGATGGAGGAGTCTACAAATACTGTCTGTACCACACTGGTTCTGTCATGCACATGTCTGTCTGCCTCCCTGGACAGGTTAGAAGCTGTCATGTAGATCCGGGTTCAGCAGAATGCTCAGGTTCTGCCAGATGTTTGCACAGGACCTATAGTATATCCCTTTATTGGTGCTCCTTAACTTCCTGACCACAGCTGTGGCCCTTGACAATCCCCCGTCTAAAACTGGCCACTAGTCACTCATTCCCCTGTATTATAATGATGCAGAATTCATAATCTTCTATTCCCCAAATGGATGACTAAAGCCCTGGAAAGATGACTGTGGTGATACTCTTGACAGATGACAGTAGACCCAGACTCAACTGCAGACTATTTCCTTTACACTTCCAGACATGACATTTGGTTGTAGCACATTCAATGTGTTTTCAGGAGAAGCTGCTGCCACATGGTCCAAATGTGAGATAATCATTATTGGCAAACATGATGGGCTATATGTCTTCACTAAAAGGCAAGACAAGGCAGAATTTCAGTGAGCAACCAAATAGGTGCAAAGTGAGAGAGTGCTAAGAAAGCAAGCCAAGTGCCCTGTTCTGACGCATGAGATGGATGCCTGATCCCACATGCAAAGTGATCTGCAACAACATTACAACAAAAGACAGTCGGTGAGCTTGAAAGTGCAGTATTGAAGTAAAGAACTGTGTTACAAATCATGTACTGGGGAAGGGAGGGATGTGTGGGCCAGTCACTACCCATGTGTCATTCCCTAAGATATTGGGAATGTTAGCCAAGGTGGAGGTCAGGAGAAGCAAATAGTGAGCTGCAGCTGCCAGATAACTATCCTGATTTTCATGTCGGGAATTGTAGCCATCTAGTTTCTCTCCTCTGCCTGGGAAAATAGCTAATTGCATATAAATGAGGTGAGGGTAATAATGAGATGTTAACACATGCAAATAGGCCGCTTGCCACTCACTAATGCAACTTATGTCTAGCAGCTCAAATCTTGGGTGGAAAATCAGACATTTTTCTCAACAACAAGACTGTTTGAGTATATTTAAAACAGATTTCTTGTTTGCCAAGGGAATCAAAGATTATGGGGAGAAAGTGGAAAAATGCGATTGAAAAACCTCTATCAGCCATGATTGAATGGCGGAGCAGACTGGATAGACCAAATGGCCTAATTTCTGCTCCTATGTCTTATGGTCTTATGTAATCTTTTTGCAATTTTACTATATTTTCCCTGTTGAGTTTCCACTGTTCAGGAATGGAAAGATTCCATCCAATGTCTTAATGATGAGGCAAAGTGATGACAGAAAAAGAAATCCTGTACTCTGAGCCTAGCGTCCCATTTGCTTAAAGGTTTGTGGATCGAGAATTGGCCTGGTCAGTCACATGAAGAGGCACAGCAGAAACTTGCGAAGCTGAGTAGATGTCAAGTTTGAATCAAGGGACAGTCAGCAATGATGCTATTGATGGTCTCCACTGACTCTACTTTTCCAAATAAAAAGAATAATTCTTTCTGTATCCGCACTGTTAAATTATTTCATAATTTTAAATTAGGTCACCCTGCAGCCTTATTTTTTCAAGAAGAAAGAGACCCAGACTGTCAATACTTTCACCTCTAAATTCCATGAAATTCTTTTCAAGCTAACTTTCACTCTGACATCACCATTTTTCTATGGATCCTGAACTTTAACATAACTATTTCTGTTCCTAGTCAGAGTGAATTTGACTTGTATATTAGCCATCATGTGCTTAAGTGTCTCCTGCTGCTGCTTCACTGGGTTTTACTTATTCAGTCCATTAATTTGGGTTTCTAGACCTTCATCTCCAACCGTTTTCTTCCTTTATTTATTATTAATGTGAACCCAATTAGATAGTGGTCACTATTTCCCAAGCAGTCACCTGCTTTCAGCTCATTTACTTTTTCTGTCTTGTTGCCCAGAACCATAAAGATCACTGCAATGTTTTTCTTTAGACATGCAATGTACTAGTTATAGAAGTTACTTGGACAAACCATGAACTTCTCCCTAAATTTTCCATAACATTTAGGCTAATTTTAACCCATTGGAGAATATTTAAAATCCACCACTATTACATTGAAGTTCAAGGGCAGGAGAATTGAGATTAATATAAACCACTCAGCTGACCTGATCCAATTAGATTGCTGCTGGGCATGTTAGGAGAAAGTGCCCTTCTGGTTGCTTTATTTGAATAATACCTTGAGCTTGTAAATTAATTTTGACACATTAATATATAAAATTTACACATATAATGCATTCAGCTGGCGGCTCACTTCGATAATGTGTTATGTGATCCTTCATTCATGTTTTCTGGTCTAGTGATCATTTTTTTTAACGTAATGCTCAGCTCCTCTCCACATGATCCAAGATTAACCTCTTCTCCTTATCTTCAAACTTAAGTGATCCTCTACTCCCACTTTAAGGAAAGATTTTTTTTATTATCCCTCTCAATGACGGTCCCCTCCTTCTTTAATCACCATTTGCTTCAAGTAAATGTTCTCAAAATGTAAACATTGCTCATCAGAGGCAATGCCCAACTCCTTCTTTGTGACTAAACAAGCAACATGAAAGCGGTCAAACTAAGTCAGACCTTACGTTAGTTTAAATTGTTGATTTGTTGGTTTAAGTGAAGCTTTGGAGGACAGTGAAAATGAGATCTATCTAAACAAAGAGGAAACCCTTCCAGATCTAAACTTCTGTAATCCAGGCAAAAAAGGAGAACTTAATTCACCTTGATGTAGATAAAAAGATAACTTCAAATGCTAAAATAAGAATAGAAAACTGTGGTAATATACATTATGATAGTACCAGATGCTAAACAGATTTGGTTGCATCAGCCATCTGTTACATACCTAACTTGATATTCAGTTCTACAGATTGTTGATGTTGCCCAAGATCAGTTCCTACTCCAGGATGGTTTGGGTATGTAACCTTCATTCAGAACTGAAAACTGAAAGATGAGAAATGTTTACGTAAGCTCAGGAGAATTTATCCAAAAAGGCTAAACTGACCCGCTAAGCATTTCCAGCATTTTTTGCTTTTACTTCATAATAAGTAGAACTTTATTTTTGATATTTGTTTGCAAAGACACAGAGCATCAGTGATTCAGTTTCAAGCAAAACTCACGATGAACAGAAAATATTCCCCACAAGAGGGTGAATATGTGAAATAGACACCCATCAAAATCTGCTTGCTTCACTAAAACATGTATTTATATAGAATTCTTTCATGCAGATAAACCTCCCAAGACATTTTGTCTTAAGGAAAAACAGTGGACATTAAGTTAGATGTAGTTTAATGCTACGCCTTCAGGACCTGTGGCTAGGGAACATAAGCAAATGTCGGTCTCTTGGTAAAGCTCAGCATCATTGAAAATCCAAATACAACAACTGGATCGTCATTTGCTGCCAATGGAATAGACCTATTTATTAACCTATTTTGAGGCAATTTGTTTTAATGGGTCAGAGAGGCGTTAAGCTGAGTGTTTAGAGAACTACTGACCGTTCTTGGTACCATGAACTATTAACTAATAATCATACTCTGATCTAATTCTAAAGAAATGTGTATTAGGGGGATGTCCACAAGCATTTGGGAAATGCTTTCCCTTTAGTGAGGGCCTTAAAGGGGAGGAAGAGATGGCAATTGACTTTAAGGAGGGAATTCCAGAACATGAGGCCTAGCCTCCAGAAAACTGAGTTTGTGATGCTGGAGAAGTATGGGTTTGGACATGTATGAGAGGCTGGAATCAAAGGAACAGATATAACAGATATTTCAGAGGATTGTAAGGTGAAGAAAGTTACATTGAGAAGGAGGATCTGGGTGTCAATACTAGTCAGTGAGGACAGAGGTGTTTGGAGCTAGATATGAGCAACAGGGTTTTGGATAAGCAGAGGTTTTCAGTGGTTGGAAATTTGAAGTTAGTCAGGAGAAAATTCAACAATAAAATCTGAATGTAATGGCTGAGCATTTCTGTTGCATTTGCTTTGTGATAGAGACAGACATGGCCGAAATTGTGGATGTGGAAGTAAGGAGTTTTTTTAGTGAGGGAGAGGATATGATATCAGAAGCTTACCTTAGGATTGAATAAAATATCACGACTTCATGTTGGTGGCAATGTACAGAAAGCAAGAAGGGGCCATTGTCTAATTATTAAAGACTGTGCTGAGGTCTAAGATGATGACTGCAATCTTCACAGAGTTTAATTGTGACAATGAATAACCAGTTTACTATGGAGAAATAGATGAATTGAGATGATGGAGATGCAAAGCTGGAAATCACCTATGTAGAAGCTGACATTGCACTCTGGGATGATATGATCAAGGGTAAGCATGTAATTTTAGAAAAGGCCAAAGATGGATTCTTGGGGTGAGCTTGGAGGTGATGGTGTAGGGTGGTGACATAAATCATTGGTATAGCTGGTCTTCCGACAGAGGGATAGCTAAGAGTCGATCCAATGTAGGGAAGTGTCACTGAGCTGAACATTGGAGGAAACTTGTCAAAGGAGAATGACTTGATCAACTATGTCAAGGTTATAGAGGAATTATGGAAGATGAAGAAGATAAATTCTCCAAATCTCCATGGTTACAGAGAACGTTATTCATTGTAGGAGCAAATTACTGCAGATGCTTGAATCTGAACTGAAAACAAATAATGCTGGAGATCACAGAGGGTCAGGTAGCATCCTTAGAGAGAAAGCAAGCTGATATTTTGAGTCTAGATGGCTCTTCATTAGCTGTCAGATGAAGAGTCATCTAGACTTGAAACACTTGCTTGCTTTCTCTCCATGGATGCTGCCTGACCCACTGTGATCTCCGGCACTTTTTGCTTTCGATCAACATTATTCATTGCTTCGAATGAGAATTATTTGGTGTTGCAGTTCACTAACTTATTTCAAAGTTACATCCTGCTGTGTTAGTCAGATCTTTTTCATTTCAGTTTCTAACAACTCTTTCAAAAAATTATCCTTTCCCTTATCCCTCTGATTTTTATTTTCTCCTTTACATATCTATCGCATTTCCTTTGGGAGGATGCAATTAAATCTATATCTGTTCACCCATCATGTGACATTTTTGATCCTAATGGCATGTCTATAATAAAACATATTTCCTTTTCCACCTTTGGTCCTTCTGCCAATCGCCAGTGTTCTCTGTCAATTGAACTTTCCTACATTGAAAACAATTTTTTCTTTCAAAAAAATTACTCCACTCTTCCTGGTTTTAAACTCCTCTATTAAATCTGCTCTTGCTCTTCTCTATTCTTGGGTTAGTCAACTCCTTTCTGTCTCCATGAATATAATCCCCCTCTCCCCCTATCCCTGGATTCATTCTAGTAAATCCACTCCACACCTTCTTAGATTAGATTAGATTAGATTACTTACAGTGTGGAAACAGGCCCTTCGGCCCAACAAGTCCACACCGACCCGCCGAAGCGTAATCCACCCAGACCCGTTCTCCTACATTTACCCCTTCACCTAACACCACGGGCAATTTAGTATGGCCAATTCACCTAACCTGTACATTTTTGGATTGTGGGAGGAAACCGGAGGACCCGGAGAAAACCCACGCAGACACGGGGAGAACGTGCAAACTCCACACAGAGAGTCGCCTGAGGCGGGAATTGAACCCAGGTCTCTGGCGCTGTGAGGCAGCAGTGCTAACCACTGTGCCACCGTGCCAGCCATTGTGCCACCATGCCAACCACTGTGCCACCGTGCCAACCACTGTGCCACCGTGGATATTTATGTATTTACTAAAGTGTATTTCTCAGTTCCGTATAGGTTCAGCATAACTATCTGGCTACACCACGTCTCTATTAAAAAAAACCAGAATGCCATATGTATAACTAATTGTTTGTTAGCCTATGGGATTTTGAGTTTATTCACGTAAGATATCTGCATAGTACAAAGAAGAACAAGAAAACAAATCAGCACAGGAGTAGGCCCTTTGGCTCTCCAAGCCTGTGCTGACACATTTTGCCCTTCCATGCAAAAACTATCTTCACCTACAAGATCTGTATGCCTCTATTCCCTTCCTAGTCAAGTATTCATCCAGGTGTTTCTTGAATGCTGCTATTGTGTCTGCTTCCACCACCTCCTCTGCCAGCCTGTTCTAGGCACTCACCACCCTTTGTGTGAAAAACTTGCCTTGCACATCTCTTTTCAACTTTGAACCCCTAGTAATTTACCCTTCCACCCTGGGAAGAAGTCTAATACTTTCCACTCTATCCATGCCATTCACAATCTTATAAAGTTCTATCAGGTCACCCTAACCTTCTTCATTCCAGTGCAAACAAACCCAGTCTATCCAACCTTTCTTCATAGCTAAAATCCTCCATACCAGGCAACATCCCAGTAAACCTTTTCTGTACCCTCTCCAAAGCATCCACATCCTTTTGGTAGTGTGGTAACCAGAACTGCATGTAGTATTCCAAGTTCTATAAAGCTGCAGCATGACTTGTCTATCCTTATACTCCATGTCCCTTCCAATGAAGACAAGCACATTATAGGCTTTTTAAAAAATACCTTATCTAACTGTGCTGCCACCTTCAGTGATCTGTGGACCTGCACACCCAGAACCCACTGCATATCAATACTCCTAAGGGGTTTGCCATTCACTGTACAATTTCAACCTCTCCTTGACTTTCCAAAATGCATCACCTCACATTTGAATGGATTAAACTCCATCTGTCGTTTTTCTGCCTAAGCCTCCAACTGATCTATATCCTATTTTATCCTTTGCCAATCCACCTCACTATCCGCAACCCCACCAAGCAGTTAGTAATTGCAAACTTACTAATTAGAGCAGCCATGTTTTCTTCCAAGTCATTTATGTAGACCATGAACAACAGAAGTCCCGGCACTAATCCCAGTGGAACACCACTAGTCACAACCCACCATTCCAAAAAGCATCCTTCCAATGCTACCCTCTGTCTCCTATGACTAAGCCAGTTCTGTATCCATCTTGCCAGCTCACCCCTGAAAGCATGTGACTTCACCTTTTGTGCCAGTCTGCCAAGAGTGGTAGTTTGACAACCTCCTGCTTTACCATGTCTAAACAATCCTCTTCCTTGGTAAGTACTAATTTCAAGTACTTGTTTCAAACCAAAGCCATGCAGTCTTCTATCAATAGTCGATCTCCAATTTGATCCTTTATTGTCCCCAGTTTTCCTCTAACAACCCTTGTACAGTTAATATATCTGTAGACAATTTGAATTCAATTTTAGGAAATTCCAGTTATGTCTGACATCTATTGAGCTAACATGAGTATTTCTTCAATAAATAGATTCATTGTTTTAATTTAGAGAGAGATCAATTTTAAATTGATATAAAAATTGCAAATGTCTGCCTTATCTTATTCTCATGATGAACTTAAAATTAATTTTCAATAAGTATATTGTCGTCGGTAAAAACAATGACTGCAGATGCTGGAAACCAGAGTCTAGATTAGAGTGGTGCTATGCCAACTAACAAAATAAATTTAAAGATAAATAAAATATATTAAAATAAATTCATATGGAGACCAAGGTATTGTATACTGATGAATTTATTTTAATATATTTTATTTATCTTTAAATTTATGTGACAAAAATATAATTATTGTTAGATATCATATAATTATTGCTGGTTTTCATTAAAATAAAACCACAAAACTTGACTTTTGTTTAGTATGAGGTATCCCTGAATGCCGACATCTGTGTTGATTCTGTAACTAATTATGTTAACAGGTTGGCTAATATAGAAAAATAATTTTAGCAAAACACAGCTGTGGTGTTGCATGCGACTAGTTAGCTAATGATAATTTAGACCTTGCTCACTATTAGGGTGTTAAACAGACAGGAGAATTCTGCAGTTAACATTTCCTTCTAACAGAAACTAAGTTCATTAAGGTTATTCATTTCAGCTTCTCCTGCTGCTGTATTTGGGCATTGTTGCATATGTTGAGTACTCTGCACATTAACCTCTAAATCGCGAAGTATTAATCATGCCATACCTTTCCTCTGGCATTTGCTGGACCCTAATGAGAGTAAGGCAAACTCACTACTGTGCCATCAGAACGACATATAATAGGTTAGTTTCACCTCAAATGCACAAGCTGGCTATAAACCTCATCAGGCCTGATTAAAGATTCATATCAAGCTAATTAACTTCAGGCAGATTAACGTAAGTAAATAAATCCAATCGAAAACAGTGCAATAAAATAAACCCAATTTTATTTTCACACATCACATGAGCTGAGTCATTAATAAGCTTGACATTGATAAGCTGTCAAATGCGTTTCTGGAAAATTGAAATCTGCAAGGAAGCAAGAATGTGATGGTGTGATAAGTTGGCTGCTGTTTTGGGTAGTTTTGCGTTCACTTCATTTTTATTATGCTGGTGTTTTGTGCCTTTTATTACCTTTGTTAATCAATTGAATGTTAAGTAGCTGTCAATCATGACAGTCTATGAAGATTGCATTTTGAACAGCAACCTATATATTTGCAGAGGTCTGATTCGTGCTTCATTCAAACTCGGGGCCATGAATACAGTATGGTGGAGAATGGGGAAGAGCTGAGAGATATGCTTTTTAGAGAGTACTGGGCTATGTTGAAACCTCTGTAGTTCATTCCCATTATCAAAAGCTGACTCCCACCTGAATTGAGCCAGAATAATGATAAATCTGACAGTAAGGAGTGGATTTACAGACAGGCATATCATTGAACCTTGACTTGCAGCTATTTATGATAGCCTCACTTCCCTTTGGTGAACTCTTCAAGTGTCTCCCCAAACAGCAGGATTTTCATGTGAGTAGAAAGGTGAGCACTTGCCCATGTTTTAATGCCCAAAGTTTGTTATTCTTGTCAGGATTGTGGTTTAAAATTGCTCCTTTAGTTTTATATGGAGTAGCAGCTTTGGGTAAATTGCATCCCTTATATATTCATACATTCACAACTGCAGAATGAGTTATTCTCTGTTCATTCTTTGCTTCATCGTTGCTTGTCATTAAAAATCACACAACACCAAGTTACAGTCCAACAGGTTTATTTGGAACTGCAACCTTTTGGAGCACTGCTGGCCACCTGGCGAAGGAGCAGCACGCCAAAAGCTAGTGCTTCCAAATAAGCCTATTAGACTATAACCTGATGTTGTGTGATTTTTAACTTTGCCCACCCCAATCCAACACCAACACATCCTCGTCATCTCTGCCAGTCGGAACATTTTTCACACTCTTAAATAGGTTGCAAGCAGTTAAAAAGATAGTATTGATTCCGGTATATTGCCTCAGATTTCAAGGTCAGCAGTGAAACAACAGTGCTCACCACTGACGTAAATGAAAAGAGTTGCTTGTAATTTTCTGTGGCGGTGACTTCCCCTTTTCTGACATCATTTGGAATCTGCCACCAAGTCATGCGATGTTCAATGGTCCTGCAACAGTGATTTCAACAACCAAGGTAAGCAACCAATCACATTGAAGCATTCTCATAGACAGCAAGCCAGGAAATTAAACAAAAATTAAATTCCTAACTTTTGCTGTCCTTTTGCAGGGTGCAGATTAGTCTTTTAGATTGACACCTAGATCTCAAGGGGTAAGCTACAAACAAAGACTAAGGTTGCATTCCTTGGAATTTAAAAAGTTAAGGTGTGATTTGACTGAAGTTTTCAAGATATTGTGGAGGATACAGAAATGGGGATAAACAATTTGCTCCTGTTAGGGAGACTAGAAAAAGGGGCTTAAATAAGAAAAAGCTACAAATCTTTTCCAAACTTGTTAAAATAATGAAATTGACATTTCAGGAGTGAAATTAGGAAACACTTCTTGCAAAAGATAACAACAGTTGGAACTCTCTTCCACAAATGGCAGTTGTTGAGAGATCATTTATTAATTTCAAATTTGAAATTGACACACTTTTATTAGCCAAAAATATGAATGGATGTGAGTGATAATTCAATCATAGATAAGCAGTAAAAGTGGAACAGGTTGAGGAGCTAACTGGCCAACTCCTGTTTTTATCTTAATATATTTCTATATCGATAAATAACTCATTCATGTGTGAACCAATAATCACAACCCCAATTCCCCATGCATCATTAGACCTTCACTTCTTGCCTTCCTCTGCCACTGACCACACAGCATCTGCAAAGCCAGCCGACAGAAAACTTTCCAAATCAGGTTTCTAATTAAAATCTTAATAGTCTTCTGTGTTCCTTTAGTGCCTTTTCTTACGTGTATTTTGACCTGCCCAAAGGCTTCACATACAGTGCTTCCCTGATGGTGGTATAGCTGGTGAAAATCTGCTGTCTTTGTGTGGAGGAGACTGTTGATAACCTTGAAGGATTGCGTTGAGTAATGTAGAGCCAACTGTAAACTGTGCTGTCTTGGCAAGCGTGCTTGCAGACTGGATTAGCTGAATGATACACAACATGAAGGACATTCCTTAACAGGCATGGGTGGGAGGGCAAGGCTGTCTTCCTAATTGAGAACCAAAGCTCATTCATGCTCCATTAAGTCATCTGGATGGGCATATGAAAAGGAAAGGTTTAGAGGGATATGAGCCAAGTGCTGGCAAATTGGATTAGGTTAGGAGAGGATATCTGGTCAGCATGGACGAGTTGGACCGAAGGGTCTGTTTCTGTGCTGTACATCTCTATGACTCTATGACTCTAAGTCACTTCCCTGGGTAGGTGCCCCATCAGTCCAATCCATTACTCTGTCAGAGGAGGGTTCTTGCACTGTTCCGACAAATTGCAGCAGTTCACTGTAGTCCAAAGCCATATCAGCCAAACTAAAACTTTGAGTCATGACATTTTTAAGTTCAAGTCCTAATCTAGCACTTGAGTACAAAATTCAAGGCTGACACTTCAGTACAGCATTGAGGAAATACTGTGCTTTTGGAAGTATTGGCTTTTGAATGAGACATTTAACCGAGGCGTGACTTGTCCTTTAAGATGAATCTTAAAGATTCCATGGGTCTATTTTGAGTATGAGCAGGAGAGTTCTTGCTGGTTTACTGGTATATGGTTTATTCCTCAATCAGTATCAAAGAAGCAGATTATCTGATCATTACCACATTCCTGTTTATGGGAGCTTGCTTTGAATTTCCTGCAATGTAGTGACTATGTTTCAGAAACTATGCTTCATTGGCTGTAAAGCACTTTCAGACGCCAGAGGGCGATAAGACGTACAACATAAATGTAAAGCACCAAGTTAGTGTTGGACTTCTGAATGTTTCTTAATGTCAACCTTACACTATCTTACAGCTCTCCCAATGCCCAAAGTGCTTATCTTCTGGGCTGAATCTTTTATCTGATTGATGTGGGCCATGGCGAGATAGTAGGACTTATACACTTAATGGTAAGGTCTGAGGGAGTGTTGTTGAACAAAGAGATCTTGAAGTGCAGGTTCATAGCTCCTTGAATTTGGATTCGCAAGTAAACAGGATAGTGAACAAGGCGTTTGGTATGCTTTCCATTATTGGTCAGAGTATTGCATACAGGAGTTGGGAGGTCATGTTGCGGCTGTACAGGACATTGGTTAGGCCGCTTTTGGAATATTGCGTGCAATTCTGGTCTCCTTCCTATTGGAAGGATATTGTGAAACTTGAAAGGGTTCAGAAAAGATTTACAAAGTGATGCCAGGATAGGAGGATTTGAGCTATAGGGAGAGGATGAATAGGCTAGGGGTGTTTTCCACTGAGTGTTGGAGGCTGAGGTTTACAAAGTAATGAGGGGCATTGATAGGATAAATAGACAACATCTTTTCCCTGGGGTGGGGGAGTCCAGAACTAGAGGGCATAGTTTTAAGGTGAGAGGGGAAAGATATAAAAGAGACCTAAGGGTCAACTTTTTCACACAGAGGGTGGTACGTATATGGAATGAGCTACCAGAGGAAGTGGTGGAGGTTGATACAATTGCATTTAAAAGGCATCTGGATGGGTATATGAATAGGAAGGGTTTGGAGGGATATGGATCGGGTGCTGGCAGGTGGGACTAGATTGGGTTAGGATATCTGGTCGGCATGGACAAGTTGGACTGAAGCGTCTGTTTCTGTGCTGTACATCTCTATGACTCTATGACTCTATGTGTGACAGAGTTTTGGAACAATTGCAGCAAGCTCATCTCAATGTCATGAGCAACCTCTATTCTTTCCACCAATGGCTTGGTGAGATTCTCGCTTAGCAGTGGTGAGTTGCCAACTAACAGTGATTGTTACTTGTTAAACAGCCCAAATCACATAATTAATATTCAACTTCCTGTAGTGATTATAACGAGGTCAGCCAGGTGGACATCATAGAATATGAATACCCTGATTGAGGCTAATAACTTGGTTTAATCAGGGAGCCCTGACTGACAGATATAAACAGGAGTCTCCCTCCCCTCACTGTTTGATCATGCAACATTGCCCTTGTTGAGAAGAGCACCGCTTGTCACTGGCCACTCGGGTTTTTCCTTTCTTCCTGGTGGTGGAATATAAATAAAGATTTACACACTTGTTGTTTTTCACTGTGTCCGATACCTGCACACACATGACATGGGTGCTGGGGAAAAATAAGCACGACTGCAATTAGGTGGTATCATGGGGGCAAATGTTTAAAAAAAAAGAAAAAAGAAAAAGAAGATGAAAAAACAAACAGGAGTCTCACCGGTGCGGAGAGTGTAGGGTAAGTCGGAGGACCTCCTCGTGGATCTGCTCCTGGGCCTGGCCAGGCAGCGGGCTGTGGAGGGGGTTGTTAGGACCGATTGCCTGCCCCTCTTCCAAGGTTATGTCAGAGCCCATATGTCCCTGGATAAGGAGCAGGCGATGTCCACCAACACCCTTGAGCTGTTCAGGGAGAGGTGGGCACCGTGGGGGTAGAGTGTTTTATTTCCCCCTCCAACTCTATTTTGATTTAATCCCAGCTCCCCCCCCCTTCCTTCACGTTTTTTGAACATGCAGCATTGCCCTTCATCGAGAAGGGCATTGCTTGTCCCTGGCCACTCTGGTGTTTCCTTTCTTCCAGGTGGTGGAATAAAACAAAGATTTACACATTGGTTGTTCTTCACTGTGTCCTACACCTGCACACACACGACATAGGCATTGGGCAAAATAAGCACTACCGCTGTTAGGCGATAGTGTGGGGGTGGGGTAAAAAGAAAAGGACAAGAAGAAAGAACCCTAAAAAAACAGGAGTCTCAGGGATTCTCTTCACTGTGACAGCTGACTATGAGGGAGCTGGATCAGTGTCAAGGACTGTCCATGTGTAAATAAAGGATGACTTGGTGATTGCATTCCAGCCTCTATGGAGTTATTTCAGTCACATGGAGGTATTTATTCACTCAGTCATTGGGGTTGGCCCTCTTGAGCGGAGAACAAAACAAAGCGGGGGGTTCTGTTCACACTGAGAGCTGGCTCTGAGGGAGCTAGATTAGTGGTGAAGGACTCTCCATTTTGTGTTAGGTGGGGACTGACTCCGTGCTGACTGAGCCACAGTCAGTTAAAAAAAAGAAAAAAATGAATGAACAGGAGTTTCAGGGATTCTCCTCACTCTGACAACTGACTATGAGGGAACTGGATCAGTGTCAAGGACTGTCCATGTGTAAATAAAGAGTGACATGGTGATGGGAAACCGGCCTCTGTGGAGTTATTTTCGTGGCAACAAGAGTGGGATCAATGATGTAGCCATGCAAAAGTGTTTACTAACTGAAGCCCAACAGGACCTTAAACAGGCAGTACAACTGGCTTTATTATTGGAACATATGGCAAGTGGAACATATGAGTTATAGGGTCTGCCGATCAATGTGGACTCCCTCACCAAGCTGACTGAGCTAGGGGAGCGCCACTTGAGTAAAGCCATTGTATAGTCTCACTCAGGACATATCCTGAACAGAGGGACTCTAGGTCAGCCCACAGCAAAGCCCCAAAACAAAGCCGAGCCTTGGCCAAACGGTTTAAATTTTCTTCAGGATCCAGGCCAGCAAGCCATTGCAGTTGCTGCCAGTCTATGGAATTGAGACAGCAAAAGAATCCAACTTGATCTAAATTGAGTAAGAGAGTTCATAGGTCAGTATCCAGGAGAGTACATGCCTTAGAAAGTTGACTTGCATCTGGTTTGGAGCAGTTAAACTGCGTAGCAACATCCAAATCAGAAATAAGCAAAATAAACATTTAGTTAAATGGTCACCTGGTTCTAATGGAGGTCGATACTGGTGTAGCTGTATCAGTAATTACAGAAACAGTCTTTAACAAAATTTGCTCTGGACTGCAGCCCTTAAGTTTGTTCAAGACCTTGGCTAGAATGAAAACCTTTCCAGATTGAAGGTACAGCTTCAGTCACGGTCTCTTATGAGAACGGTTTGTAGTAAAAGGCTCGGGTGCAATCTTGATGGGGTGAAATTGGTTGAGAAAGATTCATCTGGGTTGACTTAACATTTACCAATTAGAAAATGGCTGCCTGAGTGAAGTCTCTAATTAAATATCTGGAAAATTTTCAGGAAGGTCTAGGGACTATCAAGCAAGTTGAGGCCATCTTGCATGTTGACCAGGAAGCAATTCCACTATTCTGCAAGGCCCGCCTAGTGCCATTTGCCTCATGGATAAAAGTAGAGGCAGAAACCTGGAGGCTGGAAAGTGAAGGAATCATCAAGCCAGCCCAGTTTGCAGGATGAGCATCACCAGTTGTACTGATTGTGAACCCCAATGTGTCGGTTTTCCTTTGTGGGGATTTTAAACAAATGGTAAACCACTTTTCAGAGCTGGATAAATACCCAATCCCTCTCATATACGTAAAGCTGGTAGGGGTTGCTATCCTTCATGAAGATGGGCATGAGCCATGTATACTTATAATTGTGATAAGATGAGGATTCCCAGAAATATGTCACAATTAATATTCATAAGGGTTGTACCAATATATGAGACTGCCATTTGGGGTATCATCAGCTTGTGCAATTTTTCAGCGGACGATGGAGAGAACATTTTGCATGGTCTACCCAGGTTGCCATTTATATGGATGACATGCTAACAACAGGGAAGACCAATAAAGAGCACTTAGAGAACTTGATTATAGTCCCTGTTTCTCCCAGGCAGCTGTATGTCTTAGAAGGGAAAAATGTATGTTGCAGGCATCCCAAGCAACTTACATGGGCTACAGAGTTTACAAGACCAGGTTATACCAGTTGGACTATAAAGTGAGGGCAATCAAAGGTGCCCCATTTCCCATCTATACCGGAGCTTAGATCTTTCCATGAGCTGGTAAACTATTACGGAAAGTTCATACATAACCTGGTCTCCATCCTGACATCTTTGCATCAACTCTTAAAAAAAGGGTCAGACTTGGAAATGGCCATGTAGCCAAGCCATATGCTTCAGGGAAGTGAAGAACAGCTATCATCCTCTATGGTGTTGGCACACTATGATCCCACGTGAGATCTGACATGAGACACCTCCCCACATGGCATCAGGGTAATACTAGTTCATAGTTGGCCCAATGGAGAAGAATTCCCAATAGCATATGATCCAGGACTTCGGCGAATACAGAGTGTAATTATGCCTGGCAAGAGAAGGAAGAATTTGCAGGTCATATTCAGAGTCAGGAAATTCCACCAATACCTTAATGGATGTAGGTTTTTAAAAATAATGGACCTCAAACCCCTCCTAGGTCAACTTAAAGAGGAGAAAGCATTGTCACCCATAACTTCAGGCCACATTGAGTAGTGGTCTCTAATACTAAGTGCACATTATTACAAGTTGGAACACTATCTGGGAGCCAAGTCGCAAATGTGGATGTATTGAGCTGCTTCCTGCTGGCAGATACACCAGTGATGGTACTGCCACTGGGAGAGTCCATAATGGTTTTAAATTTTCTGGACAAGCTTCCAGTCACAGCTGATAATATCAGACTTTGGACACAAGAAGATCCGATCCTGGCAAAACTGAAGTAACTGGTGGTGATAGAGGAAACAAAAGAGCTGTCTCAACCAGAATTTTTGGATCCAGAGAGACCACATAACCATGGAAGACAGCATTTTATTATGGGGAGCAAGAGTGATTGTCCCGAGCAAAGGTCACCGCCAAATACTGGCTGAACTCCACTAGAGTCATCCAGGGGTTTCCAAAATGAAAATGTTGGTGAGAAGTTATGTCTGGTGACCAGGATTGGGTACAGACACAGCTGTGTTGGTGGAGTACTGCCTGGAGTCTTAGCAAGAACAAAAATTACCGCCAGCAGCTTCCCCATGCTTGTGTGAATGGCTGGATAAATCCTGGATTCAGTCACACGTCAGCTTTGCAGGTCCTTTTGTCAGCTCAATGGTTTTAGTCATGTGTGCACCCACTCAAAATGGTGGGGCATGCATTGAATTTGTTCATCAAACATGGGGATACCAATAGAAAAATTGTGTGCAACGTTTGCAATAACGGACTCCTGGAATTACTGGTCACAGATAACAGGCCACTGTTTACCAACAAGCCTTTTGAATATTTCCTGAAATTGAATGGTACTCGTAATATAAGGATAGCTCCATACCATCCATCATCTAATGGTCTGGCAGAAAGACCAGTCCAAACTTTGAAGGCAGGCTTAAAGAAACAGCCTACAGCTTCACTCGATACCAAACTGGACCATCCCTCAAGCAACTATAGGGGTAGCTCCAGCAGAGTTGCTAATGAGGAGAAGACTCTGCACAGGTTAAATCTGGTCTTCCATTCTTGGGCAGAGGGTGAACCGTCATCAGGAACGCCATTGCCCGTTGCAAGGCTCTGCCAAGCGAGTGAGAGTTTACTTCAGGGATGAAGTTTGGTGTAGGGACCTTAGGAATGGCCCTGCATGGGTAAGAGGCTTGTTCAACATGGGGTCTAGTCAGTGCTGTATAAAGTTTGGGTCGATGGAATAGTCCTGAACAAGCACGTGGATCATATGAAAGCTGCAAACTCGCAAACATTGCGGGAGCAAGCCATGCCCAGCTCTTCAACAACTTCTGACTCTTTTGGAGCTGTGGGTTTCCCTCTTTGTCAAGCGTTAAAGATACCTTAGAATCTGAGGTGGATATAGTGAATGTTGTAGCCTCGATGCCATTGCCATCTGAAGAGCAGAACACATTTCTCCTGAGATACTCCTGTACAGTACGTATCAGAGGCAGAGCGGGAGGAACCTAACCCCATGCTAAAACACCTCAGGAGGAACTATGTCCTCAAATTCAGGGATGTACTGATTATAACAAGGTCAGCCAGGTGGATCTCAGAGAAAATGAGTTCCCTGATTGGGGCTGTTAATTTGGTCCAATCAGGGAGCCCTGATTGACAGATAAGAACAGTAGTGTCCCCTCTTCTGCGGTTACATTAGAGCCCGGGTGTCCTTGGAGAAGGAGCACGTGGTGTCCACCAACACCCTGGAGTTGTTCAGGGAGAGGTGGGCGCCGCAGGGAGTGGAATGCATTATTTCCCCCTCTAACTCTATTTTGATTTAATCCCTGCCCTCCCTTTCACTGTTTGATCACACAGTACTGCCCTTTTGTGAAGCGCACTGCTTGTCACTGGCCACTTGGGTGTTTTCCTATCTTCCTGGTGGTGGAAATTGAATAAAGATTCATGCACCTTGTGTCTCTCACTGTGTCTCACACCTGCACACACACACCATGGGTGCTGGGGAAAAAATAAGCACTACCGCAGTTTGGCAGTATTGTGAGGGGGGAGGAATAAAAAGAAGAAAAAAAAACTAAACAGAAGTGTCCGACATTATGTTCACTAAAGAAAAAAGAAGAACAGGAGTGTCAGAGGTTCTATCTACTCTGAGAATGGGCTCTGAGGGAGCTGGATCAGTGTCAAGCACCGTCCACAAACAAGAAAATTAAGGGTGACTTGGTCACAGGATACCGGCCTTTGTGGAGTCATGTTTTGCTCCCATTTTATCAAACTTGCCAAAAATGTTTGACAATGGGAAAACTGAACAAGGAGACCAGCGACAGCACTTGGCAGATTCAGTTTCCTCTTGTTCTGAACAACATCCATGTTGGCAACCAAGTGCCTTCTCAGGGCACACTCTGTGAGCGCTGATCAATGGCACACGCATCTCTGGACATTGATATCAAATGTGTGCCAATGTCTGAGAACCCTCATAGCATATCTTCGGTGCAGACACAGGACATTTCTATACTTCAGTGCTGCAGCTGGACTACAGCAGCAACTTTAATTGTAATGCTGCTGCAAAAATACTGTGTACACAGGTACACTCACCAGTTCATGGATTGGACTGGGCTGCATCTCTGTGTTCCTGTTCTCACCCACTCTGAGCTTACCTGATACTCATAACATCCTTGATGTGGATTGCCTCAGTTTCCATTTTGCTCCCAGCCCAGAGATTACATTACTGTTGTATTGCCAGTCCATTTAACTTCGATGTGAGATACACCATTAGGCACGTGTCAAGTAATTACTTAGGAAAATTTGGTAAGATATGCTTACCCTTGTGGCAACAAACTCTCCCAAAAACTTGGCACAATTCGAACCCAGTGCCAAACCTTTCATATTTTTCAGTACGTGGTCTGCCCTCTCCTTGTCGAAATGCTTGTCGAAATTTTCTCTCGTCTTGTGCAACCTCTCCTGACAAACAGGCACCTATGCTATCCTTTGCCTCTGCCATGACTGTAGACCACTAACACGCAGTGTCTTACCATGTGCTGACCTAGCCTCGACACGATCTTCTACATTACTCATGGTGTTGGTATCTGCGCTATAAGTCTGAAATTGAGTGATGTTTTGCTTTCATCATTATTCTCTTTCTCATTCACAGTCTAGAGCTGAAAATGTGTTGCTGGAAAAGCGCAGCAGGTCAGGCAGCATCCAAGGAGCAGGAGAATCGACGTTTCGGGCATGAGCCCTTCTTCAGGAATTCCTGAAGATTCTCCTGCTCCTTGGATGCTGCCTGACCTGCTGCGCTTCTCCAGCAACACATTTTCAGCTCTGATCTCCAGCATCTGCAGTCCTCACTTTCTCCTCATTCACAGTCTAGTCAGTTTGTAACGCCTGATTAATGAAAAGGAAGAAGACACAAAGATAAGACTGTAGTGTGGGGACTGGCAGAAAACACCATTACACCATCTGCAGTTTTAAATCCAAAGAGTGTGGGATGAGGACATTGTGTATTGTGGAGGAAGTGGATTAGGTCTGAGAATCCCATCCCATGACTATTGACTCCTTTATTTTCATCCCAGTATGGTTTAGGATGTGCTATTATACCTGTCCCCCACTGGTTAGCTGCTGCCGCCTCTGATTGTATGTCATGTTGTCCTGCAAGAAAGAGCGAAGGACAGCAGTTAATGTGGTGCACAGTCAGGTTGGGTGATGAGGCTGTCATGGTTGAATAGCTGACAGCTTGCGAACACTGTGAGATGTGGGTGTGAGGTTTGTGGTAATGTGTGAGCTGACAGTGGAGTAGCTCAATTCTTGGGATAAGTTCTGATCGACAGAGATATTTGGCAAATAACATCAAGTATTTGAGCAACAGCTGAGGTTAGTCATGCAACTTTCAATATGATATAGCACTTGAAGATGCAATTACTGATCTTGATCACTTGTGGGATGTCATAGAGTCATAGAGATATACAGCATGAAAGCAGACCCTTTGGTCCAACTCATCCATACCGACCAGATAGCCTGTATAATTCTAGTTTCATTTGCCAGCATTTGGGCTATATCCCTCTAAACCCTTCCTATTCATATTGGTGAAACTGAGGACTGCAGATGCTGGAGATCAGAGTCTAGATTAGAGTGGTGCTGGAAAAGCACAGCAGGTCAGGAAAATTGATGTTTCGGGCAAAAGCCCTTCATCAGGAATGAGCCTTCCTATTTATATACCCACCCAGATGCCTTTTAAATGTTTAAATCATCCACGCCTCCACTACTTCTTCTGGCAGCTCATTACATACATGCATCACCCTCTGCATGAAAAAGTTGCCCCTTAGGTCCCTTTTATATCTTGCCCCTCTCACCTTAAACCTATGCCCGCTATAAGGCCACCCCTCAGCCTCCAGTGCTCCAGAGAAAACAACCTCAGCCTATTCAGCCCCTCCCTACAGCTCAAACCCTCCAACCCTGGCAACATCCTCTTAAATCTTTTCTGAACACGTTCCAGTTTCACAACATCCTTCTGATAGGAGGGAGATCAGAATTGCACACAATATTCCAAAAGTGGCCAAACCAATGTCCTGTACACCTAGCTGATCAAGTTCCTGTTGTAGTCTGAAGTAACATGCATCACGATCCACTACACCTCCAATTTTGGTGTCATTTGCAATCTTACTACTATACCTCTTATGCTCACATCCAAATCATTTATATAAATAATGAAAAGTAGTGGACCCAGCATTGATCCTTGTGGCACTCCACTGGTCACAGGCCTCCAATTTGAAAATCAACCCTCCACCACCACCCTCTGTCTTCTACCTTTGAACCAGTTCTGTATCCAAACAGCTGGTTCTCCCTGTATTCTGTGCAATCTAATCTTGCTAATCAGTCTACCATGAGGAATCTTGTCAAACACCTTACTGAAGTCCAAATAGATCATGTCCACTGCTCTGCCCTCATCAATCCTCTTTGTTACTTCTTCAAAAAATTCAGTCAAGTTAGTGAGACATGATTTCCCATGCACAAATCCATGTTGACGATCCCTAATCAGTCCCTGCCTTTCCAAATACATGTAAATCCTGTCTCCCAGGATTCCCTCCAACAACGTGTCCACCACCAATGTTAGGCTCACCAACCTATAGCTCCTTTGTTTTTCCTTACCACCTTTCTTAAATAGTGGCACAACATTAGCCAAAATCCTGTCTTCCAGCACCACACCTGTGGCTATCGATGAATCAAATATATCAACAAGGGACCAAACAATCTCTCCCCTAGCTCCCCACAGAGTTCGAGGGCACACCTGACCAGGTCCTGGGGATTTATCTACCTTTTGGAATTTTAAGACATCCAGAACCTCCTCCTCTGTAATATAGATATTTTTCAAGATGCCACTATTGATTTACCCACGCTCTATATCTTTCATATCCTTCTCCATAGTAAACATTGATGCAAAATACTCATTTAGTATCTTCCTCATCTCGTGTGGCTTCACATGCAAACACCCTTGCTGATTTTTAAGGGTCCCTATTCGCTCCCTAGTTACCCTTTTGTCCTTAATATATTATGTCCCTTTATTCAGCCAATCAACTTCTGAAAGTTCTTGCCTAATACTGTCAAAATTGACTTTTCTCCAATTTAGAACTTTAACTTTTAGTTCCGAGCTATCCTTTTCCATCACTATTTTAAAACAAATAAAATTATGTCACTGGCTCCAAAGTGCTCCACCATTGATTCCTCAGCTCCACTTACCTGCTCTCTAACCATAACCCTTAATTCCTTTACAGTTCAAAACATTTTCTATCTTAGCTTGAAAAGCTTTTACTGTGGAAGTGTCAGCCACTTCACTGGGCAGAGAATTCCATAGATTCACAACCTTCAGGTGAAGAAGTTTCTTGTCAATTCAGTCCTAAATCTGCTCCCACTAATTTTGAGGCTATGCCCTCTTGTCCTAGTTTCACCCACCAGTGGAAACATCCTCTCTACATCTATCTTATCTATACCCTTCATAATTTTATATGTTTCAGTAAGATTCCCCCATTCTTCTACATTCCAATGAATATAATTCCAGTCTACACAGCCTCTCCTCATAAGCCAACCCCCTCAATGCTGCAATCAACATAGTGAACCCCTTCTGCACCCCCTCTAGTGCGAGCACATCCTTTCTCAAGTAAGGAGACTAACTGCAGTACTCCAGGTGTGGCATTACCAGCACCCTATACAGCTGCAACATAATCTCCCTGCTTTCAAACGCAATCCCTTTAGCAATGAAGGGGAAAATTCTATTTACCTTCTTAATTACCTGTTGCACCTCCAGACTCATCTTCTGTGATTCATGTACAAGGACAGCCAGATCCCTCTGCATTGGAGCATGCTGCAATTTTTTTTATCATTCACGTAATAGTCCTTTTTACCGCTATTCATACAAAAATGGATGACTTCACATACATCTGCTCGACCTTTGCCCACTCATTTAACTGATCTATGTTCCATTGCAAAGTTTCACAGTCCTCTGGTCTCCCTCTCATCTTAATGTCATTGGCAAACTTTGACACACTACACATGGTCCCTAATTCCAAATCATCCATGTGAATTGTAAATAATTGTGATCCCAACACTGATCCCTGAGGCATACCACTAATCACTGATTGCCAGACAGAATAGCACTCATTTATTCCCACTCATTACTTCCTGTTGCTTAACCAATCCTCTATCCATGCTAATATGTTTCACGTAACGCCATGCACTTATCTTATGCAGCAGCTTTTTGTGCAGCACCTTGTCAAATGCCTTTTGGAAATCTAGGTACGCGACATCGTCTGGGTCCCCAATGTCCACTGTGTTCATAAGATCTTCATAGAATTCCAAAAGATTAGTTAAGCATGATCTGCCCTTCATGAACCCATGCTGCGTCTGTCCAATGGGACAATTTCTATCGAGATGCCTTGCTATTTCTTCCTTGATAATAGACTCAAGCATTTTCCCCACTACAGGAGTTAAGCTAACTGGTCTATAATTCCCCACCTTTTATTTACCTCCCTTTTTAAACAGTGACATCAGATTTGATGTTTTCCAATCTGCCCCAGAATCCAGTGAATTTTGGAAAATTACTACAAGTGCATTTGCTGTTTCTCCCACCATCTCTTTTAGTACCCTGAGCTGCATTCCATAAGGGCCAGGAAACTTGTCTACCCTTAGCTCCATTAGCTTGCCCAACATTACCTCTTTCGTGATAATGATCGTTCCTGGGTCCTCACGTAACTTCGCCTCTTTGTCAATTACTGGCATGTTATTCATATCCTCCACTGTGAAGACCGACACAAAATACCTGTTCAATGCCTCAGCCATTTCCTCATATCCCATTACTAAATCTCCCTTCTCATCCTCTAAAGTATCAATGTTTACTTTAGCCACCCATTTTTGTTTAATATATATATCCAAATGTTTCTATCTGTCTTTATGTCCTGAGCTAGCTTTTTCTCAAAATCTATCTTACTTTTCTTTATAGCTCTTTTTGTGGCTTTCTGTTGGCCTTTAAAGCTTTCCGAATATTCTTGTTTCCTGCTGATCGTGGCCACTTCGTATGCCTTATTTTTCAATTGTTTTGCTGTCGCAAGGTCCTCATGGATGAACTCCTGCCTTTGACTGACATGACTAACTGCTTATACCGGCTTTGAATATGTATCTCGAGAGTGTCATCACCCTCTGGGATAGAGGAAATTTGTCTTCTCTCCCTGCCCTCTCACAAGGGATCCTGTATTGTGTCATTTTTCAATGTTTTCCAGGTCAGATTCTCTTCAGTCACAACTCCAAGCATAAGGCTCCTCTTTATTTAAGAAATGCAGGCTACCTTCAAATGGTACTTGTTGCATACAATGAAGCATCAAGACGGTCAACAGCACAACAACTGTTGAATATTAAAATCATTGGAATTAGCAGACTACACCAAGTTTTTATGCTACCTTCATCATAATCAAATTTAGCCCTTATGGAAGTTTGAATTTTTTTTTGGGTTTATGTGTGTTGCTGGAAAGGCCACCAATTTCTGAGGGCAGTTAAGAGTCAACCAGACTGCTGTGAGTGACCTATAGGCATGCTGGGAAAGATTGGCAAATTTCTTCTTTTAATGGGCATTATGATGGCTATTAATAAGAACAGCATTTAATTCGAGATTTCACAGAAACATCATAGAATCCCTACAGAGAGGAAACAGGCCATTTAGTCCATTGAGTCCACACCAACCCTCCAAACAGCATCTTGACCCACCCCTGACCCTATCTCTGTAACCCTGCGTTTGCCATAGTTAACCCTGCACATCCCTGGACACTATGTGCGATTTAGCATGGCCAATCCACCTCACCCCCTGCACATCTATGGACTGTGGCAGGAAACTGGAGCACTGGAGGAAACCCACACATACACAGGGAGCACGTGCAACTGCACTTAGATAGTCACCTGAGGCTGGAATCAAACCTGAGTTGCTGACGCTGTGAGGCAGCAGTGCTAACCACTGAACCACTGAGCTGCCCTTTAAATTGAATGATAAATTGAATTTAAATATCCCCACTTGGCATGGCAGTAATTGAATTAATATTTCCCAAGATGGAGTCTAGGCCTATAGATTATTAGTTCAAAAGTATCGTCACTATTCTGTCCTTCTCTCTCATGCACAATGTCATTCTACATCAGGAAAAAGATGTGTATCTTCCAATACAAGTTCAGATCCATTGCACTGGCAGAAGGATAAGACAAACATCAAGTTTCTCTAAGTCACTTCATGCAAAAAGAGGCAGTAAATTACGGAATGAGAACCTGAGTTAGTTTGAACTTTGGATTCAGTTTCAGATGATATCAGGTGATATCAATCATGCTGAGGAGCGTGGGCAACAAACACTGCCATTTTTATCTCTGCATCTGAATTGCAGGAAGAATGACTGCCTCAAGCCCATTTACTGTACTCTCTGTTATATTAGGTGTCAGAAGTTCCACTTAGAGGAGGGAAAGATTTATTATAATGAGAAGTTCATAGCAATAAATCTTCAGTTCACTAATAGCCTAAACTGTTATCAATAGCAGCAAAAACAAATGCATTGTGGTGAATTCATAATAGTCATCTCGATAATGTGGTTTTAAAGCAAGTGATATTCACATAATTTTTAGATGAAACCACAGTGTTTAAACTTGCTGCAAGCTCCTGAAGACCTCAAATAGCCTTAGACATTTGGGTTTATCTTGATATCATGTTTGATTTATTTCTATTTAAACATTCCATGTTGCGAGAGGAAACATAAACTAGAGATTAACATGTCTGTGTACTAGATATCAATATAATAAGATGGATGTTAACTTGCCCAAAACTGGATCAGCGATTTCATTCTGATATTTAATTGAGTTTCGAAGATATGCCAAAAATAAAAAAGTAGAAAGCTTTCTGTTTACTTCACCTTTGAAGGAGAGATAGATGTTAATACAAAGTGATAGATTGTCAAATAAAAATGTTACTGAATAAAATTGACAAGATTGAGAGTTTAGAAGACTGAGAGGTGACTGCATTGAAAAACTTACAGAATTCTTACAGGGATTGACAGGGCTGATACAGGAAGGATGTTTCCCCTGCCTCAGAGTCTAGAATCAGGACAGACAGTCTCAGAATAGGAGGTAGCCCATTTCAGACTGACTTGAAGAGAAATTGTTTTCACATAGAGGATCATGAATCGTTGAATTCCTTGCCCTGGAGGGCTATGGAATGTCATATGTTGAGCATGTTTAAGACACAGATTGATAGATTTCTAGATATTAAAATACCAAGGAATGTGGGGGCTAATGCAGGAAAATGGCTTTCAGGTTGAAAGTGAACCATGAGCCAGTTGAATTGTAGAGTATGCTTGATGGGCCAAATAGTCCACTCTTCTTTTTGTTTCCTAAGTCCTATGTTTTTATCCATTTGAAGCTGTCATCTAACGTTTACTGCTCTGAAAAATAAGATTGAAAAACGCTCGAGTAAAGTTCGAATGAAAGTTGAATCTGGCTTGTTATATGCTTATTGAAGGGACTAATGATGAAGAAGGTACAGTGTATTGCAGAGGCACATCATAGCAGAAGAATTTTCTCCAGTCTTTATACAAAGCCCTTGCATGCAATTGAGATTTGTCCATTAAACACAATGGCTAGCATAACATCTGGAGAAAGTTTATTTTTTCTTTTACCCTTATCAATGCGAATGGAAAGGATGTAAGGCACAAAGCTTCTTTTTTCTGCAGTTATGACTTAAGCTGTCTGGGAGGAAAATTAAGAGGTATCAACTTTGCAAGAAGACTGAGGTCTGACAGTTGTTGGCTTTTCTCTTTCTCTATTTGTTACAGCTAGAAAACGAAGACACTTTCTATACTTGACTCCTTTTAGGTTTGCATTATGTGGAGCTGCTGCAGCTAAGGATGCTATGAACCTTGTGCAGAGATTATTTATAACTAAGCACGTGATCACTCACATTGAACAGACTTGCAAGATGTTAAAGCGATGGTGCTGATCCATGGATCCGTTGGGGAGGGCTTTAGAATAAGTTCCAACAAGGAGCAGCAAAATTATGGTGGCGTGCTCTGTGAAATGTCCTGTGTCAGGTTAATGCCACACTTCTCAAAGTTCTTTAACATTTAACAAATGTTGAATGAATGATGTATTTATTGTCATATTACAGTGAATAATACAATAAAATGCAGTGGAAAGCTCCAACCATCGCCCCAATCCAGTCTCATTTTAAATAGGTTAAGAATAAAAAGGATAAGAGATAAAGCTGAAGGACAGTCCTGAACTCTGAGTTGGCTCACCAACAACAACTGTGTCCTCATCGCTCCTCCATTGCCTTGCTGCTGCCTGTGCCTGACCCACTCTTGAAGTGCCATTTCTTCACCACTGGACCTACCTCACCGCTGCCAATGCCAGCTCCCGTGCTGAACCCACACTTGCCCCGCAAACAGGAATCCTTGGCTCTGCTGCCGCCTCACTGATGCCAGGAGTCCCGGCTCCAGACATACCACACTGTCTTTGCTGCAGCCACCATCTTGCCCACGCCAGGAGTCCCCGCTCTGGTCCTACTGAAACCAGGAGTCAGTATCTCTGTTGCCAGA
This sequence comes from Chiloscyllium plagiosum, assembly GCF_004010195.1. Taxonomy (NCBI): domain Eukaryota; kingdom Metazoa; phylum Chordata; class Chondrichthyes; order Orectolobiformes; family Hemiscylliidae; genus Chiloscyllium; species Chiloscyllium plagiosum. Next base: position 87,390,333 of record NC_057713.1, on the reverse strand, counting down.
CTAGGCTGCCACCACAAGAGTCCCAGTCTGGCCACATTCATTCAAGATGCCGTCTTGATGGTGCTGCCATCTTAAAAAGTTGAAAATGATTTTGAGAAAAGTCTGGCTCAGTTAGCTGCCTTCTTACTTATGGGCTGCAGTGTTCTGGATTTAATTCAAGACTTTACGCATACAAAAACATGCACAAAACACAAGTTTGATACTCTAGCGCAGTGCAGAGGGAGTGCTACATTGTTAGGCATTTTGTCTTTTGCATGAGAAGTTAACTTTGATGCTATCTATCTACGGGTAGATGTAAAAGATTCCATTACATTATTTCATGGAACATCAGGGAAGTTATCCTTGGCATCTTGGCTGATATTATCCATTAGAGCTGAAATGTGTTGCTGGAAAAGTGCAGCAGGTCAGGCAGCATCCAAGGAGCAGGAGGATCGACGTTTCGGGCATGAGCCCTTCTTCGATTCTGCAGTCCTCACTTTCTCCTCCAATATTATCCATTAATCAACATCACAAAAAAGGTGATCTGCTCATTAGCACATTGCTTTATGTGGGAGCCTTTAAAGTACAAATTGGCTAGAATTGGCTGCTGTATATTCTGACAATCCAACCATAGCAACATTTCAGCAAGGATTTAATTGATTGTAAAATAATTTGGCATGTCTGATGATTGTGAAAAAGTCCTATATAGATACAAGTCTTTCCTTAAAATTATTGGAAGAAGCACTTAGTTTTGTACAACTGTTAACCTTCTCTTGTAGGCCATATCATCAAAGCTGACATTTGAGGTCACAGCAGCAGAACTAGCTTACCTGGCTGGTCTGGTAAGCTGGTATCTGCACTTTTCTCCAACACTGGCTATGGATACTTGTGCCCGTTGTTTCACCTCGTGCACATGCAGCCTTTATACCACCCTTTAAATTCCATGTGATCCATATTTCTGTCCTCAATCTGCTGCACGGTTCCAATGAAGCTCATTACAAGCTTGAGGAATAGCATTTCAACTTCCATTTCAGAACTTCACAGCCATCAGACCTCAACACTGAATTCAACATTTCCAGACCATCCCTCAGTCTCCCATTTTGATTCTTGTTTTCTGCTTTGTGTCAGTCTGTATCTTGTTTTTCATGTCTTTGTATTTGACACAGAGCTAGTCATCATTCTGCCATTCATATTCTAGACAAATGCTTCACTTCTTTACTACCATCATTATCATTCCTTTTGCCTTTTGTTCAATTATATAATTGACATATAATCTCTTTTGCTCTCCACTGTAACGTAGCCTTCCATTTTGTTCTTCACCCATCCTTTCAATGGCATAAAACCCATTACATTTTATTTCCTCCAGTTCAAAGGTTGACTCAAAATGTTAATTATTCTGCTTTTGTTTCTGCAGATGCTGCCAGACCTGGATTTTTCCAGCACTTAGTGTTTTTATCTCCTTTAACAGATTTAGGCTAGTTGAACGATGTGAAGAGTGCTAGATCCACACAGCTATTGCAGTAATGGGGATGCAACACAAAGTTGGCCTTGTGCCTGCAGATCATTCATTGGGCACAGTTCAATTGCACAGTGTGGTTCTTACAATTATTTTCTGGAATTATTGATCCAACCCTCGTTTTCTGTAGCCAGCATGTGTTGAATACTATATCAACATTTCTGAAGTTTATCCACAATCAAATGGAAGAGGGTCCTATTCTATGATTACTCTAGCTGATAACTGGTAGCATTGAGCATGTTACTTCAATATTTGTTTTCTATTAGATGAAGTTTAAGCCAGCTTATCTATATAGATGCATAGAACCTCCACACATTCGGACCTTCCACCTGCTCTGCCATTCAATATGATCATGGCTGATTCTCTATCTCGATGCCATTTTCCTGCATTTTCCCCATACTCCTTTATGCCCTTAAAAATGAAAATGAAAATACTTAGCAATAGGTTTAATACCCTCTAAATGAAGAAGTATTTCCTCATCTCAGTCCTAACTGGTCTACCCAGTATCCTGAGACTGTGTATCCTGCTTCTAGACTTCACAAAAAAGGAAATCATCCTCCTTGCATCCAGTCTGTCTAACCAATTTAGAATTTTAAACCATATTTAAATTTAAATCATATTGACTCTCATTTCTAAATTCTAGTGTATACAGGTCCAGTTGAATCAATCTCTCCTCAGGAAAATCCAGCTATCAGCCTAGTGAACCTCTGCAGCACTCCCTCTATGGCTAGTATATCATTTCTAAGATAGGGACACCAAAATTGCATGCAATATTTCAGGTGTGGTCTTATCTAGGTTCTGTGTAACTGTAGTAAAACATCCCAATTTCTGACCACAAATTCTCTTGCAATGAAGGCCAATTAGTGGGCGGCACGGTGGTTAGCACTGCTGCCTCATAGCGACAGAGACCTGGGTTCAATTCCCACCTCAGGCGACTCTCTGTGTGGAGTTTGCACATTCTCCCCATGTCTGCGTGGGTTTTCTCCGGGTGCTCTGGTTTCCTCTCATTATCCAAAAATGTGCAGGTATGGTGAATTGGCCATGCTAAATTGCCTGCAGTGTTAGGTGAAGGGACACCCGGACCAACCAACCCAACCACCCCGTGGCTCAACACTTCAACTCCCCCTCCCACGCTACCAAGGACATGCAGGTCCTTGGACTCCTCCATCACCAGACCATAGCAACACGACGGCTGGAGGAAGAGC